>NC_136821.1:16777377-17377377 GCF_951394365.1 Tetrao urogallus
AATCAAGTTTCTTCCAGAACCAGCTGGCTATGGGACAAACAGCAAGCACACAGCCTACCGTATTTTACAGACTGTGCAGGCAGAACCAGACCTACATAAGCCCTTTGCAGATGTTGTATCTGGGAAATAGAAGTGGTTTGCGCAATTTCTAATTAATTTATTCCACTTTATGTTCTCAGTTTATTCTGTTGACTCATAGTTCTTACTGTTAAAAATTCTGTTTTTTCCCCTAATATCAATGCTTGGCTTTAGCCAAGTAACATCTTTCATTTGATTGAAGGAATCAGATGTACTCAATATTTTCCTTCTTAAATGAAGATGAAACCTGTCTTCCTCAAACAGACCTAGCTTTAAAATAAACAGACCAAACTTTGTATTCCTCAAAGAACAAATTTTCTTCATTTCCAGGCAATTTCTTTATTAGCTTTTCTCAAAAAGAGGAACAAGCCTAGGTGCATTATTTGAAGTGGTTTCACCAGTTGCTATGGAATGGAAGTTACATCTCTGTCCTACTCAGGCTGAAACATTCAAAGAATTGCACTTTCCTTTCTAACACAACATCAGAACCACACCAGGATCTCATAATGAGATGTTTCTCTCCTATCATTTTTTCACTGTGTTTTTATGGCTTTGCTTTTCAATATAGAGTCATTCATTCTCAGATATTAAGTATCTAAAACCTTAGTAAAGGTGTAATTTACTTGCATTCAGAAAATAATGTAAGAGTTCTAAATTTATTCATATCTTCAGCACTTTGATTTGTCACCACTTTTCCAGTTACTGTATTTTGTATATTTTTAATATTTCATTTTAGATTCCTGATTTTAAAAGTGTGAAACAAGTAAAACCTGGCAAAATTTTACTAAAATGTTCCCTTTGAGAATAGGTGGTGTTCCAGCTCTCTGCTGACAGTATAGGTCCTTTGAATCAGAATACCATGGGGTAGCGAATCAAGTAATAATGAATGCTTAAGAAACACAACAGTGCAGCTACATGAAACTGCATTTCTAATCACAACAAATCTTATAATCAGGTTTATTTGACAGACATTACTTTCTTAAAACTTGTTGACATAGTTATTGAAAATGTTCTTTCTCCTTCACTATTCCTGAAGAATCTTATTTTTCAACTCTTCTTTTACTTGAAACTCATCTACAGTTAACCAACCTGCTCTTAGACACATTGCTCCACTGAGTATAGATTGCAGCGGCCACTGGTTTGGAAGAGGAATGTGAGAATACTCATCCCTTCTCCACCAGTCTTAGACCCACTAACACTAAGAATTTATTCATATTTGAGACAGGTAAAATAATATTCCACTCCCTAATATCCCATCCCCTCTCTCCTTTGTAGTCAGTATACTAAATATTTTGGAGATAAATGAAAGGCATTTTACACCTGGAAATATCATTATATAAATGAGTCATTTTAAGAAAGAACTAGATCGTTATTGTTACCTGCAGCCTGGTCAGTGTCATAATGAGGGAAACAGAGAGCATAAGACAAAAATCTTTAAGAGCTAGCTCTTCATGAAGAAGTGTTCTCTATTGTCTTTAATTAAATTGCTAAGTTTGAGAAGTTACTTATTTTTCATGGAGCCTTCCTGGCAGGCTCCTCCAAGTGTTCTCAATTTTAATTACTTAATTACTTTCATTAGAGAAGAATCCATATGAAATTTTATTTCATATAAGTAAGAAAGAAAAAATCATCTACGGTTTAGTCTCGATAGCTTATATTTGTAGTGTGAAGGAGAGCAGCCAAGGTCAAATAGATGGCTCTGAATCTACTGTATTAAAAAAATGCCCCTGGACCTATAGGTAGCAATTTCTTAATAATTATAACAACCCGAGGATAGCTAGTCTTGGAACACAAAACACACAAGTCTCAAACTACAGCTCTCTCAAGTCAGCAAACCAAGCTGATTCATTTGCTCAGGTTGTTGAGAAATCCTCATGCTCCCCAGGGACACACAGCCATCCATCCAGTCTTTCTTCAGCCAGGTTGTAATTAGAAGAATTGTTTACTGTGCAATTCTGAGCCATTACTACCAATCAGAGCATTTTTATATTCTTAAAAAATGCTTTAACATAGCCAATATTTAAGCTACAATAGAAATGAAATATAAATAGTATCTTATGATAAAGTAAAAGAGTAGTTTCGCATATTCTTAAAAAAGTATGCACACAGTATACGTGTACTGTTTTGTTTTTTTACTTTTGTCAAAACAAAAGATTATGTGTCTTATATGCTATATATAATTCAGATTTCTGGTATTATAAAACTAACAGCTAGCTTGTTCTTGTTCTACTGAGGCCAATATGTAAAGCATGTGTCTATATGTCTATTCAAAATATATAAATAACATTTTGGAAAATGAAGCTACTTGGAAATAATCAAAAATTACCAACTCAGGATTATCATAGATATGTACTTATATTCCACTTAATTATTAATATGTTTATTTTAGCAACTTTTCCTTTGAAAAGTGGTCAAACATCTTTTATGTAAAGTGAGAAGATGCTAGGTTTCAGTTTCCTCCATTAACAAGGTTCAATACTTCTGTCAGAGCAGCTTAGGAAGTGAGACATACTTAAGTACATACTTAAAATTTCTGATACTCTCCATTAGTAGTATTTCCTACCTAAAGATTTAAAATACCATGTAATGTTTTGACTTGCAATTTGACATTACCACCTTTAACAGTTAACAGTGTATGCAGCAACCAGCATCTCCAGAAAGGGTGGTTTGCTGTTCATGATAGTGTTGGTAAACTAATGATGTACAAGAACAGCCATACACAGAAAGTTCTCATACAGAATTTCTTTCAGAGTCACAAGGCACGATGAAAACTTGTGGGATTGAATTGTTCATCACTGTTTGGAAAAGAACCTAACCCAGCAAGAATTTAAATTAAATCTAAAGCACTTTATTTTATCCAAAGAAGTACCCTGAAATGTTTCAAAACTGATCTAATAGTATGATCAAACCCTACTTTTGACAAATAGAAGAGTAATAGCATAACTCTGTTACTCAAACTATTACAACTCTGTTGCCAAAAGGCACCAGCTTCTTGGAACTGAGTCAAACCATGTCTTCTGCTCTTCAGACTTTCTTGCACATCCCAGCCTGAGGCACCTCTTTAGATTCTGGAAGGGCAATCTGAAATGTGAATTTCAGTGTCCAGCAAGGTTGGTCATGTAACTGCTCATTTTCACAACCTAAATCACTTTCATGCTGCTGAGTTGCATCACTCACTTCTCAGGAACTGTGTTCAGGAATTGTGACAAAGTTGACAAGGAAACAAAGAAAATAAGCATTTTTAAAGCACTTAAAGGTGCACAGAAAGCAAAAAGTTTATGAATCACTCACTGTTTAATTTTATCTTTAGCTTCTAACTTATCATTCACCCTCCTGGGCTTCTAGGTAAAAAGATTGCTGGTTCCTAGAAATCGCGACTGGTACACAGCTAATACCTCACCCTACAGTTCTGATAACTCTCAGTATTACTTTTGAGTGAAATGTTAATTGTTTTCCCCAACTCTGCTGCACAGACTACAGACTACAATTTACTTTTAAGGAAGTCCAGACTTTTGTAGTTATCCCACTAATATGCAACAAAAGTCGTTATTTGACATGTTCACATCCTATTTGGGCATGATTCTCAACCTCTGTATCTCGGCACTGTGTTAGAATTCAGCAGAGCTGGTGATGTGATGTTGTTTTTTATACATACATATATATATATATATACTTCTGAAGGTAGGAGGCCACCCACTAAGACTACCACCAACCAGCAATCTGGGTTATTCTTGACAAGGTTTTGTGAAAATAATGACCAAACCTAGCCCAGCTTCCACTGTGAGGAAATCATAACCTTGAGTTCAGTGTCTAATCCTGGAATGAAGTGTCAGCATTCCTAGAAATACTGCAAATTACCATTACCAAAGTAAATCTACTGAAATAATCTTTGTCTATGTGGGAATTCAGGAGATGAAGCTTTGTGGCTTGCATGGTAAGGCTGTAGATGTTAAAATGAACTGTTACTAATTGATAGGGGCTTCAAAATGAAGTTATATGGGATTTGAGATCCCGTTTTGATCTTTTTTACTTTCACATATGTGCCCTTCTGTATCCTGTGGATCTTCTATGTGGCTCGGTGGGTACATGCTCCACATGGTATTCTGCCTTTCTGATGTTTAAATACAGCACATAGGCTCTTACACATGGTGTAGGATCTGCCCTTTGATGGACATATAATCAAGCAGGAATTTGAAATGTGGCCAAGACTTTGCTTTTATTTCTTGACTATTGGACATAAGTGTGAATGTAGCCTGTAGAATTTACTCTTTATTGTACTAGATAAACTGAAATAAGTGGGAAAGTCCTTTTTTTTTTTTTTTTTAAATTGTCTGTCTCAGTCAGTTCCATAAAGTGGAGTTTAAGCTATCAGCATTTAAACATGTATAATATGATTGCATTATCAATATAAAAGATGATTAGGAACTATTTTATTGTCATGAAAGAACTGATATGTGTTTCTCTTTTTTTTTAAATTTTATTAGGCAGTGCCATTACACCCACATGAGCAAACTTCCTTTAACTCAATTCTAGATACATCTTAAAATACTTGTCCTGTAACAAAATTTCTCAAAGGCCCTTCTCTGTCAAGGCAGTTTCCTCTATTATTTGTTTGTACATCTCTTTGTGGGAAGTTCTTCTAAATACCTATGTTAACTATTTCATTTTTATACTCTATATCATTATTCATATAGTAATATTTTATTTATACTATTATGTAGATATATATAATGAATTAAAATACAGAAAAAGTATATTTTAATCAAGCATATTTACATCCTTTTTGTATAGTTTTCTATGCAATTGAAATTTTTCTTTACCTTACATAGATTATTGTACACAATAATTAAAGATTTTAGAATTCATCTGACGTTATTGCGTCAGTGTAGTGTTGCATGAAGTGTAAACTTCAACGAGAATAGCATGTTATTGTAGCACTAATGCAATTTTGTTTACCATGAAGCAAACTAACATTCAATTATTCTGCTTAGCTATTCTGCAAGTTATGAAAGGATAGTTCTATCTTAAAGGAAATTTGAAGCCTGAAGAACTTGTTTTGCTTATAAAATGTGACCTAAAGAATTTATATATCTGAAGAAGCTATTTGTTTTGCAGTATTAAAATATTATTCTACATAATAACATGGCAAAGAGAATAAATCAAATGGATGATTTCAAACAAAACCTCTGTAGAAACAAAACATTTCTTTTAGATTTCAGTTTTTTCCTCCACTCATCAATAGTCAATTCACTTGTCCCAGATCTACATGAGGTCGCTCAAATGGCCTTGGCTCCTTTTGCAATTTCTTAGCACCCAAAAGAATTTCAGAAGAACTCGTGTTCTGGCTCTAAATGTACAAGGTCAGAAGGTTCTGAGGAGAAATTTTATGGAGTTTCAGTAGCACTGCAGTTCATGTTATGCCACTTGTGACCACCAGACAAGGAATATATTGAGCTTGTTATTCAAAAACAAAAATTCCTAAAATACGTCTGTAAGAAATGTAATAAAAAATATCTAATTCTGAAATCATTTGCATAGAATGTCACAGCATCAGATTTTTAAAAAGCAGGCATCAAATATCAGTGTATGCTTTAGAAATGTTGTGAATGTCATACCACTATTGTCTCTTTTTTTATCTAGTAGCTGAAGATATTGCGGTAAACAATTCACAGAACTGCTGTATATCAGAGAACTGCACCATCACAGAGCACGTCCGGCACCTGACTGTTGTCATTTTGTACTCTAGAGCTGCTGGAGGTTTATGCCCAGTTTGGTTTTGATGGCCTTTGTCTAACTTCACAATGATCTTCAGTCCTTGCTCTTATTTAACCCTTGTGTAAGCTATGTCACCCATGCATTCCAAACCCATACCTGACACACGGACTGCAGAATTACAGCCCATCCAGCACTATTTCAGACACAGACTGGATAATTTATCATTACTGTGAAGTCAGAGTCCCTCTTGCAAGTGCTCATCAAGGACAATTCAATGGCTACTAGTTCGTTTGCCACATAGATAATTATTTTTCTAAATTAGAAAAAACAAATGACTATAAAATAGTTCTTTCTAAATTCAAAATGTATTGTTATTATTTTTATTTGAGTTATAGAAATGTCAATAATACATATATATATATTTCGAAATAGCAAAGCTCTATAGTTTGCACTCAAAAAATTCTCTCTTTTTTATTTATGAGAAGCACATGTTAACAGGAAAAAGTAACATAACCATATCCAATCAAGCCTGATCTCTGGATAAACAGGAATTCAATGAAGTGCGATACAGTGGAAATAGTAAATATGGCTGTGGCAGTTTGTTGATAACTGAGCTTATCACAGAATCATAGAATTATCTGACTTAGAAGGAACATTTAAAGGTCATCTAGTCCCACTCCCCTGCACTGAACAGGGACATCTACAGCTTGATCATGTTGCTCAGAGCCTGGCCTTGAATGTCTCCAAACAGGACCTCCACCACCTCTCTGGGCAAAATTAAAATCTTTAGTCCTTTTTTTTTTTTTTTTTTTTTTGGCAGTAAATTTAAAATTTATGTAGTTTTTAAGAGATAAATAGTAGTATCAAGTAATATAATTTTTGTTTTCTAGAAGGGTAGCACAGTATATTAACTAGAGATAATACCATATACTTTTAACTTTCATTTTGAACAGAGAAGTTTTAAACTTCATTTTGTGTAAACAAGAAACAAAAATACAAGCACTGAGTAGAAACCATTATTCCTAAATAACTGAAGGGCCACATAAGTTCTCAAGTTTTCTTAGTTCCTTGGTTCCTTTGTAAATAACTGACCAATGTACTACATGTGAGATACGAAGTTCATCAAATGTCACACTAGTCAAAGGAGGACCTCAAGAGAAGCCTTCTTTTTGAAGTAGCAAATTACCATTAATCCACAAAAGTCAATACTATATCATACCTGTGGAAGAACTCATATTTCAATTCTTCCTATTCTGTACCATTAAGATCTTTTCAATTCAGGTACATGAAATTGAATATTGTTTAGCACACTAAAAAGCAACCAAAAAAATTACTAAGAAACAAGGAAAGTAGTTGGATACCTGATGGATGTTGACTATTTTTCCTTCATCCCCAAGCAAGGAACAGGTCCTTCCTGAGTGAGGTGGAGTGGCAGAGAGCACCTGCCCACAATGGTGCCATCGTCCGTATTGTTCTCTGGTGTTCAGAACACCGAAAAGTTTTTTGTTCCATTTCAATGCCATTTGGAAAGTTAATATCACACAACCTTCTTATTTGTAGTGAAAGAGCACTCATCAAAACACTCCCAAGTAAATTCTCATATAGTAGAACAGTTTTGTTTTCAGAGTTATGAGAACAGCCATAATGTGACGAACATGTTAGCCCGAAGGTAGTGGGGGGATGAGAGTGTATTTGAATTGTGAGTGTCTCTTCGCAGCCTCTGACCTAAAATAACATTCTTACTCTTTTTGTATCTACACCAAAGGCGCTTTTGTGTGGGTGAATGAGGTCCATTGCTGAAAACAATCATTTCAGGAGCTTATTTTTGTCTTACTGGTGGCTAGGGTTACACTGCAGATTGAACTGCAAAATATTCCTTCACTGCTCCTTCATTTCAGTGAGATGGAAAGTTTTATCCCTATCAAAGATATTCTACATGAAAAACATTCATGGATAATGCTGGATGCATAAAGAAATCTGCACATATTTTTAACTTTTGGGAGAAACAATAGATCACCAAGTAGTCATGTCATATAAATTCTTAGCCCAGCTGTCAGCCTGTGTGAAGAAACAAACATGTACCAGAAATACTTTGACTTCAAAAGCACTTGCAACAGCATGAAGGATTTTTGCAAATTCTTTTACAAACTTAGCAGATATAATCATTTTCACATTAAAACAAACAAACAAACAAACAAAAAAGCCCTGCTTTGGAAACCTCATTAAAAAATAAAAACAATAACAGTTTTTATGCTGTGCCCTATCCAGCTGACACTGTCCTTTTGGAAAGCCAATGACTTGTTAGTACCCCTAGCAGGAGTGGGAACAGATGCGTCCCTGACAGGCGATGGATGGTCAGGGTCCATCTGGCCAGTGCAGCCTGGACAGAAATGATGTATACAGCTTCATCAGCGAATGACTGTCATCAATCCTGTGCCATGGATAGCGTAAATGACAGCTATGCTGCAGCTGAGGCCCAGGTGTGAGAATGAAGAGGGGCTGATTTAAGAACGCTGGGTAATCGGGAATGTATAGTCTCCTGGACTTTAATTTGTATCTTTAACCTCCTATAAATATCTCTGTATATTGGAGCAGGTATGTGTTTTTAAAGAGACTGA
The DNA here is from genome assembly GCF_951394365.1 of Tetrao urogallus. Classification (NCBI taxonomy): domain Eukaryota; kingdom Metazoa; phylum Chordata; class Aves; order Galliformes; family Phasianidae; genus Tetrao; species Tetrao urogallus. The sequence continues at coordinate 16,785,789 of NC_136821.1, forward strand.
TCATGAAATTAGCTTCAGGATGACAGACACTCTTTGCTCTCCTTTAGCTGCTGATTACCCCAGTTCCCAGTATACATTAAGAAATGCATGCTGAGCTTTGGCCACTGTACTGTGGGCTCCACAATTTAATTATTACCTCATTGATTTTTCATGTATTTCAATTTTCTTTTCTTCGAGTCATAGTGACTGTCCTATTGGGGGCAATGTTTGTTTTCTCTTTCCAAGATTTCCTTGTGGAATTTATTTTGAATTCAAGGATTATTTTTTTAACCCATCAGGATCTCATATTTGCTTAGCCTGTCAGTTAATAGACAGGTGGGTGCACAACCTCTGAAAATTAAACTGAACATTAAGGTTGATGCCAAGTATAAACAGAAAACAATAATTCAGTGACCACTGGCAATCCTTTACTAAAGGTACCTCTGTTTTTCAAATGGTCCCTTTTAAGCATGCATCAAAGAGTATGCATAATTTACATATATTAGCATTTTATTATTTCATAGCACTGGGGACATGAAAATGGACACAATCATTGTATCCTCACAGGATATTTCTTTCTTATATTACTATTTCACTATAAATCATCTTTCGCTATCAGTGGATAATACGGACTGTTTTAAAAGCACACGCTGTTCTGCATGCTTTATGTAAGGATTTGAATCAGTCATTTCAGCAAACAGAAATATTTTCATTGTCATAAAAAATCATCCATAATCATATTCTTTTAAGAAGCAGTTAATTGCCAAGGACTATGTTTTGACCGAGTAAAGGTCAAATGTTGCATTCCTGAAATATGAAATGTTTGTTGACATCACGCTATATAGAATATATTGCATGCATAACTTCATTATAATAGAGACAACTAAGAAGAAGAAAAAAGAGAAAAGACCAACAAATTTCCAAAGTACGATCCATGTTTCTTGCAGATATAAAGATTATTCTATACAATAAGCTAGTATTTTAGACTGAAACTGAAAATGAAAAAAAAAAAAAAGCCAGAAATCCCTGCAGCTCTACCAAAAGAAGCTTTAGGAAAGCATGATACAAATTGTGGATGACAATATCATAAGGCATTGTATAGGACGGCACTCCAAACATCCCCATTCCAGGCACAGAACTCAGTTAATATGCAGCGTATGCAGCAGAGGGGCCTTAGCACGAACTTTGCAGAGGAGGCTACAATAGGCCACGTTAATTGCAGGTTACAAGGAATGTGATCAATTTTTATATCTGAGTGCTGACTTTTGCTGGTTCTTCCTTGAGTTCCTGGAACAGAAGTGGAATATAAGAGCAGAAGAGGAAAGAGGAGATTTTTCAAGAACTGGGCATTTTGTTCCAGATCTTTTCACCTGAACAACTAGATGAAGTCAACTTGACTTTGAGTTATACAAATACCAACATTTGAATATGTCTGTACCATTGGTACCATTGTGTGTAATAGCATAGGAGTACGAATGTGAACTTGTATATATGCCTGAATAGACATATTTTGAAAATGGCTCTGTTGGAAAAGGGAGGGGAAAGAAAAAGGTCTACTCTGGATAAAGGAATTTGTAAATTTCTTGAAAACGAATTCTTCTTTTGGTCAACTTGTTACTCAGTAGCCTCAAGGCAAGAAAAAAAAAATGTAATTGATAAAAAGTCATCATCATCCAAATAAGCAAATGAAGAGCTGTCATTTGGATTTCCCTGGAGAAAACTTATTTATGCCAAAAATTCCTTGTGGAAAAAAATAATAAAAGAAAAAAAATGGTTGTGCAGAAAAAAAAAAAAAATTCATCAGAACAGTAATGCAACAAAAAAAGCCCCAATAAGTCTATGCAAAGACTATATTATAGGTTTCTGTGAAAGTGAAATGAATTGTACCTATACAGTCTTCTGGCATTAAGTGGATTAGGTAGAGACTTTCAAAAGGCACATGTGGAATTTAGAGTTGATGATTTCTAGAAAGTCTTTGCAATTTGTGCTCTGAAATTCCTGAGCACTTGAAAAAAATCTCCCTTTTAATATTTTATAGGGCTGCATTTTAACCTTCAGAATCTGAATAGAGCCCCCATCTGTGTAGGCTTACTTGTTACCACCAGTAGTGCAGGTCAGCACTGATCAGATCAATACACCCTCAGGAGAAGACTGAAGTGGAAGAGGGCCATGGAGCTCTGAGCATTTACCCCAATGAATCACAATTACAAGAACACCTGTGCTAACAAACTATGCCCTGATCCACTGGGAAAACATGTACAGTGTTCAGTAGCCCTCAGAATTTCTCATTTATTATCTCTAGTGAGTTGGCCTGCAGTTGCATATACTGCACTCAAGACTCCTTAGGATGACTAAGAGAGTTTTCATAGGGTTTTTTGCTCCTTCTGTAACAGTTTTATTTTACCATTACCTTCAAAGTGCTATAGGACGCTTTTAATTCATACATTATCTGTTTCACCACCACCTGAGAAAAGTTATATGCAAAGTACATTTACATAAGGAGCAATGTACACTTATGAATGTGCTGTTAATAAGCTGTGTCTTTATATCATATGATAGAGAAAAGATAAAATAGAATGCCCTATGGTAATGAGGGTGCAAAAATTAGGAAAAATAAGCATACAATACTTGAAAATAGCTCCCTTGCACACCATTACAATAGTATCTGTTATTATAGGTATGGAACAGCTTTATTATTTCTGTATCATTATAGTAAATTATCCACACATGGTGTAAGGCAAGCCAGGACTATAATGAGGAAATTCCACTGTGTGAGAGGTAGGACTGTCAGGAAATAGGAATTAGAATCTGCTGCATTTAAAAACCACTCTCTACAGGCAAGGATATATTAGTGAATCTCAAGTTTCTTCACTTCTGTGTTATCATAACACTGCTGTACAACATCTGTGATACATTTTGCCATAAATTTTAGGGAACTAATAAATTAACCACTGAAAGTGAAACAGTACAATGACAGAGAAGGTAAAATGCTTCCTAATTCTCACTGCGAAATTTGGCAGATAATATCAATATTATGCAGCAGGCACAGTTATGTCTTACATATTTTGCATGTATTTCACAGTGAAAAAACATTAGAGAGGGAGACCATGCTTATACACTGGGGAGGAAGGTGTCTGTCCAGCAAGCTGAGCTCTTCTGGCTTCAAAAGTCACTTGGCTTTTAACATCATACTGAGAAATGGTGAGTTGGAGCTTAGGACAGATGAAGACCTGGATTTGGTCTCCTTTTTTGTCTGGAAATCTTGCCTATGTAAAATCTGAGACTTAAAACGTATGTTCAGGATGTCTGTCTGCATGCCCTTCAGCCTTGATAAAAGAGCAGCTGCTTTACTCCTGACTAAACTGTAGCACATCTGAAAATCCCAGGTATATGTGCTGTGAACAAGCCATTATGGTGAAGTACACACCCAGTGAGCTGATGCTTTGAAGAAACACCACAGTATCTAGCTTGTACTGTGCAGCTGACATGTAAAACAACTTCTGTGTGTTGAGGAAATCCTGAATTTACTGCATTTGCATTCAAAGACCAGGCACATCCAGGATAACTAAAGCATCCAACAAGTAAGGTAATCTGTGGGATATCTGTGGATACTTCAGTCTTTACGTTCAGTTACAAATTGCACATTTCTTTATATTTTTTTAGTGCACAAGGAATAGCCATTACCACAAAAATCCGATGTCTGAAAGTCAGGAGAAAGGTAAAAGAGGAAGATGGAAAAGAAGATGACAGAAAGGAAGGAATATTGCAACAGCTGAAGAAACTCCATCTTCTGTGGAGATCAGGAGAATGTGCTCCCGGGGAAAGAATCAGCTGAGCAAGATAACATCATTCTGTCTAACATAATTCTGACTGCTGCATTTGTATTTCTCTGGATTCAAATTTGGATTTGATCACAACTAAAAAGATATTCAGCTGAATTACTTTTTTCTTGTTATTTCTCTATATAAAAGTCAATGAAGAATATTGGACACGAAATATTTCTTCTGCTGAGAAAAACAAACAAACAAACAAAAAAACCTAAAAACTCCAAACCCAAAGATTTCTCTAATTCGGAACCACTTTATTTCTCTTTATTTTTCTTTATTTCCTCCTGCACCTACTTTTTTTTTGTCAGTTTTGTGTTTTTAATTCAGCCTCAAATTCCTCAAATCAGACTGTATTTAGTGTATTTCCTTATACAAATCTTGTCAGATTTTTCCAGGCAAAATAACACATGGTACTGAGCAAACAAATTAAGAGGAGGAAAAGTTCACAAACCCAGCATACACTTCTTGTCATTTACAGTGCCTTTTCAGTTATCACACCAGCCTGTGAATCAGTGCAAGACAAGACAAAAAAGGGCAAACAAAAGTGAAGGTCTGTGTTTCTTATGAGGATCAATTTACATTTTTGTAGGCAAATTAGGAAGGGAATACTTAATCTGAGATATTAGTCAATTAAACTAACTTTTCTCTGTCAATGCTTGTGTACTCAAGGCTTTGTATATTCCTATTATGCCTTAAAACTCCTTTCAAGCATTTTTCTACTCATGCTTTGGGACTTGCTTGATTGGAAACTACTAAGCATGCTTAACTGTGCCACATATTTTTCCTTCTGATTAAAATGCAGGCTGGCATAAGCAGAGACTGATGGCCTCTGAGTTTATAGATTGACCAGGGCACCTGCCGTGCAAGCATCTTTGCGCTGCCCATCACTGAATTTCATTCTGACCTTGAAGCATCACACTTGATAAAGCTGAAAGTTAGTTCCCTTTCTATTTCCAGACCGTTTTTCAGTATCCCTTAACAGACTGTCAATTATATTCTGCTACAATGATTCTTGCTTCTTTGTAGGTTTTAGCTCTCAGAATGATTGCAAAGTAGATCTTTACTCCCAGATTTGGCAGATCTTTTGCATGTTTCTGATTTTACGTATTTTTAAATAAATCATAGGGAAACATCGATTACAGCTTGAATCTTGAAAAGTTTGCTGGACACCTGGGACCGTACTTGGTTATATTGGTACCTGCCAAGGCTTTTTAGAAAGAAGTCTTTTCATCTTAGTTTGTAAGCAACAATTGGAAGTGAAATTTCCTCACAAAAGCAGAGCACTTTCTGAAAGGTCTCTTCCGACACTACAAGTATAGATACAGTTCACAACGAATGCCAGCATTTCTCAGTACAAAGCTTACAAGTTCTGCTCCAGTGTACAGCAAAACAAACACAGGAATTGGAAAAATACTATACCTGTGTTTGGAAAATTTCAAATCATTGAACTTTTTTTGTCTGCAATCAAAAGTAATCTAAGTAGACTGGAATCTAAAGTTTCTTTAACTCTCTACTTAAGATATTCAGATTTTACAGCACAGAGGATTGGACAGAAGTATGTTTTTAGTAACAGAATAGCCCAAAATCAATACAACATTGAGAACATAAACACTTAGGTTATTTTGTTCAAATAATAATGAACTTAATTCCTTTTTTTTTTTTTTTTTTTTTTGTATAATTTTTGTATAATTTCACATTAAAAAAATCTTATCAGAGCACAAATAAAATAAACTTAATGTAGTTCCTAGAATTAGAACTCTAGAACTAGAATTGTTTTTTTGGCTTCTGAAACTTATGCAAAACCAATGAGAACTTCACTGTCTGAGTAATGCTCATGACGTTGCATCAGTGCAGTGATAGCTTCCTGGAATGGCTTATACATAAAATATAGCAATAGCTTTAGCTACAAAACACACCAAACATCTGAAGACAAGCCATCAAAAGCAAGGAAATGTTGATTTCTAGCTGAGGCCTGTGACATTTACAGGCTATACAGGAATACATGGGATGTTATACAGCATTGCGCATCATTATTGTGGAAGTCATTGTTTCCCTCATTAGTGCTCTAGATCTGTACATTACTTCCATTGCAGGTCATGACCTTCATGCTGACAGTCCATCCTTAACTCACCCTTTTGTGCCTGGGTATTGTAGCAAATTTGCTACAGTACGTGACATCTCACACTTGAATTTTCTGCAATATTTGAAGACATGTATCCCATTCAAATGCACTACTTACCAACTCAGAGGTCTTCAGGAAACCATTAAGAAGATATGGGACACGTATCTAAAGTCAGATTAGCTATAATTTCATTTGTAAGTGTTGTATTTTATTATAATATTTAAACTGTATGTCTCTGTAGAGCTTTTAATTTTATGTGATAGAATCAAGTGCAAATGAAATACTTTGCAGCATAGTCAAAAGAACCCCAATATGTTTTTAAAATACACTAACATTTTGCAGACAAGTAAAGGTATCAGCTCACCAGGAACAATAGAACAGAACATAGAAACTGCTTCTGTGCTCAACATCCTATTTTCTCTTCGTATTTCTTACAAGCATAATTTAATATGCTGCTAACATGTTAGCCTTTCATTTTTAATGCAATCAAAGATAAATGACTGAAACTTAGCAGAGATTCTGGACAACTCCTGAACAGCTGTGATTGACACAGAATCATCCTGTAATGGAGCAGTTCGTACACAGACATTGACATGCTAGAGCTATTATGATAGATCATATAAATTCATAATTTGGCTTCATAAATATGTAGTCTTATTGACACAATATTTAACAATGGCATTTCCTGTGCTAAAATGCCAATGCACAGGACTGGTCTTTGTGCTGAGGACTTTGAAGCATAACCTGAAAGGATATGATCTGAGGAGAAAAATCAAGTTATAATTAGTCACTTTTGTGTCAGTATCAGGAAATCAGTGTGAAGTCCAGGTAAAAAAGTGAGTTGGTGTTTCTCTATCTGTGAGCTTCTTTAATATTTATTTAGCTTTACTGTCCACCTTCCTTATATCCTCTATGTAAAATTGCACAGAATTTGGCAAAGTATGAAACATCGTTTGGTTAAGTCATTAAGAAAGAAAGAAAGAAAAAAACATACGTTTTATGGTCATATAAAGAACTTGGCTGCAGCATTTTGCAACATTTTCCTTTGTTGTTCAAAAGGAATTCTCTGTGGACTTGTTTTAACAAATTAAATTTTGAGGTTTTGCTTGAAATGTGCAAAAAAACTTCCCTTATAATTTAACTCCACTGATGTTAGAGCCCTTGGAAAGGAAGGTAGCACTGGAGAAATATGCAAATACAACTATTAAAGCAGCTTTGACACAGCTTCAAGAGCATCCCATCTCTATTACCAATCTATTAACTGGCAGGGATTTGATCCAAAACACAGTCTTCTGACTGTTTCAATTTTGCAGATGTATGTAAAAGATTTTTGTTGTTTAGTGAGTCCCAGTTCTCTTGGATGCTACCATGATCACAGAGTCACAGGATCACAGGGGTTGGAAGGGATTTCTGGAGATCAATGAGTCCAACCCCCCTGCAGATTTTCTACAGGAGGTTGCATAGGAAAGCATCCAGGTGGGCTTTGAATTTCTCCAGAGACTTACTGGGCAGCTTTTTCCAGTGCCCTGCCACCCTCAAAGTTCTTTCTCACTTTCAGACAGAACTTCTTATGTTACAGTTTGTGCCCATTGTCCATTGTTCTGTTACTGGGCACCACTTAAAGGAGTGTGGCCCCATTCTCTTGACATTCATACTTCATATTTATGTAAACAGTGATGTGATCCCCTCTCAGTCTTCTCCATGCTGAACAGTACCTGGCCTCTCTTCCAATACCAGCCTTTCTTCATAAGGGCAATAGTCCAGGCTCCTAACTATCTTTGTAGACCTCTGCCAGGCTCTCTCTAGAAGTTCCCTATCTTTCTTGATCTGAGGAGCCCAGAACTGGACACAGTACTCCAGAAATGACTTCTCCAGGACAGAGCAGAGAGGAAGGAATGCCTCCCTTGACCTCCTGGCCATGATCATTTCAATGCATCCCAGGATACAATTGGCCATCTTGGCCACAAGGGCACAATGTGAATGACATGTTCACCTTAAGTGTCCAACAACATTCCTCTCACTTTAGTTTCATGCTTAGCTTACATTTCCTCTCTTGCTCTTGTACTTACTATCAGGTCAATACCAGGAGGAGAGGATGCTCAGTGGATATGAGTCACTTGGCTGATCTCACAGTGAGCTGATTCACACCAACTGGCAGTTTGTATGCTTAAGATTTGCTTTCATGATTAACAGGTTTTTTTTAATTGTGACAGAAAGTAGTATCCTTTGAAAATAACCTAAATCAATGGTGTGTATATAGGATAAACAGAGACTATAATGACATACATAGCTTTTAAAATGAAACATATTGCGTGGGCTGAGAACTTTATATTGACTTCCGATGCTAAGAGAATTTTTATAATGGAGTGATAAAACCCTAAAAAAAAAAGGGGTTTGTAAAGGAAACATGAATATACCTTTATCTATAATGGCACGGCTGGGGGCTACTATAATAATCCTTTTGCTTTCATGCAACCATCTGGAAGCCTATTAAAACCAGTATCTAAAACAGACTCCAAGTGTGTTGAGTTTGCCAGTTCCCACTAAGTCACTAAAATACGGGAGTTTGCCCTGCTATAGGGTGAAATGTCCTCTACAGAGAGAAGACAGTTTAAACTCTAACCTTTTACACTGTGAATATGTTGTGTACAGGCTGATTTTGATACATACACTTTAATTGTGCAAAAAAGCTATCCCTAGGTATGTTGTGCACTTCTGGGGTTGCATGACAAGATGGAAGAAGCTAGGCAAAGTGAGAATGGAAACACTGTGAATTTAATGAAGTATTGGATTTCGGCTGAGAAATATGCTATTCTGATTTGTACAGAAAGCAGCAATAAAATATTGACAGTTTTGCCAAAGTCTTGCTCAAATACAAACACAAATGTATATTATATATATATATATTATATACAGTACTGCAAATTGTTCTCCAAAAGGTAATAAATATATGAATATGCAAATTATTTTACAGCATAGTTTGGGCTCTTTGTTTTTTATGCAATTAAGATTAGGTTAGTACGAATGCACTTGATAAAACATTTTGAGTCAGTGGAAACTGGGTATCATTTGACCAAAGTAAAGTATTTTACGTACACTCATTACTGATGTCGTTCAGTAATGTGGCTTCATTCTATTATACCTGATACATCAAAAAAAAATTAAGTTGCTGTCTAAAATTGCACTAGAACTCAGATGTAGGACCAAATAAGATGCATTAATTGCTTTACTGCTTCACTGCAAAGCCACTCTTAAAACATAATTCCTTAATGAAGTCCGTTAATTTGTTCATGGCGGTACACAAGCTGTTCAAAATGACACAGAATTGCACTCTGTTTTCTAACCCCTGCAGTTTCTTCTGTTAGTCACTCTGTCTTGTGTTGTTATCCCATGGATAGTAATTATTTTATAGTGGCTGTAATTAGGAGAGAATTAGGCTTGGTAAACAAAACCTGCCTTCTCCTGTTAATAGCTAAGGATAATAAATTTGGCTCTGACATTCACTATATTTGGACAAGGCTTGGCCATCTTCCAGTTTTCCCAATAAGAACTTTATTATATAATTATGCCTTGGAGGGGTTCATATTACAAGGTAAATTTTTTTTTCTTTTTTTTTTTTTTTTGTTAAGACACATATTGTATGGCTTCCAGCCAGTAAATGATATACTGTAATATATGCCTCCAATAAATGCTTTAAACAAAGTCTCTCTAAGCAATATCCTGCTGGAGCTGCACACTGCACTTCAGAAGACATATTTACACGAGTTTTTCTTAATGCAAATTATTATCTTTTGCTCACATTGTCCAACACTATAGCAAGCGTTTAAAAAGAATTCTAGGATTATCTTTATCAGTAAATGACATGCTTCGATTCTTAACTTATTACAGTAGTTTTAAAGAGAGTTTTTGTTTTTTATTCTGTGTGTAAAGTCACAGTTTTGTTGACATGCACAGAAGTGAAGCAAGTACGTTATTTTCTATTTTCAGCATGAATTAAAAAACAACCTTTTGTTCCATCTTTCAGCCCACACACTAATGCATCATCTCCCACCCTCCCCTTTATTTTATCCTGTACCTTTTATGTAAAACACAATTTAAGTTAACACACAATAGCACAAAATGCTTTTCAAAGGAAGTCAATCACAAGCTAAATAGAAAAGGAAGGGCTTAAGGGGAAATTCATAAAGTGAGTGAGTGGCTCAAAAGAGAGGAAGACAGAGTTTTAGTTGCAAGGAGGTACGGAGATTGGATCTGGACTGGGAAAAGGGAGTAAGCAATTAAATTCTGAAAAAAGTGCAGTAAAAAAGACAACCAAACAAAATAAATGTAATAATTTTAACTGTTTCTCCTGCTGCCGAGTTATTACTGCAAGCAAAATATAGGTAAATAATGCATTAAAACTGTGTTCACCAAATTTTCTAAGAACTGTGTAGGTAAGAAGAATTTGTTTTACACGCTTACAGATCAAGTCCAAAGAGCCTGAAAACTGATGGAACAAGAAAACAATCCAAAAGTCATGTTTCCAGGTCAACTTCTGTGGTCTCTATGCAACACCTAGCACCTTTTGAGTTCTATTTTCCTGAACACTATTTCAAAGTTAGAGCTGGAATTCCTCAGTTATAAAAACCACCATAGGAAAGATCGGCCAACAAATGTATTTGATATAAAAATAGCACGTTTTTAAATCTTTTCCTCGTTCCTATGAAAGTACTTTTTTTTATGAAGACACTCAGTTCAGTATCGATAGCTTAGAATGTAATCCCCCAAGTAAGATGAGTCAAAAAGATTAGGAGAAGGGAAGTGGGTTACAAGCCAAGACAATGTTATCTACAAAAACATCCCAAAGCATTTCTGCATAAGAAATACCTGTGTATTAGCCATAAGAATACTCTGATCACATAGAAAATAAGTGTTATTTTAAAATACCAGAAAGCAGATTATAACACCTCAAACGTATACTTTAGATATTTAGGCAGGGCTCAGCTCTAACAAATTAGATCTTGAACTGAATTTATCTGCACTAGAGGTACATTCAGAGGTAGATTCATTTGGCCCAAGCAAGACGTTTGAAAAACAAAATGACAGGGACTGTGTGCATCAACATCATTAGAAATGGAAACAGGCCATTAATGTTTCTTAATGTTATACTCACCATAACAATGAAATTTTCCAAGTTCTCTCTCAAAAAACCCCTACTTTAATTACTCAAGATGAAAAGTAACACCACTTGCTGTGACAAACAAATGGAAATACCTTAGAGGACATACACTCCATATTTCTCTAGAAATCATCTAGTTATTTAACTGTTGCCCATTGCCTCTTTAAACCTTCTAAACTATCCTTGTTCAACTCATATCACTTCCCAGAACTGCCCAGAAGAGCCCACAGATTTGTTACAGTACATGAGGGAGCACCACTTTTACTGACTTGTGTGGAAATGACAGGGGAGGCTGGGAAATTAAAGAAAAGCTCTGTTTCGGGAGCTTTTTCAGCAGGATACAGACTAACAGTGATTTCCCAGTGTGAGCCTGTAGGAATGTGCCATTACCAAAGCAGACCACTCAGCTTTCTCTGAGAGATACTATTGAGACTATAAATGAAACTATCATTTGCCGAAGATTAATTAGCAAATAAGCTTTTTCTGCTTCTTTCCTCTTTCTTTGTGCTAGTGTTTCCTCCTCTTTTTTTTTACCTCAGAAGGATTGCAGTGGAAGAAAAGGAAAATAAAGGTAAAATGTCATGAAAGCTACTCAAGCCATGTCCTCACTGTTTCTGAGATGCAGAAAGAGACACAAAACCATGAGTGACTGGTGTGTATATATAGTAGCATTGCCTGAGAATGTCTTTTGCTATCACATCTGAAGCTACCATGATCTCAGTGTCTGGGAGACATTATGTAGTTCATAATTTAAAAATATCACTTCAGAAGGAGGGAAGCAGACATAATTCTGTTCTATATTCAAAGCCCAGGTACCTGAAAACACTAAGGACCAATAAATGTGCATGTTGCCCTATGATGCACAAGGTGATCAGAGTCAGACTTTGATATATGATCAGTGGTTGCACACTCTTGCACCAAAGAACCCATACCTAAAATCTCTAGAAAGTGTCATATTACCCTCTAAATGTTTTGTGTAAATTTGGGCAAAAATAAAGTGACAAAATATCTAATCTCTTCAGAAGAAAAATTAATCATGTCTTAATAAACTGAAAATAATAGGTCTATAAATTATAAGGGTAAAAGCAGATTATAAGGATGAACTAGCCTACTTCCCCTCCCCCTACTGCACTACTATATAGTCTCCATAGCACTCCAGTGGTGCTACAAGGCAGGAAGTGGTTTAAATCATCCTATTTTAACTTCCAGTAAAGAGAACCTACTGAAATCCTACCTTAGGATAGGATAACTGATCTAGGATAGATCTGCAAGGATATGGCCAGAGCAGGTGCTTAAGATCTTCCTTCAGGACTCCATAGCTGTGCCTTTCACTAAACAGCTCCAAGTTTATTCTAAATTGTATACAAAATCAAAGTATATTCTGGCCATACAAAGCCTGTGTATAAATGTAATACAGACATTTTTGCACACCTTACTTTATCCATAAATGAGGAGAATTCTGGTAGATCCAAGTATTGAGTATGCTTTGTTTCAAACACGGTTTTGGAATCTTTTTTTTGTTTTTTTTTTTTGTTTTTTTTTTTTTTTGTTGTTGTTGTTGTTTTTTTTAAAGGCAGAGGAAAGCAAGCTCAGAGAAGGGCATAGAGAACAGCAGGGGACCAAAGCTCTTTTTATCATTATTCTAAAATGAGATAAAGTGAAGTGACAGTCATGAAGAATATCAGACATTGAATAGCATCCCTGTGTGCAAATCAGAAGTGTAAACTTTGTTTTAGATAATGGCTTACACAGAGAAATGGTTTGTTAGAAAGAAAAAACAATACTGGAAAAGGTGATAGAGTAACCTGATAGTACTGTAAGAAATGTTAGGGAAAAAAGATAAAAGGTTTCAGTTCAAAAGTATATATATATATATATATATATATATATGTAATGTCTACACTTGTTCTTTCTGTATTATTAGACCACCCTCCTATGAACAGAAGAACAATACACAATGCCCACAGGGTATGTACACTTTTTGGGTTTTGCAAAGAACAGTATATGAGCTTTCTAGAAACCATGAAAGCTCCATGCACTGGTGAGGACAGACAGGTCTAAATAACATCAGCTGTAATTCTTTGAGCTACCACAAAAGGCTTTCAGGCAGCTGGCTTGGTAATATATCTTTGGCTGGATGTCTGATGAAGATGGTCATTTGTAAATGTGCAAAATCTCTCCAGCCTCGCTCTGGTCAGGTCACATTTAAAATAATTGCTTCTACTCCTGACCCATCTATCTGTAAACACATCAGAATGACAGCTTGCTTTACTTGCAGTGCCCAATAGGCATGAGGACAGCACTACGCCTTAACAAAGGCCTAACTTACTCACTAGCTTTTGGCAAATCTGTGTGATACCAGACAAGAACATTGGTCTTGATGCTGATCATGCATAGCTTGCAGGTGTAAGAGATGTGAGGGCATGTGATTCTTTTCATGTTCAGTAAGATTAGTGTGCTAAAACTGCAAATGGAGTAAACAATTTCTGACTTGTTTAAGGTTGGTCAGTGTCTTCACCAATATCATCAAATCTGTGACTTACTACTACAGCTAGCTAACAGAGATTCTCCTTTAGATCAAATAGTGGATCACTGGGGTTTGGGAAACAAAGGACAAAGGAGAAGACAAGCTACTTAACCATAGCTTCACTGATAGATCCAATATATTTTGGTGAAACAAGGATAATTTTGCAGTAATAATCACATATTGGTCCCTTTTACCTTGAAAAAATATTTCTACACATTTTATTGCAGAAAAGTACATAGTGTTCAAGCAAAATAAATTTCCTGGAGAAGTAGCAATATCATTGCAACTCCAGCAGAAGCATGAAAAACATCAGCACTTCCTTTTCAAGCTTCTTACTGATGTCATTGCTCACATCAAAATGGCACGATAGCTGAAAATTTGGGGCAGAAGTTTGGCTGTCTTGGATTCATATTTTACATCTTTTTGCAGAACAGCAATATTTAGCCCCACAGCTCTTTGACACCGAATTTTACATGGCAGGTCTGTATTCAAATTTCACAACTACTTGGGAGAGATCAGAAAATAGCAGAAAAGTAGAGATTACACACACACTAAAGGTGATGGTGCATAAGGAAAGAAAGGTTAACACAGGAAAAAAAAAAAAAAAAAAAGGATTTTGTGACTGCTGGTTTCCATCCACCTCCCAGATTGGTACTGAGGGGGATGTTTTTTGCTTAGCCATTTCTGTGTCTCTGCAAAGGTGAGCAAGACGCTGTTAATAACTAAGACTGTCCCTGATGGTGGCAAGTCTAATTACAAGGAATGAAAAAATAAATATGAAAAAAAAAAACAAGCAAAAACAAAAAAACCCAAAACAAACAAACAAAAAAAAACAAAAACAAAAAACAAAAACAAAAACACAACAGGATGGGAGAATGAAAGAGAAGGTTTATGTTTTTTTTCCCCTGGATGTCAGTTCATTACCAGCCTGACACTATAACTTCAAGGGTCATTACTCTACAGTCACTAAAATACCAAAACAAGAGAAAAGCTGTGCACAAGCAAAGGCAGAAGCAAAAACCCTAGACTGTTAGATTCTCAAAAGAATTTTTACATAAAAGAGGGCTCTTCTAAGTCATACGCTGTTAACTGATTCCCCTGTTAATGAAAGAGAAAGCACATTAAATAAAGGAATGACTCACTTAAAAGACACTGGAGCATAAGATAAGATAATATTTGATTTTTTTTTTAAGTTTTACTTGGTTTTCTAGAGAAAAAAAAAAGTAGGAGGATTATGATAGACAACTTCCTACATGATTTCAGAACATACAAATGTAGCTTTAGCATGGTTTATAGCATTGCCTGTGTAAAGTTGACTACCTACATATTTACAGTGACGCACTGCGCATATGGTTCAGGTGATCTGTGGTACTCAAATATAGCTCTCTGTGTGTGTGTATGAGAGATATCTGCAACATCTAGCATTATTGACAGACATGCTTGGGGTTTCCCCCCTGTTTGCTGTGCACCTCATCAGAGGTGCAAATCTTACACAGATGCTGGTATTCTCACATCAGTATAGTATGCCCCATGTTTTCTGCAAGATAGTCTCACAAATATCAAATAAGCACGTTAATTTGTAATGTAGCCATATTTGAAATCAAGCCATTATTATTCTAATATTCCATGGAAAACACAAGTACATTTCAGATTTTAAAAAAATTTTAAAAGGAATGCTTGGACAATCTAATTTTAAGTAGTCATTTGTCTGGAAACACTGCATATAATGGAAATTACCAGGTAACTTCAACAGTAGCAGAAAGCATTTTGATCACCTAGAGGCAAAAGTGCTTTAAGCTCATCCAAAAGAGAAGGTGAAAGTATGAGAGCTGGTTGAAAAATACACCAATGAGCCACTGCAATAGCACAGCATCTCACAGCACTACCATGCGTACAAGGTTTATCTACTCTGATCCACTAACTCTTCATGAATATCTAAAGAAGAATGAGGTAAAGCTCAAGGTCCATCTTTGGCACACAGATCCTGTAAGTTCAGACTGCAAAGCAAAACCCTACAAATATACATGTCAGCTGATTCTATACTGCCATGTACTGAGCCAATTCTTTCCACAACCAAGTGGTTCTGTACTCCAGGCCAGGAAACTGCCTAGATGCCTTTTTCCTGACCTCAAGAAGCAGCTCGTACAGAAATCTCTGAATAGATAGAGCCAATTTCATTTTATGCTTTGGGAAGACATATTCAGATACAAGACTTCCTGGTAACTTTAATCCTTTCCAGAGAACAAAGAGCAAAATAAAATGGAAATCAGAGCTTGAGCCAAAATCCTTTGAAATCAACTAGATTCTTTCTATTGATTTCGATGAGTTGTGGAGCAGACCACCACATCCTCAAGGCAGCAACAAGGCACTTCCTAGAGAAGGCAGGGGTCCTCAGTTTCACCATTTATTCAGTTTGATCTTTTACTCTTTAATAAATCTCTTCATCCTGCTCTTATTCTCTGCTCTCAGCCAGGCAGGCATTAGGGAGTGCATTCAGGAGGCAGCAGAGGATCACCAGCATCCATCTTTCAGAAGAGACACACAACTGCAGCCACTCAGGACCATTAAGGATCCCATGGTATTTTTGTGAGAGCAAAAACAATGCCAGTCTTGGCCAAATTCCAGCCTCCTTAATTACATTCTGTCCATCTATATTCCCTCCTTAGTTTCAGCTGGAAAAAATAGACACCATTTTCCACTATCTTTCTAATCTTTTAATGTAGAATTAATTATAACAGAAAGACTACAAACATAAAACATTGGCTCTTACTGTTGTAACGAGATATTGTTGCTGTCTATGAAGAGCAGAAAATTCACCCTCCTTCTCACAGTAAAGGAATACATTACTGGCACAGCAAAAGTAATCACATAACTGTTTTCCATTTTCATGAGAAAAGCCAAAATGTGCCTAGATGAAACAACCAAAGAAACAAAACAAAAACCAATCAAACAAAAGAAAAATTGCAGTAGTAATAAAACGGACTTCATAACTAACATTCGCAAACTGTAATAATCACCTTCCCTGCCCCTCACACTTTGGACAATGTCTCCATAACTGCTACACATCGAGCTTCCTCGAGGCCCCACCTGCTGGTGCTGCATGTGAGCCCTTTGGACCTGAAAATGGGGCTGTCAGGTGTGCAGCCACTTCTGCCCAGCACCCTTGCAGAAGATTAGAATAAAAAGGCAGCAATTACTATGCGGTTTCCCCAACCAAAATAATGTATCACTCAGCACAAAGTTTCCAAAGGAAACAAAAATAATTGACAGAGATTTCTGTTTAAAGACACACTTTGAGAGATTTTAAGAACATTTTTGAAAGCCTGCTATTGCCTAAACTACACTCCTAGAGCTCTAGGGGAGGACATCACACTGTTCTAATGTAGGATCATTCTGAAATCCTGCTATTTCAACTGCTTTAGGTACTTAGGTATCGTTAAACAAATCCATAATGCGTCTTAATACAATGCTAGAAAACATTATTGTTCTCTTCCTTGAGAACTCTAAAAATCTAGACATTTTCCCTTTTTTTTTTTTTTTTTTTTTTTTTTTTTTTCTTAGAAGGACGCTTAAATACCTGTCTAACCATAGTATGCAGTGTTATGTATCATAGAGAAGACAGTGGCCTGAGATGGATGCTCTCAACCAGGTGGTGCTCAGCTTTGAGCAATAATTTGAGATGAAGATGCAGAACAGCTGTGTCTCTGTGGAGTACAGTGAAAGGGGTTCAGGAATGATAGCTCACAATTCACTCTTCTAACAGATGTGACTGTGATTAAAAAGGTTGTTGTTGGCAACAAGTAAAATGAAGAGCACTCTAGGAGGCTTATAAAGCAAGTCCATTAACTTCATTAGCACCAGACTGGGTTCCCATCTTAGTGTATTCTTAGGAAACAGTGAAATTACATTTACCCACTCTAACTGTGGGATTCAGCGAAAATGTAGAGTGATGAATACAGAATTCACATCTACAAATAAGGTCACATTGGTATTTTTCTGCAGAAATAATTTGGTTATTTGCAGATCATATTAGGTCAAGACACTCGTGGAATTATTATCAAAGCCATAGACTGGAGAGTTTCTAAATGATGATACATGACAGAAGATTTTTTGAGAGTCATGAGAACCGAAATGAGAGGAAAACTAGGGAAGATTTTGCAACAAATTCAGCTGACCAAAGAGCTCATATTGTTTAGTTGAGCTCTGGACAATCTTCATATTATCTGGGCTCTGTTCGTCTGTTCAGCAAAAGTGGCATTTGCTAAGACATGTAACAGTGAAAACCGCATTCCTTAAAAGAAACAATTCAGCAATGACAGAGAATAGACCAGATTACTTCAGAAACCTTTCCATTCAGTCTTCATGATAATTCATGGTGAAAAGAACTTTGAAAAGTAAGGTATTGTGTACTACTAAGTTTCTTTTCACTCTGAGATAGCATTACTGCTTCCATGCCAAATCTCTGCTGTCCAAATCACCTGCAAAATTCAACCATCCCAGAAGACTTCATACCTGCAGTTTTTCTCACCCAGCATTTAGAAGCTGACAAAGCTTCTGTCTTATTCTAGAATTCTAACTCATTACCCTTGATGATATACTGTTGTATGTGCTGTTCTCATTACACATCACATATATGATGTTTCTTAATGAGCTGCACGCTCTAACATGCATATTTCTCTTTAATGTGCTTTTCCACTATGTTCCAGCTTTGGAATAAATATGCACAAATGATGACTGAAGATTTCACTAACAGAAAATACATGAATAATTTCATCCTAAGGGCTTTTTTTGTTGTTAGTTGTTGGTGTTGTTTTATTGTTGTTGTTACTGTTGTTTGCTTCGTTTTGCTTGTTTTATTTCCTTTTCAAAGCAGCCAGTGATTTCCATGCAGATTAGCAAGACAAACTAGCAGCTTTGTGTTCAATTCGCAACTTTATTCAGTGAAATGAAGTGGTGGTAACTGTCATCAGGCAGCTCTCAGTGCTGTATATATGGCATAAAGAAAATGATTTTAAATAATATAGGAGGGAATTCTCTTCACTAACATTGAAATTTTTTTTAATGTCCAGGATATCTTTTTAATTGTTACATTTTTAAAATACTACACTTACTTGAGTTTGCAGGCTTTGCAAACATGGCTAACATCATCACTGTTCTTGTGAGAATATTCTTTTGGTATATGTGAGAAAATCATTTAATCTCTCCCACAGTACATTTAATTGTTTTTACCTATTTTTCATGCAAGATGTACAGACAGTACAAGCTGAAATTTGTTCAGACATTCCAGTAAGATGCTTTACTGTCACTGTTGAATGTGCGACTTGAACAAACATAAATACACTGCTTAGTCTAATCTTTAACAGTTATCTCAATTCTGTAACAAGGAAAGATCAAATAACGTTCAGGCAGATGAGTGACCTTTCACTACAGGTGTTACTAAGCACTAGGATATACCTGGTGCCCTCTTGCTCCCTAGTACTGCTTTTTTTCACCAACCAATTATCTTTGATAATTTGCATTGAGTCTGAAAAGCTGTTTGAATTCTTAAAAAAATGTTCTCTACAAGAGAAGTCTCAGAATTCAGCATATCCTGTCCCATAGATTCAAATTAAAGTGCTTATGACAGTTACCTCTTCAAGGCTTTCCCAAACAAAAAGAAATCTCTACCTATCCGATCTATCTAGCAGGTTATATAGAGAGAAAATAAATCTAGCAGTTTAATCTAATTTATGAATCTACATAATTATGAATAATTGAAGGAAGCTAAAAGGAGAAAATTCCACATGAATGAAAGAGTGCAGATCAATACCCAAGTAAAGCAGTACACACCCGATGTCTTACCACAAATTAAATCTGACTGGAAAACCTCTAAAAAAATTACTCTTCTGGCAAGATAGAGAGGTGATGATCTAGCATCTCCTGAGCCTAAGATTAATTGTCCAAAAAGCCCTTTACATATTAATAACTTTCTCTTTTTGAATTCTCTTGAAATGTGCTTGGCTATTGAAACCAGGGATGCTTTCAATGCTGTAATAATAATAATAATAATAAAAAGTGTTCATCATCCATGAAAGTATATTTCATAATTAAAAAGCCAGCCTTAGCCTCATTTCTGGTTTGGGGGTCAGGATGGATGACACAAGTGGCCATTTCTGGCTGGACTATCTACAAATACGTAATTGGAGTGTAAATTATTTTTGCTATATAAATAGCTCCTGATGATATCACAATTTGTAAATAGTGCAGTTTGTTTTCCCAGCAGCTTTGTGCTAGCTGACAGCTCTGAAAAGTTTTTGCATTTGATTATGATATTTTTCCCTTTAGAGCTCAATAAGAAATCACATGCCATGTGCCCAGTATGAATTTGGTCTGCTTTTCCAAATGCTCTGTTACATCCATGACACGTAAGTGCCTTTAACATCCTCGGGTGAGAAAGCAAGCTGCCTGCACACATACTTATTATTTTTAAGTCTTTATTTTTATGTAGCTGCAATAGTGTATTTCACAGCTGGTTGATGAAGCACACCAGAATTATTTGGAGTTCCTTAGTGCTCCTTAAAAGGCAATTAAATTTAGAATAGAAATGACCGTATGTGGTCAGGTGCATTTCTGCTGCTGTATTACTCACACTGTTGCCAACAAAATATTTAAAGACAGCCTGTACCAACATACGCTGGTGCAGCTGTGCTAATGGCTTTCCAAACTTCAGCACTCAAACATGCCCTAGAGAAACCTTAACAATGCATCTGTTTACTAAGATTTTTCTGTCAACCATTCTGATAGCACACCATCTTTATACCTTGTTTAGTGATTACAATAGCAGTGTGCTGTAGTTTATATCCAAAGACATTTAAGTGCACACAAAAAACATACTAGCAAACTTCTATCCTTTTTAGTAGGAAAATAGCATCAACAAATGGCTTGGAAGGAGAATATGTTCCTTTTTATAAGTACAGAATACATTGAACTTAAATGCCTCAGAGAACAGGGAGGAAATCCTATGCCGAGGTACTCCAGGAGTCGGTACAACATAAGGTGAGATGAGACAGGAGGAGTCTCTGGGGTAATGTGGTCCCTCAGAGAGAAATCATCTTCTGTTACCTTGTAAATTGCTTTTTCTTGAAAAGACTCAAGAATGTTACATCCACCTCCCTTTATCCTCAAGAAGAAGCAAAACTGTTACTATCCCAGTGTCTGCTCTTTAGGAAGAAACACACAAAGCCCAGAGCTTGCTGAGGAGACAGCCAGAAGGAAAGGCATTTTACAGAAGGAAGTGTAGGAGAATGTACAGCCATACACAGTACCACATTCAGTGTAAGCATTTCCTTCCTTTGAAATCTAATTGATTTCAAAGCAAGGGAGATGAAGAAAAGGTACATAGATTGCTCTGAAAGTAATGCCTCCTATTTATTTCAATGGAAACAACAGCAAATACAAACAGCACCATAACAGCCTTTGACAGAAAATTCTCAGCAACAAAACTACTTTTCACCATACTCACCACCACAAGCTATGCATTTTGCCAGCAACGAACAAGAGCTTTCATGCCGCTCTTGTAAAAATCTGCATGGCAGTCTGGAACATGGCTTGTCTTTTACGTCACTGTCACTACTGCTGAAACACACCACCCCACCACCTCACTGTGCTCACATTCACTGTTTGCTCTATAAACGTTCAGCAAGCACCAATGAATGTCAGTGGGAGCCATTTTTTTCCACATGAAGGAATTCAGTGACATACTTTTGCTTCAAACACACTTCCATGTCACACAGCATTGTGTCAGACTGCCCCTCTGCTGCCATCTGTCAAACAGCAACAAAACATAATGGATTACCGGTGGGAAGGTTCAGCTTCTACTACCATACCATCAACATCTACCTCCAAGGTCAGGGGCCAACATAATAAAATAGGTGGAACTACTTTCAGCTTTTGTAGGTAGAATTTATTGACTGATGTGAATATTTTAAAATTGAAGCTCAGTCACAAAACATCTCCTAGAAATAGTGTTCACTCACTACTGTATGTAGAAACATCAGAGAATGAGGTGGGTCTGGCCCACCCATAAGACTTGGCAGAGAAATAGAAGCAGCCAGGTTGACCATATCATGCAAACAAGTGGATGACCTCCTGAAGAAAGAGCACTGGCCACAGCGGAAGTTTTCCTCCCCCACTCCCAAAGAAAGAGTACTGGCTCAGGTTGGGTCGAGAACAGCATTTTGAGATTTGAGCTCAGGAGCCCCAGGAGAACTTCCCTCCAGCAGGGAACTGCAGGGCAGGCTGTAATGCCCAAGGGTGGAAGGAGAGTAAGGTAGGAGGATGTGCTAAGCCTCAGCTATAGCCCAGAGACCACAGCTTGGCAAAGAGTAGTGCAGCCAAAAAGACTAGTGCTATGATGCATCAGTTAGAAGTTTTCTTTCTAAGTTTCTGCCCTGAAACTGCCATTGTTGAGGAGTTGTATTATGTTTGCTTATCTACACATGAAAGTCTTGTTAAGGTTAATGAGAATTCCTGTAAGATAGGAGATAACAGACTTTTTCATTATTAGTGCAGAACCAAAATGTTTTCCTATGTTTCAGGATTAGAAAGCAGTAGGTGTCTTAAATTCTAGTTCATCTGAAAGGCCCCATGAGAAGTTCATATATTTAGTTTTCAGCAGCTATGTGGAAGTCTTCAGTTAATCATATTTTGGTCCTAACTACAGCTCAAGCTAATTGGAAATACAATAAGAAAAGCCCATTAGAGGATAGGGTAAGGCACTGAGAGAAATACTTATCACAGTCTCCTTTTATTTTCATATTGCATGCCCCTTATTATTTAGATCCAGATTCTTTCTAGATTTCTTTTTTTTAGTGGTAATATCAGATAGCATTTATCTAGGCATTTTAAAATCATGCCAAGATAAAAGCTAATCTTTTTTGTAATCAGTATGCAGAGAAGAAAAGAAGCAGTAGTAAAGCAGTTGCTGCATGTTTGCTGACAAAATATTTAATCCAAACATTTAATTTCAATCTGCCACTGTTCTCAGTTGGTATAATTACTTTAAGCAAATATCATGTAGGAAGGAACAGAAAATAGTCTCAGCTACTGATATGTAAATAATGAAACATAATCGTATCAAAATTTTAAAGCCACATAATTTTATTTCAGGATCATTTCTGTGGACTATTTTAAATGTTTAAGTGATTTTAAATTATCTCTGACATAATGGCCCATGATAGTGCCTATATTGGTGAGTAGTGGAAAAGGTTTAATTTTCTCATCTGCTCATACACATCATACTTGAAAGACACTACAGTGAAATTGCACTGCAGTCCACAGAAAATCACAGAATTTTCCTCTTCATGTCAATGAATGTTAGAACTAACATAAATTTGAGACAGTCATCATCACAATTCTTGTGCAGTTTAACAAAATTAATATAAACAAATTCTACCTCTGTTTTCAGCCTAATTGAAATCTGATTAGCTCAGATGTGGGGAATAAAAAACCCAATTTCTTTTGGTTAAAAGTATGTGGTAAACTTTCTATTTCCCTTAAATCTAAGGATTTAAAATCAATCGCTCCACTCCAAAAGTCATTTTGATTTTCTACAATAAGTTAATCAATCCATCTAACATCATATGGCCCTATGAAGTGATAAATAAATCACTTCATGTAAAGTGATCTACATGTTACATTTACACTTTGTGTAAATAAGGATAATTTCTTTGATGACTGATTTCTTTCTTTTGGTTTTCCACATTCTTCCCTCTGTTACAATGCTTGTGTGTAACACTGACAGGATTGTAGACTTCCCTAAAAGTTATACAGCCTTGTAACAGTTAAGACAAAATATACAGCTACAAACCAGAAGTATGAGCCATTCAAAATAAAATAAGAAAAACAAACCCAATATATTTAATTGCATAAATCCTAAATAGATGAGAAAAAACAAGTACAGAAGTCAGAAGGGGCCAAGGTAAAGAACAGAAGCCTTGTTTACTGAATCTGGTTGTAAGTTTTTACATAGGTAGGCAGTGATAGAAAAAGGGGAAATGGTTTTAAACTAAAGGAGGGAAGATTTAGATTAGATGTCAGGGGAGGTTTTTCGCAGTTTTTCACAGGTGAGGCACTGCCACAGGCCACCCAGAAATGTTGTGGATGTCCCATCCCTGGAGATGCTGAAGGCCAGGTTGGATGTGGCCCTGGACAATCTATCTGGTGCCTGATCTAGTGGTTGGCAGCCCTGCCTGTAGCAGAGGGCTTGGGACTAGAAGATCTTTGAAGTCCCTTCCAACCCAAGCCATTCTATGATTCTATTCTGTACTAATATTTTAATTCTAAAGTCTAATCCCTACTTCTCCTCCTAAAGGTCCCTCTAGAGCAGAAATAGATGTGAGGGTGAGAGTGGACTACAGGCCCACCTCCAGCACTCAGTCTCCCAGACTGGGTGCAAGGGAATCAAGCTCACTCCTCACGCTGCCAGTTCCCAGTCACACTCCCAGTCTCTCAGTTCACCTAGACACATAGCACTGTTTGCATGTATAGGAGGTGAGAGAGAAAACATGTTTAGTAGTGGTGTTGAGAGGGAGGCTTTTTTTTTTTTTTTTTTTTTTTGGCTTGTTTCTCTATATAGTAAAAGTACAAGTTCAGGCTAAGCAGATGTAGCAAGAAAAACAGAAACAATCCAAAAAGAGGGGCAAAAAATGCTAAGAAGTGAACAAATCAGGATACAGAAACACTCTTGGAGCCATATAATCTCTAAGATAATTACAACTATATTTCTTTGAAGAGAAGTTATAATTTTGTTTACTTCTTAGGCAGGTTTGCTTGTATTACAGGTCAAGCACGTGTGTCAAAAACTGCTGGCTTTTCAGCAGTGATTTCTTTTTCTTATCAGCTTTGTTTACATGGCTAAGCAGGTAGGGCTCCTCTCCCTGCAGCAGCAGCAATGTAGCAGGCAGAGGAACCCCAGCCCACAATGGCAGTGCAGCTCTTTATTTATTGCTCCCAGCAGGTGTCAGATGCCGCAGTTTCTTTACAACCATCAACACCCTGGGGCTTTTTAGTTCCACATATAAGACAAGGAAGATGGGGGATGGCAACTAACCTCAAGGGATTAGGTACCTGAATCCTATCCCGACTACCAGCAGACTCCAGCTGTGTTTAAATGTTTTTTGAAGAATTTCTGATGTTCAGTGGTTGCTGATTACTTCCAGATTTTAGTTCTACGCCAGTGGAGATCTGCTACAAAGAGTTTAGCTGTTGTTGTTAAAAAATTGCAATTGCACCAAGGAAATGTCTTCTTCAAAACCAGTTTAAAAAAAATAATAAAATATATATATATATATATATATTACAGCAGAGTTTAAAAAAAAAGGGGGGGGGAGGGAGAAGAGAGAGAGAAACCTCCCAACTCTTCACAGTGAGAGGAGAATCCAGCAATATGCGGAAGGAGGAAACAGGGCAGGGAAGAGAACTAGGATCACATGAGTCTTAAGGCCACCTCAGATTTTCCCTCTAAATGTTATGGAGATATTTTAATCTTCAGATGATTCAGGTGAATGTTCTATTGACAACATTTCCTTTCTGTAGAATTTATCTGATTTAACTTGCAATCTGGGACATGCCTCTCCCATTCCTCCATTATCATACATTGATATAAAAGAATGTGCATATTTAGATACATCTTATATTTGAATAATTTATACAATATAGAATTTGGATACTATAAAATGAAATAGGAAGCCTTTATAACACAAGGGAAAAAAATCAAATTCTGTTCTTGTCTGCATACATTTCTCTCACAAATCAGAGGACGCTCAGGGAGTTGCGTGAAGGTAAGAATGGCGAATCTGTGCTCCTCAGAATAGAAAACTATCAGTAATGTGTCACTTGAGTTCTCGTCAGCTTCTTTAGGAATAAAAAGCATAATCATCATATTTATATCTAAAGACCTCATTGTTTCATCAACAAAGGAGGCTGGTTAAGGAGAAAAAAACCTTCAAAGAAAGAATCTAATGTACATAAGTATCTTTTGCATATTTATCCACTGAATCCAAGACAAGTTTTGAACACAGTTCAGTAAAATGCAAGAAAAGATTGCTTTCTTTGTGAGGTTTTTTCTTTTCAGGCATGTACGTGGTTTTAAAAAGAAGTCATGAGTAAAACAGACATCTTGTAATAATGGAAGAGTTTTGAAGAATTATTCCTTATGTCTATTTTTTTTTTCACATTGTAAGCATAAAACTTTAAATTCACCACAAAAAGATCCATCCCACAATGAGGAAAAGGGAGAAGAGAAGTGGAGAAAGAAGAGCGAGAGAAAGACTGATGGGGTATTTCTACTCTGTATCCTTAAGTAACTGTTAAGCTCCTTAAAATCTTGGTAGTAAGACAAAAGCACATAAACTGCAAATCATGTCATGTTCAGATGTACTTGCCATGTTTGGATATGCTATTAACATAGAAAAGTTCAATGAACTTTTTTAGTTTTGCACATAGCCAGATGCAAAGCAATACAGGAGCTCACATCATAGCAAATCCTGGGACAATAAAAAATAAACTAAGCAGGCTATAGCCCAACAGCAGAATCCAGATAGTAATGTAGTATTCACATACTACAAACCAGACAGCATGTCTGCTTCATGGCACTGAGGTACTTTGGCAGCCTATTGACTGAACATGGGAATTGATTTCTAATCTTTTCAGATCCAAAATGCAATGAAGCTGAGTTTACAAACTCCTGATGCAACAACATTACTAACTATAATCTTATTGCAACATATGCGTTCATTAGAGAGGGCTTGTTATGATTTTCTGTGAAATACTGTTCTGATGGTGAGCTGTGTTTTTATCTGTAGCTCTTGGCAGCACGTAACATACCACAGCCAGCATTGTCCAAGAAAGGATTATTTCATTCCACTACATCATATCACAACTGACTGTACCTCGTAGTACAAATGCAACCTTGTCATTGCAATTTGTCACACTTTTTTGTGTGCATTATAGCTCACTGAAGTCTCATCTCCTGTGCTGAATAGCCTACTGCCATATAATACATGACACTGTAATGAAAAAGTCAAGATCACAACAAGGGAGATATTGGTCACAGCTCCCATCACAGGGGCTGGGTGCACTCTGGAGACATGACCAGAGCTCAAGCAGGGGACACTTTTGCTGCCACCACAGCTCATCTCATGCCCTACTTGCAAACGTGCCTCACTTTACAAAATTACTTGGCAATCAGCAGCGGATAACCAGAAGTGCAAGGCACCCCTTTCATCCCAGGGCTGTTTTCAAGCTGGGGTGAAAATGGCCTCTATCCTGCTTGGGTCATAGCATGACCTACTTAACCAGGTCTCAGATCTTGTTTATCTTGTGCTCCAGTTGAATACTAGAACAGTGTAAAAACAACCAAAGCAAGAAAAAAGGGGGAGGGAAGGTTTCATGGAATTTTCCCAGCCTCCAGTCTCCCTTCATGTCCCTGTCCCCCGAATCTCTCTTTGCCATGGTGCCTGATGCTAAGCAGCCATGTTGCCTTGATCACTGTTCTCCACAACAGTGAGCACCACCTCATTGTTCCCATATATTATCCCTGTTTTATCCATCTTTCGTGTACAAGTGTAAACCACAGACTTAAACCATAGGCTTTTCAGTGCAGTTACTGTCTTTGTTATACATTTGCAAAGTGCTTAACTCAAAGAGTCCATGGCCTATATGTGCTACTGCTTTAAAATTATAATAGGAAGCAGGGTACTTAGAGGGAAGTGCCAGAGTTTTTCAAATGTACATGCAAATCGGGAAAAAAACCTCAACACAAAACAATTCTCAATAATTAGCAGAGTAAGTGAAATACATGAGTGAGAATTGCTTATTTTATTATTTTGTGTCATTGTGAGGAATATTCTAACAGGCTTCCCCACTCAAGAATGATTTCCATCTCATTAACATGCAAGGTAACTTGAATGTTACTGTTTTGGGTAGGATACAAAAAAACTCAGACAGCACTGCTAAACAATGCACAGCAGAGAAACATTTTAGATAAACTGAAGTGTAATTCCTGCTATTGCTAACATATCTAATGAATGCATTTTAATACTGCAGCAGTAGAGACTGAGATTTCTTGAATCATAGACATAAGGAAGATGTTTGTGCATAAAAATATATCATTCGTGACCCTCTGTCTCCCACTTTCTAGGAAAAACAAAAATTTACAATATACTTAACAATATAATAATTTCATTTTACTATATTAAAGTGTTTCTATGGCTCTCAACAAAACCAAGAGGTGCTTGGTTTTTGTAATAATTATCTTTCTAATCCTCCAAATGAGGATGGTATTTTAGATACAGAGTAGGTTATTTGGTATATTTCAGAACATCTCTTTTGTACAGAATGCTTTCCAAAAGTCAAATTTCAGGTCACTGACTAAAGATGGATATGGTACAGTAACTCATAAAAGAGCTGGATGATACTGCTCGTTTCACCCCACACACTAACTTGTGCAAAACACTCCCCATCCCTGTGCAAAGCTCCCCACTTCTTGGCAAACCCACATACTCTTGAACTAATCACTGCAACATTAACTCAGATTCCATCACACGGTCAGTCTGCAAAAGAGTTGTCATGGCACTGTGTTTTCCTTCCTCATTTTGTTCCTTTCAACTTAGTAGCAGCACTTTACAACAGATGAGCATCAATTAATGATAAATTACAGTGAGATTTATGTAAGATCATATTTTACAGACTTCTCGATGCCCAAATCTTTCGCAATGATAAATGTTTTACAGCGAATACCAAACACACTTAATAATGATTTTGCCATTTCCTGAAAAGTGTTGCCAATCTACCTTTGATTCCAAAGAAACTGCACATCTTTATCTGTTTGAAAATACGAACTTTTGCTCATGAGATCTACACAAAGGCTCTTTTATGTAGGTCAAAGGATGTCTCCCCCATGCCCATTTAATATGTTTCCTGTGAAGTTCTGTGTGCTGCCCTTAGGGCCATACACATGCTGGTGATATGCATGCAAGTTGCACAGCAAGTTCTTCCTCCTGCCCGGCAGAATCATAATATCTACACTTCCATCTGCTCTACAATGAAATCATGTACCTCCATATATTTTTCAAACATTTTTAAGTGTAGCACATACAGTAAATCACTGCTTTATGAACTGGATTACAAGTAACTTAGACTCCAAGCTCTTTTCAACTTGGTAATGACTAACGTCTCCTGGAGTATATTATATATTTAGAGTACTCTGTACTTAAGAAACAAGTCTCATCATATTGGATGAACTGTTGAACTAAGTCTTAAATGTTTAAAGACAGGTCAAAAAGTCACTCTGCAACAAAAGTATGCAACCTACACCTGACTAATATCAGAGAAGAAATCCATGCAATGAATTTCTTTTGCAAGTTTTCTTTCCATATTAGAAAATCTTATGCTTTATCTCTGAATGTATCAGAGTATCAGAGAGATTAAACCTGAAACTGGAGTCTTACAAAGCAAAACTCCAAGAACAAATAAAAAAGTACGTTACATTCTTCATAAGCTTCACGAGAATTTCCTCAAGACATGCTTCTCCATTTATACAACAGATCAAGGAAGGCTAGAATCCAATTTCAAATCAAATAACCTCCATATCGACGTGTGGCGCAGTTGACAGTGCACTCTCATCAAGTCTGTGCTTTCTGGTGGGTAATGTGCACAATACAACTTAGAGCAGCCATTTGGCAGAAAACTGCTACAGTCAAATTGAAACAGCCTTTAGTACCTTGGTTAAAATGGAGAGCCCTAATGTATGCTTGTCATTTGATGAAAAATAGTGCATTTAAATTATGAAAAAAGAATTTCCTATGAAGATACAGCACAGTACAGTGACACAGATGTCAGGATCTTATTTAAAACTGTTAAGGCACAGTGCAGTACAGAGGCAAAATTTGATAGGAAACACAAGATCATATGCCAGTGGCCAGAGATTTGCTGCTGGATTATTGTCATAGGTAGTGATAAAATATGAGTTACCTACAGGTAATTGCTTGCTTCTCAAGGGAAGTGACACCTTTAAACTGATATCACAATGCAGAACAAACATACATTGCATCAAAAGGTGTAAAGGCCATATTTGATCACATGATACGGCAAGAGCAGCCTGATGTAATATTGTATATTTTTTAAAAGTACAGGGCTTTTTTAGCAATGAGATATAGCTGTCAGCCCACAGAAATGAGGGGTCAATTAACATAAATAAAAATTCTTACAAAAAATAAGTTAAAGATGAGATTTAAAACCACTAGATCTCAGAGAAAAAAAAATCCAATTGCATAAATAGATACTTTCAAACATTTAGCAGCTTTGCTAAAATAAATCACATGGCTATGAAGCACTGCCTTAAGAGAAGAACCTCAGCAGTTTTGGGGAGCTGAAGTTATGTCTTTGCTACTTTCTGCTCTCTCTTTGGACTACTCAATAGGACAGTCCTGGACAGCACAATCAGCTTTGGCTCTCCAGGATCAGAAGACGTCACTCAAATTGAAGTAATGCAGCAGGGACCACCAGGAGATCTACAGCACATTTCCTGTAAGAACATGGACAGGAGGAGGCTTTGGGGGCACCTTGCCAGTGCTCCTGGGGAGTTTCATAGCCTGACTGGAGGAAGCCTTAAAGGCAGTTCTTTCCAGATTCAGAGCCTGAACCTGGAGACTGAAACCAGAGGTTCTTCTGAGCTCTCCCTAGCCTAAATTTGTCTGTGATTATCTAATGTAAATAGGAGCACAGCAACACAGAGATGGTTTCTATCTATTTTGTAGCAGTAAACATTCTAGGGAAACTACAATGATAGAACCAAACAATAACTGATTGCTTTGTTTAAGAATCAGCATTCATGACTGAAATTTATAAATCTTTTAAGGGGTTTATATGTTAAACATTAGCACTTTCCACTTTTCTAACAGTACTGGTTTCAGAACATATGAAATTTGAAAATCTGTGTTAATTCAATGCCATATGGATATGGGCATTCATCCAAGAAAGTGGCATCTCTATAAATGATTAGAAGAGCTGTCCAGATTTGAAGGTTTAGTGGAGAATCCAGCTGATTGGTTGCTTAATGTCTCAATACCAGAGAGTGTCTGAAATAAAAGAGCCTCTCACAGGAACCTTCCACCCTGTCTTCGCTTAGGGAAATGTTCTCCCTCCGTTCTGGTGGCAACATCAACTCCATAGGGGTTTGCAGATATTTTCATGCCTACGTGTTTCCCCAGCTTTCTCTGAGAAAGGATTATATTCTGCTTCTACTTCATCCAGAACAAACTTTGACAGGAAAGAACTCGTAAAAAGGCTACAGTGCACTGGCCAGTGCTATAGGATTTTCTGAAAATTCCCCAGATGGGATGCCAGAAAGAACAACACTACACAACACTACCAGAAGAAATTATTGCTAGCTGTCAAAATGATCTTGTTAACTGAACAGTCAGAGGAGGGACAATTTGAAGAATGACTGAGTATTCTACAGTTTGAAACACTAAAATAGCATTTTATGAGATCTAAATGTTAGGCAAAGTTTTGTCTATTATTAACACCAACCAAAAGAGGATCCACAAACTCCACACTGCAACTGGTCAGGTTTTATGTGTAGACTGAGAACATTACCACATTATCTCACATTTACTTTCCCCTGGGCAAGGCTAAAGACCTTCTTAAGAGCAGCAGACAAAGGCATAAGTTGCTTTGCACATATACACAGGGAACATACAGGATAAGGCAAATTAATGACATTTGTTGTTTTTTTTTTCCTTCCGAGTAACCACCTTGCTGAATGGTGAATCTGAACAAAAAATCTAACAGGAAACCTATATTGGCCATATCAAAACTGTACAAGCACTGTTTCTGTTAATGTATCAGAAAGTAGACAGAAAATGTTCAGACTCTTTCTTCAGAAATAACAAACACAGACGAGTAGTCCATCCAGATCATAGATCCAATGAGATTAGTCAGCATGTGAAAAACCACTCCTCTGTGCATTTGAAGGATTATAACTGAAATTTAACCGTTTCACATGAAAACAATTCCCTTTACATAAGCAATTTTGGCAAATATGTGGTATTATAATTATTATAATTATTATATTTTAGAATGTTGATTCTTCACTCCCTGCTGGAGATGCATGAACGTTTTAGAGATTTGTCAAATTAATCAAAATTCATGCTCTCGTTTAATCCTCTATAAATATTACTGATAGAGATTTTTCTCAGAATCAGTTTGTTCATTACTAATTGCCAAGAGATGTTAGAGATAAAATATGCCTTGTGATCTTAGATAGAAGTATTTTGTGTCATTCACATTTAATTCACTGACAAAAACAGATGCATCAGGCCAAGTCAGTACATCATGGGGAAGCTCCAAAGGAAAACCTCTGTGAAATGTAGTACTGGTAAGAAAGTACAAGCCATTTTTCCTCCAGAGTCAATAGTTCATCGATATCTGACAGAATGGTGTTGCCCAAAGGTGCAATCACAACATCTATATTCAAGGTTCTGTCCCATTATCATAATGAAGTATCTCACAGATTTTTTCTTAATAACAGTATTCGTGATCCCCTGGCCAGATTCCATAGATACAATTTCCTACTTAAATAAATATACTCCATCACATATTATTTGAATTACCCTAAATAAATAGAATTTATGAGTGGGACCAATTCTTGTTCTTAAATACAATACTCACTAAATTCTACAATTCTCACTACAATTCTCACTAGAAAAACTGAAATTCTTCTCACTACTTTAGATAGTATGAGCAGATTTTCTAAGAAAACTTAGTACATATCCTGATCCCCAGGTTTTCTCTTTACAAAGATAATGAAAATAGGAATACTAAAAATACGTAGAGAGAGTTAATTTCACCAATTCTATAGAATTAATTGTGGTTTTATTTGCTTCCTGTTTCCTTCTCATTTACTGCCAGAATACTGGAAATTTTTAAAAAATGTGAATGAAGATTGAATTATCAAAATATAATTATTAATAGCAAAACAGACAGCAAGGAATTCCACAACATGCATACCACGAAACTCTCAGAAATTTGCATTTAAAATATATATATATTTTTTCATATTTAGCAAAGACAAACATAAAAATATCAGAGAGAAGGAATACATTATGAATACATAATAGTCTTCCTCAAATTATGAAGTGATAAAACAATTTGAAAGGGAATAACAACTGGCAGTATTAAAAGAAAAAAAATATTCCTATTTATTGAAAAGCTATATACTGAGATATTTCTATGTGAAAGATCTATACAAGGAGAAAAAAACCTTCTTATATATTCTAAATATTATACCAAACAAGTTTTGTTACAGGGACCTGAAAGAAACACTACTGGGTCCATTATTACCTGTTAACTTGTTAAAAAAAGCACTTGGTAATATTTAATTTGTGAATTCACTGGTGCCTAAATACATGTCAAAGATAGCAGTAAATACAGTGATTCTGCCAGTCACTGCTTTTAACAGAGGAAAAAATAGAAAAAAACCCCTCTTTCTTTTAACTGTATTTCCTTAACTTGTTTTAGCATGAATAACAGGTTGGATTCAAACGTTTTACTGGCAATTTGAAAAAAGTATTTACACTTCTGGTCCTGTACTTGGTGGTGGGAAAGCTTGCATGCAGCACTGCATGTGAAGCAATCACACATTATCTAGAGGATTCTCAGCTTTCAGGCTGTGTAAAGTACATGTGAAATTCCATTACAGAGTTTGCATCTCCATCATTTATTATCTACAGAGACAGACTGGTATTTTTTGCAATCGTGGAGGAAAATACTGTGCGGATAACAACTCAATTACATCTTAAAATTAAGTTCAAGAGAAAAGTTTGTACACTCTGTAGTGCACCCAAGTATTTTTCAGAGCCTCCTAGCTCTGAGAAAGCAAATTGTGATATTGTGAATCAGAATGTAAGTTAATATGAGAAATACTACATGAAGCTGGAAGATACAATATACATTTTGAAGTATATTTAGTATTTAAACATCTTCCTTAATAGATCAGCAACTTCAGTAGAGGTAGTTTTAGAAGAAGAAACCTTATGTATCTGAGTTATGGAGATCTCAAGCAGGACATTCTCCTTTCTTTAATTACTTTTTTCAGAATAGCAGACACTGAAATCTTGTAATTTTATAGAGAAAAAAAATCAGTGCAGTTTCACTAGAACCACATGAAAATTTAATTTATTACCTTTTAATTTTAGTATTGAAAGGGACAATGTTAGATTTACGTTTAAAGAATGAAAGAAAGTATTATGATATTTACTTTCTTTTATTAAAGGAGCCCCAAACAGTATCTAGTGTTCTTTGGGAAAACACTTATCATTATAATGCTAAAACAATTCTCAGCAATCACTGCAAAATCACAGAATCACTACTACTCATCCAACGAAAGAAACACCAATAATGATGTCTCTGCGCAGAAATACATGCATATGTTAAATATTGCCAGCCCTGCTATGATTTATAAAATGAAATCTGATGCATCCAGTTACTTGAGTCAAGAGACTGCATATTTACACCCCATCCTCACCTGCACAAAAAAAAGCACTCTTGATTTGAAATTTGGTCCTCAGAAATCTGGCTTGAATGTAGACAAATAATTCAAAAGAAAACTGAAACACATTGTTTTCCAGAAGGTATTGGTGAAAGGATTTTTGAACATGTAATTCCACCACAAACATGAATTTAACTTGGATTATTGGCAATTTCTTCATTATCAAAAGTGTTTCATCTGTAGTACGTTATGTAATACTAGAAAGCATTTTCAGTGGAATAACTTACACTGACAATGGTGCAGTATCCTGTTCATGCACTCCTGTCCAGGTATGTTTTTCTAAGAAAAAGTTTTAAAATTATTCAATCTATGTAGCTTTGATTCAATAATAATATTCTGTTTTATTGTGACATTTAAATGAATTTCATTAGTACATCTCCATTATGAAAACTTGAATTTAGAAAAAAAAATTCAAACTGGAAGAAAAAAAGTGCTTTTTTATTTTTTCTAAATTTAGAGAGAAACTGCTGATAGACAAAAAACTTCAGAGTGTTTTGAAAGCTTATAAAGATTTTTATTTTATTTGAGGAATTCAAACATAAATCTTTTATCAAGAAATCCCTGAGCATCTAGAACTCCAGGCAAACTATTTCCCACAATCTAACTTCCCTTATGCAGCTTTACTCTGCTTCCTACAAGTAGAACAAAATGAATCCATAAATTCTATATTGATAAATACACAGTACCACATATATTAACTATATTATTGCCACTTAGCATGTCAGTATTCATCTGTATTCAACTAATTTTCACACAAAAAGCTATACAGAAAGTTACATCAAATTTTAGTCTTCCTTTGGAGAAGAGAAGGCTCGGGGAGACCTCATTATGGTCTTCCAATATTTGAAAGGAAAATATAAACAGGAGAGAGAGACTGTTTAGGAGGGTGGATAGTGATAGGACAAGGGGGAATGGTCTAAACTGAGACAGAGGAGGTTTAGATTAGATATTAGCAGGAAGTTTTTCATACAGAGGGTGGTGATGCACTGGAACAGGTTGCCCAAGGAGGCTGTGGATGCCCCATCCCTGCAGGCATTCAAGGCCAGGCTGGATGTGGCTCTGGGCAGCCTGGTCTGGTGGTTGGTGACCCTGCACACAGCAGGAGGGTTGAAACTAAGTGATCATTGTGGTCCTTTTCAACCCAGGCCATTCTATGATTCTATGATTCCCTGAATTCTAAGCAGAAAATTTCTCAGAAAATAAATTACAATGAATTATAAACTAACTTGACTTCTAAGCAAGAAGCAGTAAGTTACTTCCCAAACTCAATTCTAGCAATCACTTTTTTAAAATTACATGTTTTGTTAACAAAACTATTAGGTGAAAATTAACACTGTCCAGCCACAGTGTTGTAGCCAATACAGTGAGCTAGATTACCTACTAGAAATAGCAACACTTCTTACCATTATGTTACTAAATTACGGAGTATCATCATTATTAAATCTTTTATTTTATTATTCAAAGCACTCAAAACTTTAAACAGTTCCCCAGACACAATGAGTATATGTCACTTATTCAACGTTAGAGATGTAAAGATCAAGACAGAGAAACCTGAGGGACTTGACAATGTATGAACATCAAACAGTGCATGGGTTTCAAACGCACCAATTGCCCAAACTTATCTCTATTGACTCTGTTATTTGTCCTAAAACCATGCAGTCAGAAGCTCCAGAGAGAATCTCTGCTTTTGATGCCTGCATACAGCCACTGGCTCACAGCCTTTTGTCAAAAGACAGAACACAAGCACAATCCTTTCAGTATCTAAAGGGGGGTTATAAGAAAGAAGAAGATAGCCTCCTAAGCAGGGTCTGTTGCAACAGGACAAAGGGAAATGGTTTCAAACTAAAACAAGGAAGATTTAGATTGGGTATTAGGAAGAAGTTTTTTACAATAAGGGTGGTGAGGCACTGCAATAGTCCAGAGATGTGATGAATGCCCTATCCTTGGAGACATTCAAGATCAGGCTGAACCAGGCTCAGAGCAACATACTTTAGCTGTAGGTATCGCTGTTCATTGCAGGGAAGTTGGACTAGATGACCTTTAAGGGTTTATTCCAACTCAAATGACTCCATGATTCTATGAATTCAATTGTTTTGGTAATCCTAGGTGATCTTTGGCTAACACACAGCATCAGCCATTCAGTGGAAAACAGCCCTTCCCTTGATTAGACATGGAAAGAGACTAGCATTCTGGTGGGACAGAAATGTGGTCCCATTATCCCACTACAATGAGAAACCCAATTGCTAAGAACATAGCATTATACTCAACTGCAGATAGAGGTAGATCTCTGCTGAGAGCAGCCCTGAGGCTCATTTAGGCACTGGCATTCACTTTGTGTTGTGCATTCCCAGAGGTCACTAATGAGAGAATAAGTGATAGATGAAATTATTGTTATTATTATTATTACTATTATTTTAAATAAGGGGCATAAGTGGGGCTCAATGCTTAGCATTGGGCAGCATTAATGTACCTTCAGGAATTTTGAGGCAGTCTGCACCATCCCACTCTCCCTCTCTAAGATTTGTGACTGGGCAAGCAGACAGGTCTAGCCCCCCAAAAACAGCAGCTTTGAGCTCTGCTACACCACTGAGCAAGGACTGCCTGTTCTACAGCAGCAGTTTTAGGCTCCTCGAATGCCTGTGTGCAGGGAAGGCAAGGGTAAGGCTGCAGCAAAGGGAAAGGAGTGAAAACGTCGTTGCTTCCCTTTCCTGCTGAACACTGATGCAGAGATCAACATTTACGAGCTCAGAATTTGTAAAGCATTCTAGCAGAACAAGGTGATACTCAGTAGAAAGAAGGGAAAATGTATTTTACATTTGTGCTAGACTCTTCTAATTCTTGGCTAGTATGTAACCAAAGCTTGTTTATCAACATGTCGCTTGGCTGATTCAACATCACAGTTACTTGTCATTAGTGAGAAGCTAACTAAGATTAAAGACTAGAGATTTCACCAGCTGTGATTTAGTAGTTTGTTTTTGTTGGGTTTTTTTCAGCTTCTTGTTTTGTTTGCGGGCTTTTTGTTTGCTTTTAACTGTGGAAAGATTTGAGAAGCTAAATGAAATGTGACAAGCTTACTAGAGAAACTTTGATTTAGCAAGCAAGAAAGTGTGTCAAGGACGGTATCCTCTATATCATCATGTGCTTTCTGTTTGGCTTCAGCATTAAGAAACACAGAAAATAAAATGTATTTACAGTAACTGGAAGAAAACCTATGAATAGTGAAATTACCATACCAGTGGAAATGATCCGCTCCCACATTGTGAGACCAGCTGTTGTAGCCTTCATCATTTGTAAGTTTGCTGTATGAAGGGTGAATATAACCCATTATTGGAGCTGTGCACAACCTAGCCTGACCTAAATGCCAAGAAATAAGCAAGTGAGAGTGAAGCATCAGTGGCAAATTGGAATCTAAGGCCTTTTGTGCTTGTTAAATGGTGGAATGATTATAATTGGAAAAAGTGATGTGCATTAGTTCTGAGTGAATGTACAAGAAATGACAAGCGTGTAACTTAATGATTACTTCACAACACCCAGGACTGCCTTCTAGTCTTGCACAGAGAGGTTCAGCCCTACAGCAGAGAAAACGGCATGTCTTCTCCTGCTATTCATGGGCATCCTCCACAGGTCACATGGAAATAACCCTGAAGTGATAAGTCTTGGTTTAGGAAGTCTGCCGCTTAAGCTTGTATAAGTCATTGTGACAGAGTCGGTTTTTTTCTCTGTCCACAGACCTTTGTCTGTTTTAGTAGCAACTGGGCAGAGCCCAGCCGTAAATGAAAACATACACTCA
Organism: Tetrao urogallus; assembly: GCF_951394365.1. Classification (NCBI taxonomy): domain Eukaryota; kingdom Metazoa; phylum Chordata; class Aves; order Galliformes; family Phasianidae; genus Tetrao; species Tetrao urogallus. The sequence continues at coordinate 16,823,782 of NC_136821.1, forward strand.
TTGTTTATTCTCACAGGTAGTAAGTATATTGGCAGAGCTCCTGCCAATCAACAGCTGTAAGACTTATTTGATTAAATCATTTCTGACACGACATTTTTCACATGTCCATTCTGTAGATCGCTGTGATAGGAGCAAAAACAAAAGGCAAAAAAAATCAACAATAAAAAATACAAAGAAAAAACAACAATGAAGAAAAAAATCTAAACATACTAATGAAGTATTTCAAATGAATATGAAAATACCACACATTAATTAAACTTAGTTTTACAGCTGGCAGAAATTATTATCCAAGGATATTAGAAATTCAGTACAATTAATTCATCTTCATGTTTAAATGACTACTGTCTAGGAAAACTGTTGCCAAGCATTTCCTGGATGATAGGCATGTGCTTTATGGTAGGCTCGTATAAAGATTCAGGGTTAAATGCTCAATGAAAATGTATAGTACATAAATCTACACACAAAAGTGGCAGGCAAGGTGTCAAGAAGCAATCATCTCCAAAGTCAGTTTACCCTCACAACAGGGACCTTGTCACGGTCAGAGTTAAACAGGCTCTGGATAGGACTGAATCTTCTCTATGCGTAACAGTCAGAACTGGAGGGTTTATAAGAAAATACAAACTTCACAATTAAGCTGTGTAATCAAATCCTGTAATTCTAGTGACTTTTCTCTTGAGAAATAACCTCAAGTTCTTAAAAAACAAAACACCAAAAAGCTTGCCGTAAATACTTTTTACTGATGTTTATGTGCAAATTTCGATATGTCATCGTTTAAATTGGAAAGAGACCTACCTTCCTAAGAAATTAAGACTTGCTTTTAAGTGGAAAGTTGCAACCAATTTCTGCATCACTAGGTGTGGTCCAGTGGAAGCCTCGGCAGCATTTATTTGGCATGCTGAGATGGCAGATACTTCAGTATTAAATGCAAAATGTAAAGGCATTCTTTAAAAAAATAAATAATTTTCTCACTCTTACTTAACACTAATACCAAAGCTTTCATAAACCAAGAGTTCAATAAATATGGTAGAAACTTTACAGATATCAAGCGGAACAGGACGAATAATCTGTACCAGTAAGTAATGCATTCAACAAGTCTCCACAGAAGTCTCAAATCCTGAGCAAAGACTTTTGCCAGCTCTTTACATTTTGGCAACTCTCACAACAGAAGAAAACACGGTCCTATTTCTACACAAAACCTTCTTATGTTGGCAGATCGAAGAAAGCTCAATACCCAAGAGAAACCACTACCTTCATGCTCTTTACTTCAGCTATGCTCACCTTACAGGACAGTCTGGAGGGTCCTGGTTTCACCCTGTGCTTTCCCATGCAATGTTTGGAAAGATGGAGCATCAGGGAAAGAACTGTACTCACTCCTTTTTAATTAGTAATGTTCATTTGAATATGATTTACTATGGAAAAGAAGCTTAATAAGAAAAGCTTTTTTACATTTATTAGAGGAGAGATGGTTTGACAGTTGGAAAGGAGAATGTATTATCAAGACGATAGTGCAGGTAATATCCTGTATATTGAGTCTAATCACCCATTTAAAGTTAAAACAGGAGTTGTTAAGAATATAGTGAATCACACTCTAATGATTAGTGATGAGAATCACCTAGATAATGAAACTGGTATTGAGAAACAGATTTTTCGGCAGGATGATTACCCTGCAAGATTGATTAAAAGGATAATTGTAGAACAATGTAACCTTTTCCATAATTATAGCACTGAACTTGTTTAAAGCCATTTGTCATAACAGTGTGGCTCTGCCGTATCACAAAGAAACGGACCACTGATTAACACGATATTTATTACCTTTCAGGAAAGTGAGGTATTTTCACACCTGTACAAGGTTGCTTTAATATCTCTGCATCAAAAGTTAAGGATATAGTAAAATCACTGCAAATAGTCAGAGCTATAAAAGTCCATGTGGTTGCACGTTCTCTGATTGCTGGACCTCAAGGATGAGTTTTCCATCCTTTTTTTTTGTGAGATCCCATGGGACTAACACTTTAGCACTCTTTCATTCATACTGGCATGTTTATGAGGCCAAACTACTTTTCAACAGTTGGCATAGCAAAAGAAAACATTAGACAGCTTTAAAATTGCACTCAAAGAACTTCTAAAGGCAAAAGATATACAACTGGAAACACTAAAAGTTCCAGTGTTTGAGACATAGCTGTGAAGAAACTGAACAACTGTTTTTTGAGTTTTTTTAATCTCTCAGTGACTTTTAATCTGCTTCAGTGAGAAACTCCTCTATAACTTTAAATAACTTTCTGGCATTCTTTACAATATAGTGAAATCTTTCAACATTTTAGCTACACATTCAAATAGCTAAGTGCTAGCATGAGGAATGTTTTTGTCACTGAGAACTACCAAGGCAGGCAGCAGGCTTCCTAAAGGGAACAAAGACAACAGTGATGATATTGTTGTAAACTACCATATTCAAAGGACAGAAATGTATCTACAACACAAAAATGATGGTTTAAGATGTTTTCTCCATAGAATGAATTATTTCAGACAGTGGTGTAAGTCTACAGACCAGCTTCTCCCTTTGCTTTGTCATGACAAAAGAGTTTAGGTTTGTTTGCCACATGACAATTCTTGAGAGTACAAAGCAGAACCCGAAGCCTTACATAAGACAACACTCACAGGATGTGTATAGGAAATATTCTCAAAGAAGTTAAATAGCTGTGATTTACAACAACAAACAAAAAATCACAGTTGCAGAGAAGGATCACAGGCAATTGTTTAGTCCAATCTCCTGTCCCAAATAGACATATCAGCAAGCCCAGAACAAGTTTTAAAAGTTTTGAAAATCTTCAAAAAGGAAATTCCCCAGCCTGTCCAGATAACAGGGTTCAATCAACTGTGATATGATCTAGCATACTTTCTTTAACTATCTGTCATGACTGAGAAGAGTATGGCTCTGTTCTCTAATCTCTTCCCAGTTGCAGGGTGCTGCTAGCTTCTTTTAGCTGGTCTCAACAAAGACAGTCTTCTCTATCTCAGCTCTCAGGTCAAGCACAACAGCCCTTCTATCCTTGGGAGTCCTCCTGGACTGTTTATACTTTCCCACTATCCCCCTTGTATAAGGGCAACCCAAAATTGTACCTGATATTCCAGGTGATAACCAATCCAGGTAAAGGAGGAAGATAATCTCAGTTCATCTGCTGGTAACACAACATTTTAGCCATGGGTGTCCTTTGTATTATTTACGAATGCACACATCTGCCATCCACCATACTCCCAGAGCTCTTATGCATTCAGTGGGTTTCTAGATTGTACCAACGCAGCACTGCTTCACCCTAGAGCTTTGCATTTGCCCTTGTTGAAGCTTTTGAGGTTTCTATTAGTCCAGTCTCCAAGGCCATCAGTCTGGCTGAACTGAATCTCTATTGCAAGGGCTATGCCCACCCTTCACAGTTACCTCCCCAGATTTTCTGAGGCTGTTTTGTCTCATCATCAACATCAGCAATAAAGATATGAAACTCTACTATGACCAAAATCAACCCATACAGTCACACATAGGTTTCGTCTTAGAACTTGAGACTTTGTTAATTTTTCTTGAATCTGTAATTTCAGATAAGCTTAACGCTTTCTGATATCATAGAATGTATTTTAACATTGAAAACTGTGTCAAGGATATATGAATCAATAAGGTGTGGAGTGACTGTGGAAGAAAGAAAACGCTTATTAACTCTGTATTTTGGTGAGGCAGCCAAGCTACTAGTGATGGAGTGGTTTTCCGGTGGGAATGATTTTGTGCTCTCTGAGATAATAAAAAAATGTTTGGCAATGTGACTAATAACACATTATTACTGCTGGGCTACCATATTTCAAACCATTAGATACCAGTCTGGGCTACTGTATTTCAGTTAACACATGAGTAGATTTGAGGGTAAAGAGTGGATAGAGGCTGACGAATTCCTCAGGCTCCTCATGTTCACGCAGCCTCCAGAATAATAACTATGGGAATCTGCCATCTGGAGAACATATGTACAGTTTGCCACGACCAGGGATAGGACAATAAGTGGTCTAATTCAGGTGAGTAACGGCAGCCACTCTTCTCTGATTGAGGTAGTAACATATTCCCTCCCTCCTCAGGTGGCAGGCAATAGTCCATCTGTAAGCCAGCAAGGGTCTTTGTTTACTTTAACTTACGAAGGGCTCTTGCATTCATTTGCAGAAGCCAGCAGCAGTGATTCCAGATACTAATGAATGATGACATGGCAGGAGGAAATTTGTGGCATGCAGTCTGTGTGCGCTATGCACCATTTGGTTATGTGCTGCATTGAAGAGTGTGGAGCAGCCTGTCAGTGGGGCTCCTGCAAGACCTCCCACCAAAGCCTTGCCACGGATGCTGCAATGGCTGGGTCAGCCACCAGGGAAAGCTCCCAGATATGCTTGTGTTCAGAGAATAAGGATAACACAGGTCAGCAGGAAACCAAAAGAAAAATGAAAAAGGCATGGGAGTTTATGCTTAATCATGGCCTAAACACATCACTAATAGCTTAAATACAGCCCATGAATTTCCTGTCTGACTTTTGGACGCAGAACACAAACGAATTAAACAGGCCAAAAAAAAAAAAATTAAATCAGTTTTTCCATCACAATCTATTCAAGCCTGTGCCTTTGCTGACCGTACTTTAGGGCTATCCAGCACTGCGTGGCAGGAAACAAAAGCACAGCCTACTCACTGCACACAAAGTGAAAGAGCTCTTGAAGGGCTGGCTGCTGAAAGAGGGGACTCTGACATTGGGTAGTGGAGGCTGAATTAAATCCTAGAGCAAAGTAGTCCTTTTGCTTATATTAGTTCATGTGATTCATATTTATAACGATTCCCTCCTGCTGAAAAGGCCTGGCTGCCTGTTGTTTCTGCTCAGTCATCCCCATCAGTTTCACAGATGGATTTTGCTGGAGTGAGAGAATTAGTGCAAAAGTATGATTGTTATTGTTTCACAGCTGATGAAGAACGACAGCAGAAAAGTAGTTAAGAAATCTTATTTTCTTGTCACCTTTGCTATGTGAAATTTTACACTCCTACCTCAGACAGCAAGCAAATCCTTGCCTTAAGGTTTTCATTAAGGTTTTCAAGGGAGTAGTGAAATTACTTGGTTTTCAGTCATTCAGGGTATCTACTTCAAAGGTTAAAATACAATGGATCTTCCCTGAATTCTCTGTGTAGACACAGACAGCTCTGCAAAGACTGCAGCACAAAGATAGAGAGTTCCATAAAACTGACATTTCTTTTTTAAACCACGTGTGTGTGCCAATGGAGGTTCATTTCTCCTGAAGCAGATGTGTGAAAAATGCTGCATGCTTATTGTAGAACAAAAGTGAGAGTTAATTTCAAAGCTCTGACACATCTGAAAAAAACTAATATTGTAATTTGTTGAAGAAAATCATTCAACAGCAGATTCAGACAAAGTGAAAAAACACACAGCACATATTTGGGTTGAAGATCTGCTGCTGCTTTACAACTTCGGTCCTATTGTCACTTATAATAAAATCAGGGGGAAAGACCTTGAGAGATAAGCCGCTTATTTATTTGTTCCTGAAGCTTTGATAGCATGTAGGTTGCTGTGTGATCTTTATAAACTCAGAGGTGCTAAGCACAGCTTGTTTTTGAAAGTCAATGCCAGCAAGAGACTGACTTTTTGTAACAACACCTGGTGAGCTGTGGCACTTGTATACTCATGTATTTGTCTGTGCCAAATCCTTACCTAGCCTACATTAACAGTGCTCTTTTGACTTCATGCTGGGGATCTAGCCCAGTATTCATTTCTTGAATATGTATATCTGACTTGGATAGATGTGCTCCAGAGGATATTTCTCAGCCTTTCGCTAACCAAGAAACTCCAAATACCTTAAATATAAACAATAATATTTCTTTTTTCTCATAGCTCTTAATGGGATAGATGCTGATCACAAAATACAGGCATTTTGTTTTAGGTTTTTAGTTGCTGCTGTTTTTTAAGCAATTGGTGTGGTTTCAGTTTTGTTTGAATTTGGTTTGTGGGTATTTTTTGTTTGTTTTTTATTTGAGTGAGGTTGTTTATTTTTTGTTTGACAATCTGGAAGAATAGGGATGAAATCGGTGAGAAAATAAAGAGTCAAAGTAATGAATGTCAATTGTTCTAATTCCACATACATGCTGAACTCAGGTAACCTGTACTCTCAGAAAGGAAACACTACTTTAAAACAAATCCTGCAATAATACTTATAGGCAACATACACAAAATCAGGTAGAGGACTTACTGGAAAGAAGAAAATTTTGTGCAAACTTCTCCTTGCATTATCCTAAATTGTTGCTGATTTGCAATGTGTGTGTCTGTTCAGATGCAGAAGAAAGAAAGCAATCTGATGCCTGAGCCAGTTTTTCATCTTTCAGGACAGGTCCCAGGGCCTGAGGGAATATTCCCTTGACTGCTAGACATTGCCTTACTAGAGAGTTGTGACACAATTTCAGAAAAACTTCATTGATGTTTTACAGCAGGCGATGCCAGCTGCTGTAGCTGGTCAGGAGAATGTTAGAAATATCAAGATAAGATAATGATGTGTGTATGCATGACTTCCACAATTCACTGACATGACCAACTGTGATGATGAGGAAATTTTGGAATATCCACAGCATAACGTGTTACTTTATTTTTAAATTTTCCTTTTTTTCCACTTTTTTCCCCCACTTTTTCCTTTCTTTCACTCTGTGAACCACATTCTGAACTATATCACAGTCTAAATATACAATATTTGAGAACAAAAGCCTCAGATAAACTGGAGGGTAACTGCTGCTTCTATACCAAAGGCAGTTTGACTGTGCACCTCACAGACCATTAATCTTTTCTTTTCTGTCCCATGAACAAAACAGTGATTTAGTTGTACAGAGGGGATGCAGTTATCCTGGAAGAAAGCACTTATACTGATGGCATCATACGCTAGCATAAATGGACATCAACCACTGTTTCTGCTTTAATTTTTTTTTTTTTTTTTTTTAACTCAGTTGGCAGGGTAATATTTTCTCTTTTTTCTTTTCTTTGCAAGTCTGCAATAGATTTCTCAACAGAAAAGCAATCCTGTAACACTTTTATAGCCAATGAATCGAGAAAAATTATGGGTCCTGTCCATTAGTTCATTTCAAGTCCAGTGTATTGGCTGAACGGCAAGTATGGTAAAAATATATATCTGTATTTAAAAAATCACAGACCATATTATAGAAATTTTTCTGCAACATTCCATAATAAAGGAAACTATCTGTCCACATAGGTCACAGAATATCCTGAGTTGGAAGGGACTCATAGGGCTCACTGAGCCGAACTCCTGTCTCCACACTCTGGACCACTCAAAAATCAGACTGTATGTCTGAGAGCATCCAGATTCTTCTTGAACTCAGGCAGCTGAATGCCGGACTGCTGCCCTGAGCAGCTTGTTCCAGTGCCTGATCACCACCTTCTGGTTAAGAACCTTCTTCTGATACCCAGCCTAACTCTACCCTGACACAGCTCCATGTGGTTCCATCGGGTACTGTTGCTGCCACCAGAAAGAACTCAGCGCTGCCCCTCTGCACCCTGCAAGGAGCTGCAGCCTCCATGAGGCTTCCCCTCAGCCTCCTCTGCCCTGGGCTGAACAAACCCAGGGACCTCAGCTGCTCCTCACAGATCTTCCCCTCTAGATCCTTCACCATCTTTGTACCACTGTTTCCTACTGAAGTGCACTGGAGCACATTTTCATCCACTGTGACACCTCCTACATATGCTGTATATGTGAAATGCATAAATCTGACATCCTGGGAAAATTCCTCCAAAAACCAACCTATAAATTCTGTGTTTTAAGTCCTAAAGTCTTTGTTCCAGTTGTCTTCCCTCCTATAATAAACTGTTGTACATGTAAAGAATATTCCTTACTTAGCAAAGGCAATGAAATTCACTTATATTCTGCTTTATTTACAGACATTTTCTCCTCTTTTAATTTTTCCATCATTGATTTTAATCACATAATCCCCTCCTACTAACACACAATACCCTCCAAAACATGTATGCAACATAAAGGATGATTTAAAAGGGATGTACTTAAAAGCATAGTTATCAGTGTACGAACTTTTTTTGCACCTTACGCTAATTCTCTTTTGGGCTCAGTCAACAAGTTTTTCGTTCTTTCCCTGTGAGAAATGTTTTAACTAAACTTTGAATTGTGTAGCTCTGTAGATTCTCTGTTCTGTCTGTTATTGATATCAAGATCTGAAGAACCACACCTGAACATAGTAACTCAAATGAGACAGTACATTATTACACATGAATTTCTGACTTATTTGATATTACAGTGATAAGTTGTACATACTTCCTAATAAGATAGTTTGCTTTTGACTGCAGCAGCACACTGGAAATACTCTCCTGATAATGCACTCCGACATTGATAAGGTCAATTAGAATGTGTATGAATATTCTTTTACCTGCCATTACTAAGGAGTATGTTTTGTTTATAAGCAACACATTACACTGATGTCTATTGTTCTCATTTTAGTTTTTCTCTCTCTCACATTTCTTTACAAATATATTTCTGAAACCAACTGACAACAGAACTTTGTGTCATGTAACAAAATTTGACTTTATTTATTTCATGTGTCTTTATTTTACTCAAATCTATCTGGTTATTTTTCTGGCTCATTAACAAGATATATTAGATATACCAGGGAAATCTGAGGCACAACTTCACAATTTTTCAAGGACAAAAACCTGGTCATCAGTTTTTGATCTGAAACAATATTTTTCCTTTCTGCAAATAGCTTAGTTTCTTCTTCAACAATCTATATTTGATGTACAAGTTTTGCAAGTTTGTTTACATTTCTGTAAGACCAAATATAATGCTTGCATAATCCTTTAGCTTGATATTTGAATTCTCAAAATGCTAGATAACTGAATAGTGTTTGCATTTGATTCAGGCCTACATCAGCACCTGGCAGTGATTTTGAGAAAAGAGCCTGCAGACTCCCTGTCGATATATCACTATTTCCCTCAACATGTTGGGAGCACTCAGCAGTGCCTATTCCCTCCTGACAAACTGTCATGCAATTAAAAGTAAATACAAAAATCACTGAAAGGAAAATGTTAATATTTCAAAATCTAATGTCACAGAAACTATGCTTAACCAGTCTGTGCATGATTTTGTAAACTTTTATTTAGAAATGATTATATTAAAGAGATTGTTTGAGTCTTTCATTTTAGCATTAAACTCAGCATGACCATGTGTGAAATGATCCATCAGATTTCATCAAAGTTAAAAATCCCATATGGCTTGTACTGCCATAGTTTAAAACTTCCTGTGATTCAGAATATGTCTATACTGTTCCTGAAGAAATATTTGAGCTAGATTACAACTTGTTTGTTTGGTGCAAGTAGCACACAACCTATTTGTGAAGCTATCTGAACACTTTGGCTCTGCCTCATATGGGGAGCTTTGTTCTGACCTAACAGCACCTAACAGCAGGTCCTGAGCTGGTTCATTTGAAACACTCCTAGCTGACTGGACATAACAGTTTTTATTTTGATGGAAACACCAGTTTCCCTTTTATGACTTCTAAGTCTAAGTAACTGTTAATGTACTGAAATAAGCTATGAGTTCAAGTTATTCATTGTGTATACACACTTTACAAATGAGAAAAATGCTACTTCTAAATACTCTATAAATTACTAGCTCTGTATCTAGATTGAGTTCTTTTTCTAAGTTCTGTTTAATAACAACTCTTCTCAAATGAAACTTGTTCTTAAAACCTCTCGTAAATTTCAGCACTTTCAACTCAGTATCTAGAACTTTAAACCTCCTACTAGAAGACCTTTACGTGAGCTGCACTGAAACCTGACTCCTTTTAATTTTTAAATTTATTTCCCATGTCATAACTTCCAGAATATATATGAGAAAGTGCTCTCCTTCAGAAGATCATAGAATCATATCACAAAGGCATAGAATGGCTTAGGTTGGAAGAGACCATAGAGATCATCTAGTTTTGACCCCTCCTACCAGGGGCAGGATTGCCACCCACTATATCAAGATGCTCAGGGCCCATTCAACCAAAACTTGAAAGCCTTCAACAATGGAGATTTAGTTTGGATATCAGAAGAAATTTGTTTACAGTAAGGACAATGAAGCACTGTAACAGGTTGCCCAGAGAAGTGATGTCCCTGGAGACATTTGAAGCTAGGCTGGATCAGGCTGAACAACCTCACAGAGCTGTAGGCATCCCTGTTCATTTCAGGGAAGTTGGACTAGATGATCTTTGAGGGTCCTTTCCAATTCAAATGATTCTACCATTCTATATCCACCACTTCTCTGGGCAGCCTATTCCAGTGCCTCACCACCCTCTGAGTAAAAAATTTCCTCCTACTGTCTAATCTAACTCTCCCCTCTTTTAGTTTAAAATCATTCCCCTTGTTCTATCACTATCAGATCACATGAAAAGTTGTCTCTCTCCTGTTTAAAAGCTCTCTTTATGTACCAGATGGCCACAATGAAGTCTCTCTGCAGACTCCAACAGCTCTATGGCTTTCTTGTGTTTTGATCCCAAGGTCTGCATGCAATATTCCAGGTGGGGTCTTATGGGGGCAAGAGGGGAACAATCATTCCTCTCTCTCTGCTGGCAACCCGTCTTTTGATGCAACTCAGGATACTGCTCACCTTTTAGGCTGCAAGTGCACACTGTTGGCTCTTGTTAAGTTTTCCATCCACAAGGACCCCCAAAGTCTTTCTCCATAAGAAGTTGCTCAAGTATGCTTTATTTCCCATCTAGTTTTGTCAAAAAGCATCCTATCTTACATTACACTAAGATTATGCCTCTCAGGCATTTGAAAACACGGTCTTTGTAAGGCAACAGAGATTCAGAATAAAAGACATGAAATACTACAGTAAATAATCCAAGCATAACACTTCTACATGTTGTAAGACTTGCATTTAGTAAGTACTGTCAGATAAATCCACTTTTGCATCTCTCTCATAAAATGTCTTAATAATATTTTCCCAACAACACAAAAGTAATAACAGCATTTTTCACAATTATGTTTTTAAGTAAAAGAGAATCAAATGAATAATAATTGAAATGACTGAATATTGCATAAACTAAAATGGCTGGGCTTAATATAACTTCTCTCAGACTGACAACACATTAGCTCAAGGAACATTTATCCTACAAAATCATGTATTAGAAGAATAGGACATGTTTACTTTCTGAAGCATTGTCCAAAGAGCAAAATGACATAAGCAAAAATTTAAATATTTTCTTAGGACCAGTGCTTGCAGATTACAGAATCATCCCTTGTGTTTCAGAAAATGGCAACTATATCTGGCATGAGATATTTAAAAAGAACATTAAAAAGATGCTGATACACCTGTTCTGATCTGAATTGTGCATTTTTTTCAACAAGCTTCAGTGAAACATGATATGTACTAGTTACTCAAAGATGATAAGGCCTTCAAATAAATAATGCATGTAAATGCTATGTCTTACAGTAATGGAAAATGCAAAAGTATTTGCATTTTATTTTATAAAATAAAAATGTTAATAAACTTTGTTTCAGCACAAAAAAGCCCCACTGTTTTCTCTCTTTTTTCCTATCACTGGTATTTATCTTGTCATTAAAATTTAGAAGAATAAGATCATATAGTAGATGACCATTTTCCAGAGAGAACAATGAATATAACACAAATTAATTAATAATTCATTAGGTTATGATATGATTAAAGGTGAATTAGAATAACAACCATGTTTAAGACTGCCACTTATAAATCAACCGATTTCCAAGAAAATAAAAAAAGGGAACAAAAAACAAACAGTAATTATACAAAATATTTTTTCACCATTTGGAAAATAGACAATTCAGGTGCCAAAGAATACACAAACATAAGATGACAAGGCCGCCATAAAGTTCAGATTATGTGGTATTTAAAAGGCCTTTCAAATGTCATTTATTTACAGTAATCTCTCTTATGTTACTACTTAGAAAACCTGGGTCCTATTTTACACAGATCATATGAGAAGTAGAAGAAAATCACCTAACATCTCTTGTGCCTCCATTTCTCATTTCTTATCTGAAAATGAGGGTGATACGTAAGTGCTGCCTTTACAAAGGTGCTAGGAGGGTTAGATAAGTACCATCTCTAAAGCCCTCTGAGAACCTGAAATGAAAAGCTCTGTAAAACTCAAGAAAAGCTCTACATAAGTGCAATATTATTCCTGCAGTTCTTATTATGTTTATTTGTTTACTCCCTTCTAGAGAACATAATAATTCTGAAGACATTTACATTTGAACTTTGTAAGAATTCTGTTATCTGTCTTTAGAATTGCTCTTAAGAGTTCTGTAGAGCAAAGGCAAATGATCACAAAAGCACACTCAAATCTTCCCAAGGATCCCATCCTGCATTCAGCATCTCTTGAGCATCACAGAGCACTCTCAGCTGACTGCACTCATCACACTGCAAAAGTGGGCCTCGAATTTCAGGTGTCAGCATCACTACAAAAAAGAATCCTAGCACAGAAATAAACAATATTCTACTTCTATTTATTTATTTATTTATTTTATTTGCTTGTTAGACTTTCATGGACCAGGACAGAAGATACAGCTTCTGTGTCCACAGCCTCAGTGCTTAACAGAATACTGATGTGCTCAGCAAAGTGTAAAGAGTCGGTCTTTTTACTGTCATTGATGCTGCATACCGACACAGAGAAAAAAGTGCCCAGGTCTCACTGGAGATTTTTTTTTGCTGGACACTGTGGACAGAGTGAACATTCAAGTGGCTTATCATAATGCTCTTTTTTCCTTCCTGAAAAAAAACTTTAAGGAATTCAACCTTTTTTTTTTTTTTTTTTTTTTTTTTTTTTAACACCTTTTAATGTTATTCCTACTCTGAAGAATGAGAGCATGGAAAGTGGGACATGGATAAGAAGAAAGGATGGATACATAGGAAAGGAAGCTGGCATCACCTCATCACCTTTACAAAAAAGTTGAAGATAGTCCAAACTTTTTTCATAGAACATGCTATTTTAGAACTTGGTCTAAAAGCCTTTGACCAGGTATTTCCTGGTCAACAATATAATAATGGGAGTAAAAGCCTTCATAGCTTGAAGAGAAATTTGCTCATTTCTAAGCTTTGATAACACAAACACAATTGTTAAATTAAAATCAGGGAGAACTTTAAAAAGAGAATGTTTAAAAAGAAAAAAAAAGATTTTTTAAAAAAATCATATATTTAACAGACTTCTAATTATACAAAGCACACAAAAAACAGAGAACTAGACTTTCTTCTCAACTTTCCTTCATAGATATTCTTTGGAAGAATGCTATAGACATTGGAAATGTTATAGTGCCAGTGAACAACCATCCTCCTTGAGGAGAGCCTTGAACACATTGTGAGTGCCTGCTGCCAAGAGGAAAAGGAAAAGGAAAGATGACAAAACGTATCTCTGTGCGAGCAGCATGCTTGAAATATTATTTTTTTTTTTTTAAGTCAAATTGGAAATAGGTGTTTCTGTGCCTTAGAGAACTCAAAGAAAGTTAATTTTTGTTGTTGTTTGTTTGCTTCCAGTTTTAGGCATTGAGGGTGTTCATTAATGAAGCAAATTCTACTTCAGGGTATACTTGGCTCAACAATGCCCTATTGAGCCCTATATGTTAACACATTCTGTTCAAGGTCCAATCAAGGAAGTTTAAGGAGATGGAAAAAATGAAGCTTGCAAAAGACAGTGAAATAAAAAAGTCATAATTCAAGACTACTACCATTAGAAAACTGCTATTAAAAAGTTGTACTTTTAAAAATAACCCATGTTTGTATGACGTTTAATGTTTAAATTCACCAACTTTCTACTGTTCTCCTTAGCTTCTTTCGGACCTTTGTTTGGGACTCATCTACTATATTGCTGCAAGTTACTTCATCCATTCTCACTGATCATTTGCTTGCAATATATTTTCATCTCACTAATGAGAATGGTCAATAAGAGAAAGAAAACAAAAGAAAATATGTATTAAAAATGTTGTAGACTGTATTGCTTTAGCATACTGATTTTGATATTGATAAGACATAGAGAGTGAAAGCATTCTTGACAGCCAAAAACCACTATTCAGTCCATAAATCAGGAAAATATACAGTCAGGTGAATTGAGATCTCCTGTGTATCAATATTAAACCACTGCAACAAAAGCTAGAAATGTTAAATATCTCTTTATGATTAGAAGTATCCATATTTATGGAGTTTACATGTGGTTAAAACATCTTATTTAAGAAAAATGTATAGCTGACAATAACAGAGTAATTACAGTCACAGCTACAATCTGGCTGTATAAATCATTGTGATTCAAACTATGGTAATAATAAAAATAAATGATATGGGTTTTGGTTCATTACCATTCATCTAATAACACATGATGAATTAAAAAGTTTCCTGAGTGAAATACTCATTCATAAAAATAACAATTTACCTACAGCTTCTTCAAAATTTATGTGAATGCAATACAAAAATAATTTTAACATTATTTTTAACAGTATTATATTATAACAGTATTTTTAACAAAAGCAACCTTTTGGCAAGGAATTATTTTAATTGTATTCCAGTCCTTGTAATAATTTTGTCCAAGATATGTTTTTCCCTCATAGTCTGTCTTCTCTATAATTCTTAATTTCATAGATATAGTAAACGAGACAAGAGTTTACTGACTTAAAAATTTAATAAACAAGGTTCACCCTAAGAAAAAGTTGTAGGATTCGATATAGTGATTCCATTGCAGTCAGAAAATAGTCAGAACAATGAAACATTCAAACAAAATATCCAAGAACAAGTTTCCTCCCTGTGCATTCCAGTCAATGCAGACTTTGAACAGCATGTTGCCTGTCCAAAAACATTACGTCTTCAGATCTCATCCGAGTTCGTATCAACCTATGAGGAACAAGTTCCCAGACAAAGTCAAGCAGAACTTTGCAAAAACTTTGGCAAAGTGGAGACATTTTGGTAAGATTCAAGCCCTCCAACACTTGATGCTGGTGGGAGTAGGCCAGATTATCAAAGCCTTGAAAGTAACATTGGAGTTAAACCCTAGAGATTTTCCCACTTGATATAGATTCAAGAGATGGTAACAGAATGCTGAAATATTTTTTTGTTACACTAGAAAGCAGAATGCAAATTGCCTTTCTGAAGTTTCTTTATAAATCATGTAGCTGTTACAAGCAACAGCTTTTGTTTTATCTACATGTCAAGACCCCACATCAGCATTCCAGAAGCACATAATCACGCTGCAAATTTAGCTAGAATTTTGCTACAGTAAAATCTGTAGAATCAGTCTCCAAAAATGTGAGCATTCACTTCCAGAATTGAATTGCAAAGCCAGAAATCACAGATGATAATCGAAGCCCTAGGTGTGACAGAATATTTGACACTCAGTAAATATTACTAGTATTAATATCTAAAAACTCCAATTAGTTGAAAATTTTGGAGTTAAGGAAAGAAAAATAATCTAATGAAATAATGTTCTGGAGAGATGTCAAAATCTTTATGTGTCTGCAGAAGGCAAAACCACTAAAGCAGCAGAGCATGTAGCATTAGTTGGAGAGACTTATATTTTTGTAGAACAAATGAATCACTCGCTTCCTGCAAGGAAAGATTTAGAAACCCTCCGGATTAAGCTAAAGCAGAGGATCAGCTTGAGCTCTGTAACTGTGGATTTCTACATGTCTGGAACAAGTTATTTCCCAGTTCCTCGCTGACACCTAGTCAAGGATGAGGGAAAGATCAACAAACAGTAGAAAAGGAATAAAAGCAAGTGTTTAGGAGACCAAGAAGAAAGCTATGTTGATGTAACAGGCCAACCTGTGTAGCCTTTAGCAAAATCTCTATCACTTCTAGGTGATCTATCCTGTGCACACTGCACTGTGAAGCAAACTCCTGAGAGTTATTAGCATTAGAAGAAGTTTAATTATATATTTTATGGTAAATTGAATCAATTTTGATTTCTAAAAGGGCAAGAAGACATAAAATATTTCTCTGAATGCTCTGTACAAGAAGAATCCAAGTATTCTACAATTTTCTGTAAGATTCAAAGCTAAAATGACAGATGACAGAATCACAGAATCACAGAATTGTAGGGGTTGGAAGGGACCTCCAGAGATCATCGAGTCCAACCCCCCTGCCAAAGCAGGTTCCCTACAGCAGGTCACACAGGTAGGCATCCAGGCGGGTCTTGAACATCTCCAGAGAAGGAGACTCCACCACCTCCCTGGGCAGCCTGTTCCAGTGCTCCGTCACCTCACTGTAAAGAAGTTCCTGCACACATTTGTGCAGAACTTCCTATGCTGCAGTTTCCAGCCGTTTCCCCTTGTCCTGTCTCCACACACTGCTGAAAAGAGTCTGGCCTCGCCACGCTGCCCCCACACCTTAGATATTTATAGGCCTGGATCAGATCCCCTCTCAGACTTCTTTTCTCAAGGCTAAATAGTCCCAGTTCACTCAGCCTTTCTTCATAGGAGAGATGCTCCAGGCCCTTCACCATCTTCGTGGCCCTCCGCTGGACTCTTTCCAAGAGATCCTTGTCTTTTTTGTACTGGGGAGCCCAGAACTGGACGCAGCACTCCAGATGAGGCCTCACCAGGGCAGAGTAGAGGGGGAGGATCACCTCCCTCGACCTGCTGGACACGCTCTTTTTAATGCACCCCAGTAAGCCATTGGCCTTTTTAGCTACAAGGGCACACTGCTGGCTCATGGCCAACCTGTCGTCCACCAGGACACCCAGGTCCCTCTTTGCAGAGCTCTTCTCCAGCAGCTCATCCCCCAACCTGTACTGGTGCAATTATTCCTCCCTAGATGCAGGACCCTACACTTGCTTTTGTTAAACCGCATCTAGTTTCTTACTGCCCAGCTCTCCAGCCTGTCCAGGTCTCGCTGAATGGCAGCACAGCCTTCAGGTGTGTCAGCCAATCCTCCCAACTTTGTATCATCAGCAAACTTGCTGAGGGTGGCCACTGTCCTCTCAAGGTCAAGGTCATTGATGAAGATGTTGAACAAGACCAGACCCAGCATTGACACTGACCCCTGAGGAACACCGCTGGTTAAAGGTCTCCAATTGGACTCTGCACCACCAATGACGACCCTCTGTGCTCTGCCAGTCAGCCAGTTTTCAACCCACCTCACTGTCCACTCATCTATCCCACACCTCCTCAGCTTTGTTATAAGAATGTCGTGGGAGACAGTATCAAAAGCCTTGCTGAAATCAAGGTAGACTACATCCACTGCTCTCCCCCCATCCACCCAGCCAGTGATAACATTGTAGAAGGCTACCAGGTTGGTCAAGCATGACCTCCCCCATGCTGACTACTCCTGGTATCCTCCTTTTCTTCCAGTTGTCTGGAGATGGCATCCAGCACAAGCTGTTCCACCACCTTTCCAGGGACAGAGGTGAGGCTGACTAGCCTATAATTACCTGGATCTGCCTTCTTGCCCTTTTTGAAGACCGGAGTGACATTGGCTGATTTCTGATTGGCTTGATTGATCTGATTTCAGATGGCCAGTGCAATAACTGCTGTACATCACATATATATGTATGAAAAATACAGGAATGACAGTCACCAAATAACAGAAAAAAAGAGCAGACAAAACCCTGAGAAGAATCACATTTTACTAATGGTGGAGCAGTTGCAGTTCACAGAGTATCTAAATATGTTGTCCTCAGTGAGTCTGGAGAAGAGCAGGGACTTTCCAGGCACGAATAACTTGCACTCAGTAGTATATATTCCATCTCCATTTTTCCTTAAGTAGGAATAGTACAATATTAAAATTTATTGAGGGAGTGCACTGCTAAACCTCCAAGGCATGTTATCTCAATGACTCATAGGGTTCCTATGCAAACACAAACAGGGCATGTGGCATCAGAACACACTTTTAAGAACCCAAATTCACTCACATTCAGAAACTCTTATGTATCTTAGCAGTAAACTACAAAATCTACAAAACCACAGCATGTTCTGGTTATATGAACACTTTGCTGTTTAACAGAGATAATAGAAGTGTTGGAAGCAACAGGATCAAGGGAATTAGAGGAAATGCTCATTAAAACAAATTTAAAAGGTCTAATGATTAAAATATTGATTAATTAGCGAAACATTGATTAACAGTCACACTTTATCAACTACAAAGGTTCTAATTACTGCACCATTATTCCATAGATTGACCTGTTCTCTCTTGTCACTTACAATGAAGAACAATTTTTATTAAGTGGGTTTTGGATTTTTGACCTGTAAAATTTTAATAGGGAGTGCAAAGAGGGTGTCGTGTGTGGTTTGGCATTTTAGTCACTGAGGGACTCATAGTTACTGTCTCTACTTAACCAAAGGCACAGGAGAGCAAGAGGGATGTAAATACTCAAGAATTAAAGCCCCCCAGCATGAGAAAGATACATTTGAAACTGCTGTGAGTCTACTTCAGTGAAAGAAGAAACTGTATATTGCTAAAATGTACTGATGGGTAATAACAAAATGTTTAAATGATGTACCAGCATGCTAACCAGCCAAGCTGTATTTGCTAAGGTATACAATAATTTAATGAGAAGGAATAAAATGAGAATCTCTTCTTAATTTTTCTTACCTACTCCAAACCAACCAACCCAGCCTACCCTAGAAATGTACCTATTTCACCTTAAAAAAAAATAAAAAATAAAATGAAAAAAGGAGCAGCCACAGTCAAGAACACATAGTTCATTTACAAAAATATTTTCCACTCCAGCAACCTAGGTCTCAAAAAACTGCTTCACAGTTGAAACTTATTCTCCAGAAAATTTATGGATGTCTCACATAAGAGTATCTTGCTGATTTCAATAACTGTCCATTTAAATCTGTTGATGTAGCGTTTAAACCTTGCTTCACAAAAGAAAGAGGCTAATACACACACGGGGTTACACTCTCAATATAACTGTCTGAAAGTGATGGTCTGGATTTACTCCTGATGAGATCAGCTCTAAGGCCAGAAAGCAGATTTATAGTGTGAACATAAGTGAGCATGGAGGAGGGGGACCTTTTTGATCATACATATGCTTGTCAGGCAAAACGTGCTCAAGACCTCATTGCCAAATAAGCAACAGCAAGTGAGTCCCTTGCAGCCAGTGAGGAAAATGGCATCAGGAGGATAACTCTGAACAGATGCAGCTGGCTGATGGGTTTCATAGCCAAAACTTGGTAGAGGGCCAGGAAAAAACTGCTCCTCCTGTTCTAGAATGGAGGTTGGTCTGCATTTCCTTCTGGCTAAAGTTATAGGTTTCACTCACAGAGATGCAATGTTTTAGGGAAAGCTATATCATTCTTCAGCCATTTAAAGGAAAAGGATAAGCCAGTGTCATGCCAAGGTTTGAAATATCCAACTACACCATCTTCTGCATATTAAGAAAATAACTGCTTCACACAGATGCTGGTACTCAACAGGAACTGAAGGAATTAACACTGTAGTAAACAGGTAGATGTCCTTGGCCTTTCCACTCCATCCTTCTGTTACACTGTCTATTTTAACCAAAACAATTCCTTTACATCAGCAAAATAAAACCTATTTCATTTCCATTATATACCATATGGCCTCCTGATCTGCTTTCTTGATTTTTTTACACCAGAAAAGCTGTTACATTTATAATGCATTTATAACTTAAATCCACAAAGACCATTTAGAGCATAATCAGACAGTCTGCCTGTGTGTTATCCCGCTAAGCCAAGGTTTATGAGTTTTCTCAGGTTATTCAACAAGAGGAAAAAAAAAACACTTTAGAATCCTTCTCCCTCCCTCCCTCCCTATATATATGCACATCCAAGCTTGCATCAATATAGTAAAACATTTCCATGCAGAACCAGAAAAAGAGTGTTTTAGGGTAAAATTCAGAAACCAGGTATTTTTCCTCTAGTGAATCTAAGTTACAGAGTTCTTCTATCCTCCCAGAGATACAGCACTTCAATGCCACAGAGCTCACGAACTCACGGACTCACTTTCTGTGATGCATGTAGGGATCAGGATCATATGTGGTAAGTAATAAGTCCAGGTAGGAGAATGGTGCAGAAGCATCACAAGAAGGCTCACCACTGAAGTGGCCCAGCCCTGGCCAGCTTATGCTGGGGAATCTAGCTGGGTCACCACAGCCTAATGGGTGCTCTTGGCTCCTTCTTACCAGACTTGCAACTGTGGCCACCTGGGAGGCAAACAAGCCATGCTGGGAGGTTCGTAGCACCACACAACCTCTCCTGACTTGTCTTTTTCTGCTTAGGAAAGCAAAGACTTTCCAAGGTTAACTTTATTTCATGTGTCTTGTAAAGCATAGCTTTGTGTGCATGTGTTTGTGTGTGCGATTGCTTTTATTCCTTGAGAAGGCAGCAGAAAAATTTGCCCTGGCAGTGATGCAACTCTTCCTCTCACTAAGAACAGAATAATGTGATCCTAACTGGAAAGAGACACAATAAAACAAAGGTTTAACAAAGCATCTTTTTGCCATCACATCAGGATTTGCAGTCCATAAGGCTGATTTTATTGTAACAACAAAGTGCAACCGTGGCTTCAGTGTCACAGCAAATATCTAGAATTACATGCAATATTAAAAACTTAAATCCCACAGTTAATGAAATATTACCTACTACCTATAGGTAGCACCGATATACAATCCTTTATGAGATTTTTGCAAGCCATAATAATATACTGTTAGTATACCAAATCTGATATATTACTAATGCATCAATAAAGCACAAAAAATGTAGTAAGCAACAAGCAAGAAAGCCTATCCAGCTAAGGATGCTTACAAAATGGAAATATTAGCTCTTGTTTCTCAGGCGAATTGAGCATTATTAATAAATAAAAAATGAATCCTTAATAAAGGTACCATCGTTGATAACCAGAAAACCTTTATAATATATAGTTTTATTTAATCATGCTTGACATCTTCATTCTATTTGCCTGCTAACTGGTAAAATTTACTTATTTTCTTGAAGTCCCTTTACCACATTCCTGACTTTGTAGTCCTTATCTCACATCTTTTTAGATCACCTGTCCTCCTCCTATTCTGTTTAGCAAGTGCCTTTCTAATTAAATAAGCTCCCACCCTTGCCTCCGCTCCAGAAGCATAATAACAGTGAAATGCTGATGCTAGTGAACAATATAAAACAACAACTACTTTCAGGTAGAATCTATTTTATGTTCAACAAGTGTTTAGCCCAAGATCACATTGTTGTATGATCCTTAGATGGCACTAACTAAACATAGCACTAATGATAGCAGTGCTTCTAGGAATGTGTGTTCACTTTTTCTACTAAGACGGATCTCCCAGTTTTGTACATCATGCATGATTAGGAAGAATTTTGTTCTGGAAGGAAATAGTTCAACCCTTCTTTTTAAAAATAGACATGTGCAAAAGCAGCCTTTACACAAGTCTCTTCAAGCAGACCCTGGTAAAATGTAATCACAGAGAATGAAGTTGATCACTGTATGCAGTGAGAACATAAAGCTTATGCACCACTTAAGTCTTTAAAATAGGTTATAAGTAAGAGCTAAGCATGCTTTTTTTCAGGCACTCTTCATGGGGTAAAATTTACCAGCAGAAGGCCTGAATAAGTAGAGCAGAGGACAGTGAGGGCCACACAAAAGGAAGGAGTAGGGAATCATGCTTCAACATGGTAACAGTTGGTAAAGGTCAGCTTCCTACTGATAATAAAGTGCACTTACTGTATTTATCTGGCAGATCCCTCTAAAAAGGCTGGTGATCTATGGAGAGCTTTTTAGAAGGGCTTGAGCAGCCACCTCCATGCAGAATCACTGTTATTCCATAAAAGTTTCTGTATTCAGTGCTCATTTATTTACTCCAAACAACATATACAGTTTGGGAGGAACACTAGGAGCCCTTAAAATGATATCCAGTAAAAACAAAAGATCCAAAACAATTTCTTAGCAAAACATAAGTTATTATTTTTAAGTTGTATGGGTAGTAGTGCCTAAAATATTATTTCCTTCGTTGTTGGTGTGGAATTTTCCCTTGAGACAAAAGTATACCTGCACCTGGAAGAGGGATTGGAATCACCCGCATGAAAATATCTGCAGTAACCAACAGAAAACAACCAACAATACGAGTGAAGAAAGCAACCACCTGATTAAGCAATATTCTGGTCTAGATACCAATGGCAATAGTTAGGCTATTTGACACCAAAAGCTAAATGACCTGCCTCCTTTGACTTATACCATGGATCTTAGATTTTTTCGCTCACAGTTGACTTAAGCCATCTTTGCCTTTGAAACCTCTAACTTTTATCAGTTTGCATTACAACCAAAGTGTTATTCAGGTTTATTTTTTTTAACATGTGTGTGTGTGTTTGTGTGTGTGTACCCACACACCCACACAGAGAGAAAAATAGGGAAATTTTTATCATTACAGTATTTTGGCAGCATAATGGGAATAGACAGCAACTACTTTGTGTTACAAATTTGAATGTGAAATTTCAGAAAACCTCCTTGCATTAAAAATGAATTAACTGTGTGATTATTAATTGTGCATATTCCAATCCCTTTGTGCTGTACTGCATGTTTCTTGAATCTCATTTGAATCCTTTGGCTAAGTAATGTGTCAAGGGGGGTACTAGCCTGAATGCCTGAGTTATTTAAAAAGCAGGACAGCACTTCCAGATTAGAATACCAATGAGCGGGGTTAAAAAGGCTCTACTGTAGTTGGAGGGCAGCTCTCAGTCTGAGTAGTACCTGAAAAGGACCTCTATGGACTAATTTTCAGAATCACATTGTAATGTGGGCTCATGTCAATCATCAGAACAGACAGCTTCATCCCATGATATAAACTAGTTATACATTCAAGAGCTGCCAGAGGATCTTCATTAAAAAGGGACTTAGCATTAAAAGAAGAAGGTTGTTTTATTATAATACTTCAAACACAGTTTTTTGTTTTATATGTTCTCAGAAATCTTTTTTGTTCTTCTTCACAATATCAAAAAAGCACCACAGAAGCAGCAAAAACATTAAATATTCCAATTTTTAATGGGAATCAAGGTAGCTTTCTGGTTTAAGGCATTAAAAATCATATACATTTTTCTAAATATATTCATGCCTTTGAATAACAAAAAGAAGTCTCTAGATGTAATAGGAGGATGTTTTTAATCTTTTGTGAGAAGGGATTTGCAGAGCTGACTACTCAAGGTACAATATCTACTGGCAAAGTATATCACTGAGAGCTTTATACATATAAATTTGTATAAAACCTTTGGGCTATCCACAAGCTTCCTGATACCAGTTAGATATTACAATCCATGTCATTAAAATTTAATATGATTGTGTTAAGAAGAAAACATTAACAATATCCATGTAAGTAAATCATTGACACAGTAATCTAGTATTTCAAGAAACCTTAACAGAAGTTTATTAAAAAATAAATAGATAAATTTATCTATTTACCTATATGGTTGTCATTTCAAAGAACCCGATTTAAATATAATTTCACAAGTCATGCAACTTCCTCAAAGTTAGAATATTTTGATCTAAAACTGCTCTCGTGTATTTACTTCATGCCAGGATAAGGACTTCATAGGAATCCAACTGAAATGAGAAGGTGTTTCTTTATAAGCAGAATTAGATGTAGAGTTTAATATATTTTGTGCTTGTCTTTTTAAGCTATAGTAGTTACATTTTGCATTATTTTCTGTCCTGAGAGCAGATCTTTTTTTTCACTTTGCTATTTTTCAAGCAGCTTGGCCATCATAAAAGTCAGGCACATTCTTGGTAATAGTAATACTGACCATTTCGTTGTACAGTGCTTTCCATTTTCTATTATTGTCTTCAGAATTATTAACTAATTAATTATTAACAAGTTAATGAGTTTTTCTATTGCCCTTATTGCCATAACATCTAACACCTCTCAAACAATTAAAAATCTCACTTCTGAATGTTTCTGTGAAGCAGGAAATATTGTCAGACCTGTTTTATCGAATGGGAGACTGAGGCACAAAGGTTCTCATTCCCGTATTAAGTTACAGTTTTATAACTGTTAAAAGAAATGGGATTGCTTTTAAAATAAAGTTATTCTAGTCATCATCCAAAAGAAACAAAGAGATTTAAGTAAATTTAACAAGGTTGCAGAGGAACCAAAAGCTTAATTAAAACCAAGATGTTCTTGTCTTCTATTTCTCTGGACAGACTGCTAGACTTTTCTATATTTATTTTTAATGTAAATCAGTTATGATGGGTTATAACAGTAAGAGTACATGATATGATAATACCATGTATTGCAATTTTTAGTGTCTGTCTTCAGACATTTCTCTGGAAGCAGTATCATTAAAAATGAGTTTCAAGAGCTTAGAAAACCCTCCTGGTGAGTGAGCTCTAGCAAACTCACATGAACCCAGGGATATCTTAATTAAAGTCTTTCTGATGTTTAAAGATAAAACAGACATAACAATCCTTGCTCTTTGGGGTTCTTAAAAGAACTCTTTTGAGGCAAGCCTTTCCCTCTCTCTGCCATGCTCAAGCCTTGAATTACACATAAACACGCACAAAATATCCACCTCAAAAAACACTCTACAGAAGGAGAGCATGACAATTACTTTGAAGTGCAAGCCCCTTTGCTAGCCCCCATCCTTGGAGCAGTTAGCAGTCCAATCTTTGATTTTGCCATTATCACGGTCTAACAGGTAAATGGTGTTCCAGTCTTAAGCCCAAAGAACACGTCTTGAGGATTTGCTCAACATAGTTAAGATCCCTGGCACAGAAATCCCTTAAATTATGGGAAGAACGAAAGCTTGATCTTCTGCAAAAATAAATTATAAAAAAATATTCTGTGGCTATAAATGGAACTCTAAAAGATTCACACATAAAAATTCTCATTGAGACTGCAGTTGCTGCCAACCATCACTTGGTCATTCATAGTCTTCTCTCATGTGCAAACTCCACACATTACAAGATCAACTCCTGTATTAATAACCTTCTGTACTGAGCATGGTATACGAGTGCCTTCTGAAATGGCACACCCACTGACAATACCAACCCTGTTTCCACTATTGAGAACTTCAGAGGGTATTCCAAGGTGCCTCATGTCTCACTGCATGCAGGCTTATAAAGGAAAGTCCTCTGTAGGATTAGTGCAACTTGTTGCCTTCAGTGTTTATAAAGCTGCTGTGCATTCTGCAGTTTTATGTTTCTTGCAGGGAACTCCAGATTTTATTCCAGACAATACTGCTTATTTATTACAAAAATAATTTTTACTTTTGTTGAATAATATTGATGTCTGTGCAACAGTTTCCCATCAATTATACACCTGATTACCTCTGGCACCTCATTTGAAAGATTATAAAAGTATCATTGACAGTGAATCCACAGTCCTGTAGTGTCAAACCAAACAATAGAAAGAAAAGATAACATCAGTTTGTCTTAAATCTGCAGGATACAGTAATTGATGAAAACATTTCTGAGTTCCATATTTCACACACTGTCTTTTTCCTTTATCTATATGCTTATGATCACCTTGTACATCTTTCCCCCTATTTTCTAAACACGGATTACACCAAGTTGGAAGCCTTGACACACTTAAAAAATATTTAAACAGTTTTGCAGGTGCCTTCCAAACAGGAAACAATACCTGAAGTTCAATTTGTACCTTCAGTTCCATTACTGAAGGCAAGAGGTGAGATGCAGGTATGCAAGGTAAGCACTTCCCAGCGAACAATTCTGGGGACAAAAGAATTAACGCCTTTTATATCATCAGATTATCAGAAAAAGTCTTCTAATTTTAGCTGCAAATGTCTCACTTTTTCAAAGCTATATTTAGCAGCTTACATTGGCACCTACAGTCAAAACACGTGGAAAAAATAGATTCCCTAAAATAAAAAGTTATGCAATCCATCAAGTCTCAGATTCCATAAGGAGTGAGCACTTAGTGGGACTTGAATAAAAGATTATCAGAACCCTTTGAGCAATGTCAGTGTTCCCCTTCCCAGAACAGAATACAGGAAAAGGCCTCAAATTGCAAAATTCTCAACTTCTTCTCTGTGCAACACTAATGTAGCGAAGATTTGACTGAGGGGACAGGTTTCACAGTCTCTACTAGAAAGCTGCAAACTGCGGGTTCCCTGGAGCATGCAGTTGTGCCACGAATACTTTGCTACAGAGTCTGAGAGATTCTTTGAGGGAAATAAAGGTAAAAAGTGATTCCAAAACAACAACTTAATGAATTAGAATAAACAATCTAAGGTAAAAAGTCAGCTACTCCCAGGCTTGTTAGGTACTGGAAGGACCTAGCTAGCACTTTGTTATTCCTGAAAGTTATTGATTGGACAAGACAGACACTGTAACTTCCACAACACAGTAGCAGGCATTAATTTATTTTGCAAGAGCACCTATTGTGACATCAGTAAACTCAACAACTTTTTAAAGCTAATTGCAAAGAAAAACAGCTTTTGTTAGATACTCAACCTATCAACCAAGTATCCAACCAAGTATCAACCTATTCCAGAAATGAAGTTTACAGATCTCAGTCACCTGAAAATTCTGAATGCCTTTCAACTGCAGCTAGAAAAGTACATCTAAAGTTTTATAATTACTGCTTAACTTGTATTTTGTAATTCAAAATATAGAACATTCCCTGCTTCATATATGATATGTAGAGACCAGCATTGGAATTATCTTCATACAGCTTGATATTAGCTTAAAGGTATCAATATGGCTGAAACAACTGTATTCTGCTTTTTAAAAACTGTAAAATAAAATACATTGTTTCAAAATTGATCTTCAATTTCTAAGTCCAAATTCAGTTAATTTTTCATTAAGGAGACACAACTCCCAAATTCCTCAACCTCACTGCAAATCCACAAAACTTGTAGAGATATACCTTTTCTAAACAATGATATACACTTCAATAGCTTTAAATGTCTTTGACTTCTTTTTCAGTAAGGTGTATACTTTGTTTACAAATGGCTTCAAGGACCTTTGAAAAAAAATAGTAAGAGATTAATCACCTGAATGAAGCCATTTTATGGAAAATCTAATTTAACATTCTCGATAGTGTGCTTTACTACTGATGCATTTCCACCAAATCCCCTTCTGTGCCCTTTTTTGGAAAATCTTTAGAAAAGCTGTGACAGCAGAAGAGACACATACCGAAAAATAATACAAGTTCTTAGACCATTTTTTCAAAGGCCTTAGTCCATCACTACACCAGAGAACCTCACACAGGTTTTTATTTTTTTAGAGAATGCTTTAACACCAGGATTTGATGTCTAGTCTCTTCTTCACAGGCACATCTCTGTAAAGGAGACTTTCTCCCTATCATTAATGTGCAACTCAGTCAGACAGACCTTTTTAATAAGCAGTTGAAGAGCCACTGCCTTTTGCACATGAAACTAACAAAAGGTTCATTAGTCAAATGAACAAAGAATAGTTTGAATGTCAATGTATTATTTTTAAGGAAATCCTCCTCCAAGAGAATCTCAATGTAGTATTCTTTACTGGGGGTTTTTCGTGCCCAAATTTTAATGTTCTGGACCTTATCTATGAAAAATTGATGAGCAAAGAAAGCTGTTGAAAGAGGACATCCATTGCGTGTCATTTTTGCAGTGGAGATCTGTATTCAGCCATAATTCAAAAAGTAAAGAAAAAGCCATTTGTTTGTGTATTTATTTAAGTTGAACTTCCCTGGCAAAACTTTTTTTCTGCTGTGTCAGCTATCTGTTGCATAAATAACCTTGCATCAATTAGCAAGGTTATTTAAATGACCTCTAAGCAACAGAAGAGAGCATCAAAATTATACACAAGTCAATAGAAATCTGTTCATAGAGAGAGATATCTCTTTTTAGAATGTTTATAAGCAGTTTGGAAGAAGTCACAAACATTCCATATAAAGATCTTATGAAGCTAAATTCAGAGACAGCAGCAAGCCAAATTATTCATTATCTACTAAAAGAAAGGAGAAAAGCCTGAGCAATTATCCTACAGAGGTGGTCCACTATGTGCTTTGTAATTATTAAAAATAGAATAGTTACAAGAACTGAGTTTTAAACAACCTATCAGCAAATCACAGACACATGATAGCTGGCATACCCGTCTATTGAAATCTTATAGAACATTACCAGCATGTTTCTCTCAAAAAGCAGCACTACTATCCAGACGTTATTCTGTCTCAAAACAGCATTATGAATAACTTCATACTGAAAGTGATGACAAAAAGCTGCAAATAGACATAAAATGTACAGTTGGGTAATAATTATAATTAAAAAGTTAAGACACTCAAGGGAATGAATGTGTAATAAAGATCCATCTAGCTGTGTTGTTAGGCACTAAAATTATTACAAGTGCTTTCAACCACCAAAGTGTGCCTTTAAGGCGTATTAGCATAGATTGAAGAGCTTTGTCTCGATACTGTCACACAGAACAGTAAAGATCAGTAGGAAAACTGGCAGGTACAGGACCAAATTAGATGAAATTTGTTATTAAATCTGACTATTATGGCAAGACTACAGCAAGATGCAGATACAGAGAAAAGAGCAAGGAAAAACATCCAAACATTCCAGAAATGAATACTAGGAATGGGAAATTGTACCTTTTTTTCTTTTGTTAAAGTAACAAAAGTGTTGACTAGAGAACTTTTCGCAAAACACATTGGAATTAAGGAATATTTCTGACACAGAATTACAGAAAAGCCTGCCCTACAAAGGTCAGAAAACAGAATACTACAGGTGGCTAGAGAACTGGCTTGTATATCTGATACAAAGGTTACCTGTGGGTATGCAGGGAGTTTATAAGTGGGATGATGCCGTGAGCATCAGAATTTGCACTGGGCTTTTTTTCTATTATTTTTTTTCCTTTCTGTATTGATGACCCGGCAGAAGAAATGTGAAGAAAGGTGAGACAGTTTTTGCTGACAGAAAAATGGGGTGGGGGAACCAGTCAATACAAAAGTGAAGAGCAATAGAGGTCAGAAAGTCTTCTGATATACTAGGGGTCTGAATGGATAGAAGAAAGTTTCTAAAGTCATCAAGAATCTTGAAATAATGTAGCATGAGATGAGAGACTTCAGAACCAAATTAATCTCCTTTGCAAAGAATATAATAGGAATACAATAAAACACAATGTACTAGATGTTAGAGCACAAACGCATTATTTTTTGTTGCAGCGAATCAGATTGGTAAAAGGCAAAAAAATCTGTGCTGGATAAGCAGAAAAGTCCACTGAGGAAAGCCCATCATAATGAGCAAGTAGTCCAATGAGTGTGGGATAACACAAACAAGTTATCATCTCCGTAAAGAAAGAATAGTTCAGTTCTGCTGAGTGCATAGCAAAGGAGAGCAACTATATATGATAACATCGGGATGTGGAAATTTTGATTATTTATAATGCTGAGGGTAATTTTGTGGTTTTGGAAATTTTGGAAAGTGGAGGCGATTAAGAAGAAACTCTATTAAGGTATACACAATCCTGAAGGGAACAGAAAGGAGAGATGCTGCAGGCTATCTGAGCTAGTGTTAAATAAAAGTACAAGGGGTTATGAACTTAAGCTGGGGGGAGAATTGGACACTAAAAGAATTTAGGTAGAGTTTTCTTGCACTGCTGCCCTTAGTGGAAAAACCTACCAAGGCCAGACATTATAATAAGCAGTATATAAAAAGAAATGTTGGGCAAGTAGGAAATAAACTGTATTGTGGTGTGACTGTCCATTTAAAGCTCTGTGGCATCTATGTAAGGGGTTTTTGCTCTCCATCTGTCAGAAACTTTCCCAGCTTTCCAAAAGTTAAATCACTTAATTCTCTTTGGGAGGAAAAAATATCTGCTCAAATGCTTAAATTCCTGGAACATGATTCAAAAATACAGGAGTCCAATTCCAATATTGCTGTGCATCATGTTATAGAAGCCCTAACATAACACGGAATTTACGCCAATTGTTCATTGAGGGTGTCAGGCCACAGAGTGCTGGATATGGATCTCTTCATTCTTAGGAAATGTACAGATTAGGGACAGACGGGTTAAAGAAAAATCTTATGCCCTTATTCCATAAAGAGACTGGATGGATTTAACACTGAGAATACAACCTCAGTTTCTACACTAAACTCTCCTAGGTACCCCTCCCCAGATTATAAGGACATACTGGATGTGTTCTAAAGCCAACTGTTAGACTAATCTCCGAATTTCCTCCCCCAGCATAGATGAAACTTTTAAAAATCTTGATTTTAACTAAGCTAATTCTGAAATATTTTGTATTTTTTGCATTTTCATGGTCTTCTTCTCCAAACACTCCCAAGGCCCATTCCCCTTCTTAGGACATTTTTCATTTGACCTGAAGTTAACTGATAAGCCTCTTAAAAACAAAATATCAATCCTAAGCAAATTATGGTTGTTTTACCAACTGCTTTTCTTCTTGTTATTTTTTCTTGTATATAAATGTATGTGGAAGCACTGTTAAACTGCTTTTTTGTTCAGCCACCTTGGTTACAATAGACATTTGTTCACTTTTCTGGGCTGCAAATAGTCAGAGGCTTGGCCTTCACAGCTCTCTCCAGGTGAAGTACCCCTGTCTAGATACCCTCAGCAGACACTACTGCAGCCTACTGGAAGACATGGAGCTACATCTTTGGTCCAGATCATAGTATGTACAGTCTCAACACACACCAGGGAATTCTTTTGCTTTTATTACAATATTCCAGAAGTCAAACTAATATTCAAATGCATTTTTCATATTAACTTCTGAGAGACAGCATAATACAATGACTGAATTTAATATCGGATCAGTCTGAAAATCAGAGATCCTGATCTGATCACACAGAGCAGTTTGCAAACAGGACTGACAATTATGAAAAATCAAAGAAAAAGCAAGTCAACGTGAATGCAGCTGTCCTATATGGTCCCACTTTAAAATAGGCTACTTTATCTCAGAATACTGCTGCCTGGAAAACATCTGCAATACACAATTTTTATAATTCTTTTAAAAGAGAAGTGACCATAAACAACCTTTGAGCCCATGGTAAGATACATAGACATTCAGACACAAATTAGAGCTTTGTCCCTAACCAGTAAAAGTGTTGTTTGTTACAGGTGAAATTTACTGCTGCTGAATACCACCACTCAGGACCACCCACAAAATAAAATGTTTAAAGATCATCAAGGCGGGATTTTACAATTCATAACCTTCAACTTTATATTGGAAGTTTAAGTTTTTAGAGTTGGACTCATTTCATTACTATTATAGTGATTAAATGTTTGCTCCTAATGAAAGGCACAGTTGCAGTTCTCATATGAAACAATGCAGAAAAGCACAAGCTATTGCATTTCTGTACATATATACAGATATATTTAATATCAGCATTAAGTAAAAAAAAAAACCTAAGTTTTGAAGAAGAAAATGCGCTCCCTAAACATTTCAAAGCACAGAAAATTGTCTTTGTCTATTATCTTATTGATTTTTTGTACAGCAAAGACTGTTATGAGGCCACTGAAGAGCCTTATTCAATCTTCTAGCAGTTTTCCCACATGATCCCAAAATGCTTGCACCTCCTAAGCCCATTTAGTTAAAAACTCACTTTGTTAACAAGACATTTGGAGAGAGATCTTTGAAGATAAGTGTTTACAGTACAGACAGCACATGTTAAATAATAATTAAGCACACTGTACAGGGTTAAACTGAAAATGTGTCTGTTTTGTTTTCCATTTTAAAACAATTCTTAAAAAATACTTCGAGCAGTTGCAAGGGATTTCTCACTGAATTGTTCAATTTTAAATGCAATCAGCGTGCAGGACTAGTTTTCAAATATCTTTGAGCTCTTAACTCCCTTGGAAAGCTGTCTCCTGCTCGATGATTCTTTGCACACTCAATTTCGTATTACCAACAAGAATCTGCTCAAGTAAGGAGGTCTTTAGAAAACGAGATATTCATTAGAAGCTGGACTAACATCTTAGATTCATTTTACACAGACCACAGCATGGATCTACTTAATGGTTACTTTAGTTCTCTATAGGCAGATTCAAAAGAGTTTCATTCCTCATTATCATTTATCTAAGCACTCCATTACCATCAAATTTACCTTCACCATATCAAGTAGAGCTCAGAATTAAGAAGGTTTAGTTACAAAAATGCCAAGAGCAGAAAGCTGACACATGCTATGCATATTATAATGAATGACCTACTTTAAAACATGCCTATATGTTAGTTCCTCTATCATTTTGCTGGTTATTTTCCACAGAAATTTTTGAATCCCTAATTAAGCAAGGAGAAAGCCAAATGCATGGGTTCATTTGCAAAGAAGTCATAGATGGCTGGCTGATGCGTGTTTCTGTAGAACAGAGAGCAAAGGAAAGCCATGTGTGATGAATTGAGACAAATGGATGAAGCTTATCTCAGGAGAGCAGTCCATACTGCTGAATTGTGCTAGAGTTCTCTAACACTTGTATATGCATAGGTAACACAGTCCATTCACATATGTAAAAAAGGAAAAAAAGAAAAATCCACTTTGCTTGAATTTCAGATAATAAAAAAAAATTACTCATCTTCACAGTTTACAAAACTTTTGGGGTGAGTTTTGCTGTCCACACAAGGCAACCTTCCAACACTCTGGGCACTGGGTTCAGTTCTTCGATTTTATTAATAGCAGATTTTTATATAGGTATCTTTGAACAATTACAATTAAAAATAAGATACAAAAGCAATGGGCTCATACCTTTTGTGAGGTGTTTTTATCAGACTGAGGGAGCCATAATGCACCATGTAATGGTACAGTTGGGTTGCTTCTGCTAGCAGGAATTTCCAAAAGCTGCGACAGTTTAAAACCTTCCTTTCAAATTTGTTTTCCAGCTTTAGCTTTGAGTGGAAGGGTTTTTCTCCATGTGAACTCTAAGATGGCTATGCTGAGCAAACTAGGTGCCTTTTTCCTTTCAAGTTAAACCCTTTAGATTACTTTAACACTGTTCTTTGTGGTTTAATTTATCATATGTTCTGGCATCATTTATCACTAAATGCAGAATGATGAAGAAATGGCTCTATTAAAATGGAATAACTACTGAATTAAAAAGCTGTTAAATGAGTTGGAGTGCAGACTCCTGTTAACAATATGTGGGAAGGGTGTTTGGCTGAAATAAATTACTTTCACAGTAATAATTTGAGAAGTGCACCTTTGGAGAAACACGTTCAAAAATTCACATCTTGATTTCCTGACTAAAATCACATTTACTACTAATAATATTTCTAAATTAGCTTCACAGCCAAGGTGAGGAAGAATTTAGTCTTGAGTACTTTGGTGCAAAACCAAAATATTCCTTCTTTAAAAAACATGAATAGCATTTTAAAAAATATACACGCAAAATAAAATAGCAGGTTCCATTTAAAATATGTTTCATATGATCATGGCTAACTTTCTGAAAATGCTTTTAGAATCTTTCAGTGTAGGCTGCCATATCAACTTGTAAATAATATATAGCCCTGTAATTCAGAGTAGTCTGCATAGTAACTCTCTGATAACAGCAAGTAGCCAAGTACCTAATGAGTCCAGATATACTTTCATTTTATTGATTGCTGCAGAAAATGTAGGTAAGATAAAGTAGCAAGTCCATATTAAGTGGCATAAATGGTTTCAGATGTAGAAGCCCTTTTTTTTTGTTTTAAAAGAAGTACAGTTGGACATGGAAATCTATAGCATTTATTATTAATAATGTATTTCTAAAAGCCCAATTCCAAATAACTACACAGTGTAGCAATCCACTTTACTCTTGTGCTTAATCCTTTAATATAATCAACACATTTCTTGTGGTTAACAACAGCATTTATTCAACCCTTATTAGGAAATTATTTAGCTCAATAAAAAGAAATGTCTATTCATCACTCAGGGTTCTCCCCAGTACTGATTGATTTCACTGGAAGCAAAAATAATTTCTCAGAACTCACTTGTGTCATATTGTCCTTTTGAAATGACCTCCTAAGGGATATCGTATAGTCGCAGAGTGGCATCTTTATGGCTTTAAAAGCAGATTTTATTTTATTTTTATGACTTGTTACACAAAAGATGAAAAAGCTGCATTCTGGCTTGGTTTGTTTTCAGGCTGGTCTATGTCACCAAGTACAGAGATGGTTATCCCACAGATCTCTGTCTACACATTATATTGACAAAGATCACACGTGTGGTGACAAAACAGAGATGTGCCCTAAATACGCACTCATAGACTTTTTAAAAAATAACTACCCTGCACAAATTGGCATCAAACAAAAACTCATAATGACCAAAACATTCATGGTAATTAGTACTAACACTAAATACTAGCACTACTCACACTAAAATGATGAACTATGATACCTGAATATCATTCTTATGCCGCAGACAGTAATTTAGTGACATTCCTACAGACAGTCCAAGTAAAGTATCATTTCACTGCTCCTCAAAAAATGAAAATGATATTTAAATTTACCATTACGTATCAGAATTACACAGACCACTAATAATATAAATACTCCTGGTCTGCTAATATATAATATAATAAATTATATTATTTATATAATAAATTTTTGGTTTTAGGCCTGGTCTGCTGAAAACCCACTGTACCTGTCCAGGCTGTGTGACTGCCAAACCTGTTTTGAAATGCAAGGCAGAACTATACACGTGGACCCTTACACTCCCCTTCCAATCTGCATATATACCATCCTGCAGCCTTTGCATGTACAAGAACATAAGGAGTAAGAATAGTAGTACAGTGACCCACTTTCTTGCATCCCTCTTTAGCTCTGATATAATAAACTGACAGCTTTTGGTGTGCTAGCTGAAGAGCCCCCCATGCCTGCACACAGCCATAGCACCCACAGCCGCTGAGCTGCCCCCCACTCTGCCCTGACCTGTCTAACTCCTGGCAGCTCCACTTGCTCAGGAAGGAATTAACAGAGAAGAAATTCATCTCTCTAACTGTGCTTTGAAAATAAATTAAGGGTTTTTGGGTTGGTTTTTTTTTTTTGCAGAAAAATAAGACTGGTGAGTCGATAAGTAAGTGCTGGCCTTCAGCTGGAAATTTTATATAAGAATGGAAGGTGCATTCCATACAGAATTTTACAGCATGTAACTAACTATGGATAAATTGAAGTACAGATTTAATTTCAAGTACCGGTGTTTTTTACGCCAACAATCTTTAGATAATTTAACTTAATTTCCCTTATATCTTGTAAAGCAGTTGTTGCATAATACAGTATCTATCTGTTAAAATGACTTCTTAGATGCTTTACCACATTTTTAACTCAGTATGTAAACAGTTATTTACTTTCCCAGGCTCTTGCCAAATACTGCTTGAATATTTCATGATTGTTTACTCCCCTCATCCCCTCTCTTTCCCCAGACTTTGATAAGCATCTTTCAGTGCACAAAGAAATATGATGAATCTCCATCTTTCTCAGGCAAAATAACATGCCTTAATTTGAACAAATGTATCTTTATTGCTGCTTATTATACACTGTGCAGCAAGGCCAGTCACCAAAACGCACAGGAAATGAAGAGGGCACATGTCTTGGAATGATGCTGTAAATGAACTTTAGTGAGTAGCAAGTCTCTCTCTGACAAATAACGTCCGAAGTTGTTGACTGATCAGCATCAAAATTAATTTCGAAATAGATGTTTGAGAGGAATTTAGAGTCCTATTAGTATGACAGAAAGAAGTAGAGAAACAGCATCCCTTCAGAGCATGGGTAATGGAGCTGCGGTAAGAGCTAAGATGCTCGTGAGCTCCAAGGCTCCCACAGAACAGAGCTGCTACTCACATATGTTCACATACTACATAGCAAATTTCAACATCCTTCATTAAAAAAAAATACAACAAAATAAAATTGCTCTCCTGTCTTTTCCCTTCTATTTGGCTCTACAGATTCCTGCAGATCCAAACTGGATTTAGGGAATAATTATAAAAATTCTAATGGCTGTCATTCATCAACACTGAAACCAAAACACATTCTAAGCCCTTTGTGGCATAAATCTGTAAGATGGAGGTTCTATCCAAATTCTCCACCAGGCCTATAAACACCTAAAGTAGGAGTAAACAGTGAAAGCAACTGAAATAAATGAGCAGTGAAAGGGGAGAACATACAGTTTGCACCAGGTCACTGTTCTAAGTCAAATTATTGGAAAGAAGACTATGTTTATATTATTTACATTTTTAAAATTGAAGTATTTTACCAACTTTTTCTTTCTTTAGACTTTCCTTTGTGCATGTCTTGTTTCTTTAGTAAATTTACTCTTTCACATAGTCATTTTGGCTTTTTTTCTTTTTTGCAGTTTTCAGTGAGTTTTGTTTGGACTTTTTTTTTTTTTTTTTTTTTTTTTGATTTAGCCATTTGTTTTTAAGCTTAGGAAAAAAAAAAGAAATCTCAAAGAAAATCCTTTATTAACAACAGATCCAAAGGACTAACAGCTTTTAATGAATATGGTTTTTTAATAGTTAATATTCTATCCATTTAATATCTCTAATTATTTTTTCTCTGCAGCTTTGATGGGTAGTTATAGCCTGGAATAAAAACACTGTGGTAAGGACAACTGCATAGCAAGGTTAAGTGCCTTCTTGTCTTCAGTACCAATAATTACCTTTAAACAACAACAACAACAACAACAACAACAACAAAAAAAAAAAAAAGGAAAAAAAAGCTGTTTTCAGGTTTGACAGTTAATTTACTAATGAGTATGTGGTCCCAATTTATTATAAAGTAATATTGACCAAAAATAATCCTACATTGGTACTCATTTGAATTATTTTATTGTTCAAGTCTCCTATTAAATAAATTGGAAAGGATTAATTTTGCAAGATGGGACTGTCAGAGGCTGCTGCATAAACTAGATGCATGTCAGCACTAAATTTAATTATTGATCACAATACAATAGTGCTGAGTATTCCAATCCCCAAACAGCTTCCAGTAACTATCAGCAGATTCCAAATATAGAAACTGACAGAAAAAAAAATCTGATTGCAGATGACTACATTTTAAAATAAATAAATAATTCATTAGCACCCAATAAAAATTTAATTTTTAAGTACAATTCAGATCACTCACTAGAACATATAACAAGTAATCAGAAAATGAAAGTGCCTCCCTTCAAGTGCAAACTGTAATGAAGTAGTATACTGTTCCTTTGATTGGGGCATTCCTATGATCCCCTAGTTTTGGAAGAGAAATTATATTTGGAAAAGGAGACTGGCTGAAGCATGGCCCACTCGTTACAACCCTTTACATTGGAAAACAAAGGGAATACTGCAGAACAAAATATAGCACTGTACTTACAGAAATGTATAAAAGGAAAGAGACGGGGATGCATCTTTGGAGTGAAATTCATTTTCCAGCTCTAATTATTTTCTCTAACTGAAGGCAGCAGCTTAAGAGGACAATCACAATGTTTTCTAGAGGTAGTCAACAGTGGATAGCTCTCCATTTTAGAAAGTTCAGAAGAGGCACTGTAGAAATGCCTATCTACAAGAGATTTTACTTCTAGTCCTTAAAATCCCTCTGTGCAAGAAAAAGAGATATTGAGTTATTTTGCGAAGAATTCCAATGCCAGAAAAATAAGCATAAAAGCTGTCTGAGATATAGGAATAAAGAGGTCTAACAATAGCAGAGAAGGCAACAGTGTACAATTAAAAAAAAAACAACAACAAAAAAAGAAAACAACTGGAATGGTCATTGAAAACAATTTTACCAGTTTTACTCTATTGAGTTGCTGTCCAAATTCATAGACTTCCTTAATTTTCATATAAACAATGTTAATGAAGTCATCATTTTTGCTAATGAATTTTTAACATACATCCTAACAACATTTCAGCTTCCTCTGACCTTTATCTTCTTTCACAATATAGCTCTGCTTAGTTTAAAGTGAAATTCATTTTCCAAACCAGTATCAAATACCACTTCATACAGACAGTGCAAGGCCACTTTATCATAAA
Organism: Tetrao urogallus; assembly: GCF_951394365.1. Taxonomy (NCBI): domain Eukaryota; kingdom Metazoa; phylum Chordata; class Aves; order Galliformes; family Phasianidae; genus Tetrao; species Tetrao urogallus. The sequence continues at coordinate 16,861,684 of NC_136821.1, forward strand.
ACAAAACAAAACTCCCAGCCAATTTTTACTTCATTCCAAAAATAAAAAAAAAAAAAAATCATTCCAAGATCATAAGTTTTTGTTTAAAACAACAGCAAACTTTTAGCTTTGACTCACACGGATCAGTGTTAACTCATAAATCTGGGCTTCATCCAACACCTACTGAAGTCAATAAAACTGCCCCCTTGACTTACCCATGTGCTGGATCACGTCCTTTGTGACAATTATAACACAGTCACCAAATGCTACATCCCTAGACCAGGAGTGTTTTAATTGAGCATTAGAAGTTATAACTAAACTTTTGCTGTAAGCCAAAAGTCCAAACACTGCCTGGCACTATGCTGTGTTTCCAGAGCATCTCCCAGGAGCACTGAGTGCTGCCGATGAGTCTCAGCGTGCTTGGCACGCTTGCTGTCACAGCAAGGTCTGTGCCTGACTCTGACAGCCAGTTAGCACCTCTCAGCCCCACCTGCTCTAACATCCATGCTAGACTGGGAGCATTCTGCTAACTCAAAGGAATTAATTCTGTCCAAGAAAAAATCTCAAGTTCTTACAAATTACCATAATATACTCGCTAAAACTAATCCAAAGATAAAAACAACATTGTACAGGCTTTTATACATGAAGGCAGTTTATTTTCTCTTAAGGAAAAATAGGTATTCTCAGCCATTCCTTGTGACACTGAGGTCTGCATACAATGAAGTATTTCAATTTTGGGGTACCAATAATAGAAGAGACTCCCACCCAATCAACTCTCTTCTTCAGCTGCTGCAAGTCATGGACTTTTAAACTAATGTCAGCATGTTTTTTAAAAACTGCAAAATTGAGTTAAAGAAAATGAAGGCTAGAGAGTCAACAATCTTTTATGAATGTCTATGTACTCAGGAAAAATATTTTGAGATATAAATTAAATGATTTACAAACACAGAAGGAATTTTTAAAGTTGTCTTCTCCAGGCAATGTGATTTCTCAGTTGATTTTGTAGTGGGGTGAATTGGATTAGAGCAGCCCTCCTTCATCCCACTCCTAACTATGACTGTGAAGACTTAACTTACTTAGCTAGAAGCTCTTAAAGCATTTACTTATCAATGAACATACACCTGGTCCAAAGGGAAAAGAAAAAGACTTTCTTAAAGATGTAGAATGGATTTTTGCTGGATTGAAAATAAAGCCTTCTGAAGGCTGGAACTTATGTTAAGATTCGGTAGCTTTTTCCAAACAGAATAAAACAACTTTTAAAGAGGCAGTTTTTACCTCAACTCGGTTCACTTAGTGCACATCTAAAGGAAAGTTGTTTATATCCCAAGAGGTTTGCAACAATTACTCAGGGACAAGACTGTAATTCAAACATTACAGGTGAAGGGGGGAGTACCAAAGGCAGATGTTTTCAGCAGGAACTCTGTGGCAAAAGTTATCCACAACCAATACAATTCTGTAATTTTACTATTTCAATAATGTCTGGAGGCTGACATATGTTAGGGAATTACCACTATAGCCATATCCATGGCTACAATTCCCTATGTCCTATTCTAGACTAGAAAATCTTCATGGCAATGGAGCACTCAGCTCCTTATTTCTCTACCCATCTTCTTCTGGTTGAGCAGATGCTTCTAGAATGGCAAAATCCCCATGGTACTCCTCCCTCCACAGGTGCACCATCAAAAATGCTCCCATGAGATTCAAGCCAGAAGATGAGGGAGTTCTGATTTGCGACACCTATGCTACAACATCAAGAAGGCTGTTGGGCTTCTGCCAATTTGACAAATATTTGTGTTATTATGGATAAAAATTGGCCTACTTTTGACCTTCTCAAGGGTGGTTGCCAAGTCCAAGAACTGATGGTGGCATAGGCTGAGCCATTACAGTGACGACTTTAATCCCTCACATTAGCATTGCAAGGAAAAAAAGGTCAAAACTACAACTCAAGTAATATAACTTAGCAGTTACTTGACAGTAACCTACTAATGAAGAACTGCCATCTCAGTTTTAACATTTGCTGAGGTTTTGAGCAGTCACTGACTTAAAGGCATATGGAGGAGACAAGAGCACTAAGGCACAGCCAGAATGTGAAGCAGCAACTTAGGAGCCCTGCAGCCTCTCCTGTAGCAGGCAGGGAGTCCCCAGCCTGCCTTGGGAATGCACAGGGGAAATATGTATTGCTGCCCATAAGGAATTGCTAATAAGGGAGGTTACCAACTCTCCCTTCCTCCTGTAAATATGTATTTCAGACCACAACTAACAGGTATCATAAACCTGATTATAAATGAAGGTATAATTGTGAGGGTTATTCAACAACTCATGGTAGAACACAGTTTATTCTAATGATTTAGCAAAAAAGCAACACAATGTATTTGAGAAGATTCCTTACAAATGTCAAAATGGTGGGAGATAGTATTTATATTGCTTATTTAATTTACAAATGCCAAAAATCTAAATTTGCGAAGTGTTTAATTTGTAAAAACTGTAAAATACCAGCAATTGTATAGATCAGATAGAAACAAGGCAGTTAACATAACAAAATTTAAACCTACCCAAAATCATTGTTTCACATTAAAAGAATTTACATTTAACCTAGATTCAGTTGCTATTTTCTACTCAGGAACAGACAGATTGAAAACAACTTTTCCGTACAAGCCATCTAGTAATGCATACTGTTAGTGTGCTGGAAAAAAATAACGGCTGCTTGTAAATATCCTGTAAACATCTCAACCTGCCCATTCACAAAAAAACACAAGAACTTCAAATATTTTCACATTAAATGAAATGCTCAAAAAATCCCATCCATACAACTCAAATGTGAAAACTGCTGTTGACTTTTATCATTGCTCTCCTTTGAAACAAAGCACCTTTAAGGAGAAAGAGAATGAAAGTGGTACTTCCACCTTTACCATAATCAAGGGCACCAAATGAATGGCTTTGCAGGGGCTCCAAGACTGGTAAAATTGGCCTCGCCAAGTTTTTTATTCCCTATTTCTCTTTATTTTTCTCTTCAAATATGAACAAACTGAAAAAAAAAAAATTCTACATGGAGGAAAATGATGAAATCCACCTAGAGAGAGTCATGGAGAGCAGCTTAGAGTTAAATAATGGAACAGCTTTGTGGTTACCATTCACACAGCTCTCCGAGCCGGGGCTATCAGGCAATGAAGTAGAATAATGAAGCTACTCCTTCAGATAAGAGATCGGCTTTATAAATATGATCTTTTGTACAGCAGCTGTAGGAGAACTGTACACTTGAAAATAAGCTTGTCATATCTCTGAGAGTAGGTGAAGTGGTTCAGGTTTGTGTATGCTTATGAGTTCCTGGGAACATTAGTAATTTTATAGAAATAAAAACAGAACAAAGAAATTCTTTAGGAGAAAAGGCTTTCCAGTGTATACAAGCTAGTGGCTGAATACATGCATCCATGGTCAGCAGCTAGCTACATGCATACGGCTTGGAGAACAGGGCTTGCAACCTTCATTTCCAAAAGCACAGGCATTTGCTCTCCTACAGGGTAGAAACATTCCATCTGTAACAACAGCATAGGGGTATATCCTCTTCCCAAGCTAGCACTAGGCTAACAGGGCAATACCTAAAGAAATACATAAATAGATCTGACATCCTGTCCATGGGGGACCACTGGGCAGTAGCAAACACATAATATTATGCTCAAATACTTTGTATAAGTATTGTATAAGTGTAGTGTGCAGACTTCTGCACACTAATAATAATAATAGAATGATATTTGCGCCAATACCGAACAATATGCTTTTATACAATTATAAAATGCTTCAAGAGATTTATATAGATAAGTTTCTAAGACAGAGTGAGAACTAGTTCTTGAAATTTTTGATGTAAATTAATTTTCTGTGAAGTTTTTCACACAAATGCTACTGTACACTTGTTGGGTCGAATTTTTCTTTTTCGGGGGGCAAAGAAAATTTGTTTTCTGTTCTGGTTCTGCTCTTTTCTATTTTAAAAATGACTCCACATTCCTCTGGTTTCAATTAGATGTTTTTTGATTTTCTCACCAGATTACTCCAGTTCTTTTGTTGCTATTAACCATTTAGGCATAAATTATTGAAATAAGCTTTTACATGATTATGATTAAATGTTTCTTTTCTTCTATCATTTCTATACACTGCCAGTGGAGTAAGCTCATCACACTGATTCTAAGTTCACAGATTTAATATTCAATTGCAAGATAAGAGCTTATGCTTTGTCTGCCACCAACTCTGAAATTGATATTGGTGCCAAAGGTGGCAAAAGCCATATGAATAGCAAAGTCACAAGCAGGGGTGGCAGAGAAGCTTGGAGGAGCATGAGCAGAAATGCTGATATGGATAGGAGGTTCTAAAAAATAAAAGGCTTTTAAGAAACTAGAGATACAATAACCAGTTCCACAGAGACAAAAAGAAGGATGTTACAGATCAAGTGTAAAAATCATGAAGCTTCCAGAGACAGAAAAGCAACCAACAACCAGAAAAATACACTAAACTGGAGAGAATAAATGTGACCCACTGCCTGGACATCGGATGAGTGTAAGATGACACAGATCGTGTGCTTCCTCCTCTGCTATTGACCTGATTTACAAAACAACAGATATTTGTTATGTGTGCTCATCTCCTCCTTTTGTTCACCTCACCTGTTTGTGTAATGCATACCCCATGACAAATACTGCCTTTTCCTGAGTATTTGTACAGAACCCAGGGTGGTGAGATTTCTGTGTCTTCAAAGAGACTCTGAAGTAGACTTGTAATATAAATAATACAAAATAATAACGTGAACTATGCAAAAGTTGCATTTCCCATCATCTTTTTTATTATTGTCTAAGAGTACTGAAATATTTTGTGACCAAGTAAATGTTAGAACATAATGCAATAAATAAGGTCTACTCCATTCTCCATTGCGTAGAAAAAAATAATTTATATCCCAAAACAAACACAAAGCATGTTTGATACATTTCAGGAACAATTTCAAAGGCACCCAACTCCCTTTGGCTTTCACTGGAAGACTAGTGTACATCCCTTGTGTCTCTAAAAATGTTCTGTATCTACTTTTGAAGAAAGAGCCAAAGAAACCATGAAATAAATTGAAATAAACAACTGTAAAAACACCTCTACAATACTTTTGTGTTTTGTGTTGTGTTTTTGTGTTGTTGCTTTTTTTTCTTTTGTTATTCCTGAGCTTCAACACACACATAACATTTTAAATAAATTGATACAAACCAACAAAACCTCAGAAGTTACTACAGTCACTGAATAATTACAGGATCGATACACGACTCTGTAATTCTGAGAAAATATTCAAACAGAATATTGCAGAATGGAACTCCACTCACAGAGAGCAAGCGTGGTGCCAGGGAAAAGAAAGGAAAAAGAAAGGAGGGAAGAGGGAAGAGGGAAAAGCAAAAATCCTAAATGCCAAATCTGCCTGAATCCCTGTGTGTGCTTCCTCCCTTTGGCTCTGAGGGAGCTCTAACCAGGGGAACCAGAGGAAGGAAAGAACAGAATTACATAATAAGACCTACAGATCCCATCCTCTATCTTACTTTCTCCTGGAAGGTTTATTTGTACTGGATTCATGCAGACTGCTACCCTTCTTTTCTCATCACCATTTCTTTTCTCTTTCCCTCTTCCCTCTTCCTCTGGATTTCAGTTATTCTCCTCCCATATACTCTCCTTTTCTTCATCCTCCTTATCTTGATTGGCATTCTTTTTTCATCAGTCTTCTAAGAGAACACTTAACTCATTACCTCTTTCCTAATTCTCTGCTCTTTCCTCTTCACTTTGTCCCTTTCAGTGTGGGATGAAGCAGCTGTACTGCTGCCATTTGGTAAGCCTGCCTCATTTTTTCCTATGCAAAGCAGCAATCACAGCAAAAAGTGGAAAGAAGGCAAGGAAAACTGTGCAGATGCAAGGATGGCTACAAAGAGCGAAACTGGAGGCTAGAGGAAAATGAGAAGGGAGAGTTGGCAAGTGAAGGTTACGACAAATCAAATGGATTTAGAGAAAATATAAAGAAAAAAGCTAAAAGCAAAAATGAATATCTCAAGGCATTCTCTTTACTCACATTCCTGTTAGAGGATAATGAAGAAGAAATGAAAGAAGACAAGAACAAAACAGGAAAATTAAAAATAATTTTTTAAAAACCCTAATCGCATCCAAGATAAAAAATAGTAATAAACAAATAAACCACAAATAAAAACCACCTTAACAATCAGGAAGTTAAAAAAAAGAGCATTAAGTTAAAAAATTACACACAATACAGTAAGTGGGGAAAAAAAGGGCATGAGACATTATTAAGCAACAGAGTAATGAGGAACAGACAGCTGAGAAAATAAAAACAATAAAGAATAATAATCTAAAGTTTCTAAACTGCACTTTCCCAACTTTACCTCCACAATATTTTTTTCCAACTTGAAAGACAGAAAAGGGGAAAGGAAGGAGTGGAATAAGCAAATGGTGGCATAAAACTAGAAAGCATAACCAAAATAGAATGCATTATAATAGGAAGAAATTAGTAGAAGGCTGTTTTCTTACCCTGCGAGAACTTAAAGTTTTTTTCCCATGTAAGACTTTTTCTAATTCCCACTTCAGAATAATAAATACAAAAACACATTTTCATTTTAAAAAAGAGATCAAGTTTACCTGATTGAAAAATGTATTGTTTTAATGATCTGAAATATCCAGCTTGTGGTTTGCCTTTTTGCTATAATTTGTGTTTTTAAATGACGTACCATTTTAAACTCAAACTGATTGTTGCTTTTGTTTTTGGTTTTTTTTTTGTTTTTTTTTTTTTTTTTACAAAATGGGATATTTTATCTCCCCAAAAATAAGAAATTAAAACTTGACAAATCTGTCTGATCTCAGCAAAATGCTGCCTTCTGTATAATTTTAAATACAGTGTTTTGACCAAGAAACTTCTTTTTTGATTGCTACTTCACCTCGAGTGTGCGAGTACTCAGTTATTTACCAGAGAGCAGAGGAAGGTGCTCTGAGAAGGGGTGCCACCCACTCCAGCAGACAAGGACTCATCCTGCAAGCAAGGCAGCTTAGCTATCTGCTAAAGAGCATGTTTGCAGACCTTTCACTGCACTTAGGTTCCTGCAAAACACCCATATTCCTTATATTCCATTAAAATATGCTTGTGCTCCCGAAGGCTGCAGTGATGCAATCCTGACATTAACTTAAACTATGGCTACCTTACACATAGAAACAGTTCAGTGTATTTCAACCCCACATGACACAGTTTTAACAAATTCATAATCCATCATTCATTTTGTGCTGTGGAGACTCTGTATTCTCTAGCCTGTCTTTTAAATTCAATTCCCCCATCCTTATTGCATTCCATTCGTACAGTTTATCTTTTTATATTTACTATATGTGAGAAATATTCAAACAAGGGAAAAATAAAGACACTTTAAGCAATGATTTCTATTCTTTACATAATGTTCTGAAAGGTTCCACATGACAATGCTGGCAGATGTTGATGCATGCAACGTTTTAGCTAAGCCAGTGATTGACAGGTACACCATTATTTCTGCAATCTGGACTGACTGCTACACAGAGTAAATGCTAATCCTTATCCATTCAGTTGTTTCTTCATATTATTCATTTTTTTTCCCCTCTAGTGTAGGAATGACTTGTTTGTTGCAAGCCTAATCCTATGCCTTTGTGCCAATGGACACCAGATTGCAACAAACACACCTGGACAACTATTCTCTGATGAGAATGCAGAAATGATAGCCATTGTAGCAAATGCCCTCTAGTAAAAGCCATGATATGTGACTCATGGGGAGCCAAAGAATAATTCTCCTAGCTTCAATTAATTGAGCTATACCTAGAGATTTTGTGTGCTTATGTAGGTATCTCATTTTATCAAGACTGCTTTGCATGCAGAAAAGATGCCTCACAATATAAACCTATACTCTAACCTGCTTTAAATTAGGTCCTCCACGATATGTGTGCTCAGGAGATAGAAGACTTTTTCTGGGTTTAATTGGATGTTAGCTTCCGAGTGTTCCAAGGAGTGAATTGTGGGGGCTTTGATGCCATGGCACATAATGTTGGATTAGCAGTAAGAAGACAGTAGATTCTGAGTAAGCTATGTAAGAAATGCATTTGCAGCAGGAAAATTACCTTGGGACAACCAAAAGCAAATCTGGAAGGGGTTTTGATTTGAGAACATTTTTCATCTTAAGTTTTGCCTTGTACAAGTTGATTTCGTGTAGCATAACAGAGAGAAAACTACTTTAACAAGTTGTATAAGACTAACCAATTTATAGCAGGAAAAACACAGTAAAAAGATGTGACAAGAAATTCTTATACTAAATATTTTCAGAACTTTTGTACAGAAGTCAGAATTAGGTATTATAACCACAGTCTGCTACCAAACAAACAACAGAAGAGGTATGTGGGTGATGAACCCATTCTGTTCTTTGTATCTAAATTTTTATATTACTCTGAAAAGGCTAAGCTCTGCTGACAACAGTTCATGAGTCTGGGCAGTCTGAACCTTCTACTGTTTTGCTTTGAAGTTTGGGTATCTTGTATTTAATTTTATAGGTAAGAAATAAGGTAACAAATTCAACAAACTAGAAACATAACTGAACATGTGAAGACATTACAAAACCACTTGCATTTCAAAAACTGCACCTCTGTTTTTGATCCACTATGTAGGGAGTCCAAATTTTTAATTGCTTTAATAAATCAAATCTCTTAGTTTTCACTATTCCTTATAATAGTTATCTTATATATGGAATATTATAGTATATCCGGAAGGTAACTACATTGCCCTTTGGTGGGACTTCTGATGCTACAAAGGAGAAAGAGATCATTTCAACTTCTCTCAGACTTAATTCAGACCATACAAAATCTATAAGATTAAGAGATATTGCAAAATGAAATCAATGGCAGATTGCCATATATTATTTGATGCATCCATACTCTGTTAATCTATTACAGCCTCAAAGATAAAGCTTATTTGCTAGGTAAGCCAGAAGAAAAATATCAGCACGTACATCCAATTAAAAATACTTCTGGTAAAAATGGTGAGGTATTCCCTGGCACTTCCTTACAAATTCTGATTTTGATTTTTGATGCAAGAACATGCTGCTTGCACTCAGATAAAGTAAGGTTCAATGTTTAGGGTAACATAGCAGTTAACAAGTTACCAAGTGAAATAAACTGTAGCACTTCTTTTGATGTGCTTTGAAGCAACCCTCAAACCAAAATATACTCTGCTGCATCTGGAAATAGTTAATGCAAGTTGAACAATTTTGTAGGAGTTATACTTAGCAACTACGATTATATTGTCTTTCAGAGCATGAATTTGGTTGTAAAAGTTGTAAATTCACAATGTAGATAAAATGTTGAGGTTAATTCAGGAAAAACAATTGCAGTGGTGGTGTGTACAACCACAGTGTAAACCCTATATGAACAGATTTTCTTCAAAAGATGATCTAGGCAGAAGTCCAGAACATATCGGTAGTGCTGTGAACCTGATGAAGCGGCCCTAAAGAGAGAGACTCTGTGACCAATAGTTAAATCTTTGGGGTAAGAAGGGAGAGCAGCCACCTGGCAGATGTCACCTTGAAATGACAACAAAGCAGCTTCTAAATAATGCTGAATAGCAGTATACTTTTTAAATTATTATTTAAAAGATAAAGACTCTTTATAATCAAAATCTGTATTGTTCATACCTGCCAAATGCCATGGGGTTTGCTAGTTGGCATTGCTAGAGTAGGTATCATCAATCTGACAGTTGAGCAGAAGCTGAAACAACATCCACAGCAGCCCAAACCAGTTTGGCTGCCCCTAAAGACCCTGAAGTTGTAACAGTTCTCATTTCTTCTGTCTTTACAAATAACAGAGATAGTAAGGCAAACAGTTATTAAATCCATCTTTTTCCCCCACTCTCTACAAAAGAGCCCTGAAGTAATTACCAAAAGATGGATAACGTTCAATATATTTTCTAGAACAATTTTTTTCTGGCAAAGGTCTCCAAAACAGACATTAAAGCAGCCCTGCATGATCAGCAACCATCTGGAGCTGTCAAGGAATGAAGATGGCTATGAAGAACCATCAGAGTTACTCTCATCTTAGTGGCACCATGCCCCAAGCACAGGAATCCCTGTATATTTCTGGAATCCAATACTGAGATCTAACCCACCACTATTCTCTACAGATTTACAGAAATGAAGATTTGTTTAAAAGCCTTTAGACTTACTTATTTATTTTATGAGGAGAGACTCATCTGCTGTGCAATGAAGTCGCTTGGGCTTTTAAGTGAGGCAGAACATGCTAAATATTTCAGAGTCCGAATCTCTGCTAAAGGAAGAGCAGAAACCTCTCTACCATTTTTCTGAATTTCTCATATTCAGTGCTGTGAAATGGACTTCCCTAGAAATTACAAAGCACTACAAATTATGTTTCCTTCTTTCACATATCTATTTGTTCACCCCTATGCTTTTAATATAAAAATATCACCACATGTGCAGCTGTTGATTAGCTGTATATTATAGTAGCGTTCTTAGAAAGTTCCCAATTACTAGCTGTGATTTAGCTAGTGATGAGCTGCAGGAGGGGTGTCTCAGCTTTTACTGTTCTTGCCATCGCTATTGGACAAAGATCACAGAATTGTAGAGTCATATGGGTTGGAATGCACTTCTGGAGATCTAGTCCAACAGTACTGTTAGGCTCCATAGCACAGGTTACACAGGAAAGAGTCCAGAAGGAGACCACAGACAACACGGGCAGCTTATTCCAATGCTTTATCACCATCAAAGTAAAGATTTTTTTTAATCATGCTCATACAGAATTTCCTATGTTCTAGTTTGTGCTTGTTGCCAATTGTCCCGTTGTTGAGTACCACTGAAAAGAGCCTGGTCCCATTCTCTTTTCATCCACCCTTCAGATATCTATAAGTGCTAATAAGATCCCCTCTCAGTATTCCTTCCTCTGGGCTGAACAGTCCCAGGTCTCCAATTGTCCTCATAAGGGAGACGCTCCAGGCTCTTAATTATCTTTGTAGCCCTCTACCAAGCTCTCTGCAGCAATTCCCTGTCTTTCTTGAACTGAGGAGACCAGAACAGTACTCCAGATGTGACCTCATCAGGACAGAGTAGAGTGGAAGGATCACCTCCCTCGACTTGCTTGACACGATCCTTTTAATGCACCTTTATGATGCCATTGGCTTTCTTGGCCACTGCTGGCACATGGTCAACCTGGTATCCAATGGGGCACCCAGGTCCTTCTCTGCAGAGTTCCTTTCCAGCAGCTCAGCCCCTAACCTGTACTGATGCATGCAGTTACTCCTCTCCAGGTGTATGACTCTACACCAACCCTTGTTGAATCTCATAAGGTTCCTGTCCAAATTCTTTAGCCTATCTAGGTCTCATTGAATGGCAGCACAGCCTTCTGGTGTGTGTCAGCCACTCCTCCGAGCCAATCCTCAGCAAATTTGCCAAGGGTGCATTCTATCCTTTCATCCAAGTCATTGATGAAGATACTGAAAAAGACCAGACCCAGCACAAATCCCTGGAACTAGCTACAGCCTCTGACTAGACTCTACACCACTGATCACAACTCTCTGAGCTCTGACAGTCAGCCAGTTCTCAGTCCACATCACTATTCATTCATCTAAACTTCCTAAGCTTACTTATGAGGATATTATGGAAGACAGTGTCAAAAGTCTTGCTGAAGTTGAGGCAGAGAGTAGAGATTTTTTATTTTTTTCTTCACTGGCATAAAAGCAGAAGGAATCAGAGTTAATATGCTCTTTTCAGGAACTTTAGATTTCCTGCCCAATTAATTGTCAGGCAAATGGAATGGATGAAGTCTGCTACAGCCGTTCATCATTAAGTGATGATACACACCACAGTTTCTGGAAAATGTGAAGCTTCAGAACTTCCCTTCTATAGGATACTACATAGGATACTTAATGTTATACCAGTTAAATATTTCTTAGCATTCCTGCACGACCACCAATCAGTCACTAACATAACCCCACTGGACATCCTATGTTACCCTTCCCTAGATTTTGAGTCCAGGGAAGGAAATCAGATTTAAAATGAAGCTTTAAGTATGGTGTGGAAAAAATAGAGTCCCCATCACCAGCCTTCTGGTGTATACCAACAGACCCTTTAATTTCTCACAGCTCTTAACCTCTTGGTACCCTACTTTGAACTTCTGTAAAACTGGGATGCTGACCTGCTTCGTGGGTGGGTGATTATAACACTGAATTAATATTTGTAAATTACTGTGATACATGTGAATGAAAAATGTAGAACTGTAAAGAATGATGATTATGATGAACCTTCAATTCTTTTTTAAGTTGTTCCATCTGTCATTATAAACCATCTTAAAGCAGACTATTATTCAAGAAACTTAAATTTTGTTGTGCAATTCTAGTTATCAAGACAGACCGCTGCTTTATCTTAGCAAGCAGCTAGAGGAAAAAAGTTCACTTATACTTTACAATCCTTTTCTATTTATATGGCTTTTATACCATGGTAAATGGTGCAGCTGTTCTGTAAGATACCCCTGTATTGTTATATAGAAGAACTTCAGATTTAACCTGACCTACTCAGAATGGATATCTACACTACAGTATGTTATGAGACCTTTGTGATACTTCTTTGATAATTTTTTGCAGGCCTCCATTAGAAACATGGAAAAGCTACTTCAAGAGTGCTCACTTACAGCTTACTGTTTACCTATACACTCATAAGATCAAAACCCCTGGTCTTACTGTTTTTGTTAACAAGGAGCACTAAAAGTCTTCCCACATACTGAGTTTTGGTTTCCATTTTACAATCTGAGATGACAGACGGCACAAAAATGATGAGAAAACTGTGGGGAGGCTTCCAGAAGATTGATTCTCTCATCAGCTGATTCTTTTCTAGTTAGTCTTTTATTGACTACAAAGGTATAGCCAATGCAGAAAAGGAAAACCGGTCTGCCCTGTTTAATCCTGAGGGCATTGGCAAAAGGTGATCACTTTTTGAGAAAACAGAGGCCTACAAGGAAATCAGCACACTGTATGAGCCGTTAAGCTGATTTAAACACACAGGGGATGCCTGGGGTTCAGCTCAAGATCTCTGAGGTGTGAGATGAGAATGAAACCATTGCACAGACTAATATTACTGAGCTTTAGTAGCAGGTGGTATAGTTGATCAGTCAGGAACCTGTCATTTGGAGAACAGGCCAATATATCTGAGAGACATGAAAAAATCTTTCATTTTTCCCCCCTCTTCCTCACCAAGAAAAAATATTGCCATTGTGAACTTTAGCAATTATCAGCCAAAACTTCACAGTTTATGCAGTTATAAGTCATAGGGCCCAAGAACCAAGACGTAGTTACAGAGCACATAACAGCAGACCATAGAAGAAATTTTAAACAATTCATAAGTGTTTGTATCAGTGACTGCAATAACAATTCGCAATTCTGACACATTGAATTCAACAGGAACCACGATCAGATGACAGAAACAAATTTGCATAGGAATATACGGTGTCCCAAGCACAGTGATATTTACTAAATATTAAAATCTGTACTTTGTAGACTGTAACTGTAACTCATACACTGTGTGCATGCTTGAAGGCTGTTCATAACAACTTTAGGAGACTGGCTGTGGTTCTTGCTCTGTGATTAGCCAGAAAACAAGAGCTACCATTCCATGGATAAAAGTTAAAACTTACACACTCCTGGTTTGACAGACTTTATCTCTGAGTTTTCACCATGTTTTGTGCATATGCTGCATATTCAAAACTCCATTTTTCTGCCCCCTCTTTACTAGTCTAGAGCAATTCTCCCCCAAATTTCGAAATGAACACCTACTACTGCTAAATGGTAAGACACACAAAAGTGTCAACTTTAAGCAAGGCAGACAGTAAGTCTTTCATGTTCCACAAGCCCAAATTCCAGGTGTCTTCTCACTCAAATATCTGTAGATGTACATCTGATAAATGAACATGGATTTCTTGATTTAAAAAGTTCAGAAGATAAATGCTGACTTTTGCCTGCAAATATAGGATATTTCACAATGCTCACATAGTATTAAGCTTATTTGGGCACTATTGGTGATACTTTACAGTAACATCATCAACATATGTTAACAATGACCTGCTGATGATGAGGAAAATGCAATTTGTTGGAGATTCATATTGCAAAGTCCGCAGTATATAGATATTGGGGTAACTTGCATAATTTGTAAAAAAAAGCAATCAAGTAAAATTAAATAAAATCCAAAGTTAAATATGTCAAGAACATTTTTTTTATTTCCTTTGAGAACATAAAAAGTGTCACAAACTTTTGTTGAAGTGGTACAGATTTCTTGGATACTGTGGAATACAATAATGATAATAGTCACCATGCAACAGCTGTCCATCTTTCTGCTACAGACGAAATGAATTGGCTGCATGGCACTTCTCAGATAAGTTTTTTCCCAAGAAAATTACATATACAGTCAGATTTCTGTTACTCAAATGAGCTTTTCTTAATTTCACATTCAGACATTGGCAGTCACTTGCAATAACTTTAATTAGCTTTTTAGATTTTTTCCTGTTTTTTCAACTAAAAACACACTCTATTTTAAACTGCATTTTCACTGCAGGCATGACATACACTAGCTTACAATCTTCATTCAGAAAGAGCCACATCTTTAGTGTTTTTCATAAGCAAAGTGCCAAACACACTGCCACCCTGAGAAGAATAAGTCTATTTTAAATTATAATTAGCAGAAAATAAATAACATTAACTATAATTCTACCATGTCTTTAACTTGACAGCAATTACATTTATTCTTATAAAAGCAAAATAAAGATTGCAAACCAAAGGCAACAGAACTACCAGCAAGAAAACCTGTGCTGAGCCATCTCCAAAGCTGCTGCTTTCTCGTGTCTTGATGCCTTTTCAGATGGAACTTATGATATCTCTGATTTCTGAACCAAGAAAGCTACTCCTGAAGTTTTTATTGACAAAGTGAGAGATCAGCTGACCCTTGTATATTTTTCAGCTTTTTGCTTCAAAATTACCTCAAATGCCCATACATTTGGGCACATACATGATGCAATAACTAGCTCTGTGCCAATATAAGTTTGGACAGGTAACATTTCTTAGAGCAATACTAGAAACATAGACTATTTAAAATGTAAAGCATATAGAATTTTATTGCTTGATAGCTATTGACTTCCTTTGAAGAGGAGGTTACTGTTTACAATAACCATACCTGAAACCTTCCAGAAGAAGAAAGACCCACAAAGATGGGAGACAAGCTTCAGAAGCGTACAAGTATAACCAATGACATGTACTCAAAATACAAAGGTGATCCTAAATCACTTTGATATCTTCACATCATCATGAAACAATGTGGTTTTGATTAGAAAACCATAAGACAAGTAATGCATGAAGTGGATAGATGACTAAAACTCATAATTCATACAAAGAAATGTATTCCTCAATATTAGACCGGGAGAAGCCTACCTTCTTCCTTTAAGATTTTCTTTAACCACCAACCACTGTCTTCTTACTTCCACTCCACAAAAATTAATTTACTGCAATATTGTGTTTGCATTTTTCAACATTAGAGATAATATATGATTTGTATTAGACAAACTTTTATCTGCACAAATTCAGGATATTAAAGTGAAGTTGTAGGGTTGCTTCCATTTCCACTGCAGCCTTTTGGGCTTCCCAGTCAACCCATCTCCTGACGCATAATGCCCTTTCTTATAAGATTAAGAAAAACCCTTCCTGATCATTGCTCAGTCCTCAGAACAGAGGTGTCAGAACAAAATTCTCCACCCCACTGCCTTGATCTCAGTGTATGTTTTATCCTACCCCTTCATGACAATGACACCAACATTAAAAGAGAACGAAAAAGGAGCAGTAGCAGCAAGCATGTTGAAGATCTTAATGATATAAAAGATTGTTAAAAGAGACAAAACAGGCCACCTTTTTTCCACAGGAAATATGACAATTATTTCAGGAGGCTCAAAATGTTAACTATATTTCATAGCATTAAAGGTGATGACAAAATGCATATCTTCAGCAGTGACAACAATACATACACATATATATATATACAAGACACTTAAACTTTTGCTCCTAAATCAGTAAACTCCATGTTAACTTTGGTCCTCTGACAAACACAAACTCTTGAGAAACAGATGGATGCCACGTTGTTTGCTTGTCTTCACAAGACAACAGCATGCCAATTTTGAGATCTAGAAAAGTCTGTATTTTATTATTATTATTATTATTATTAATCCTTCAAGATGTCCCATGCTTTGCCTGGTCAGCAATGATTTCTCCTCGCCACAGTGCGAGTTGCTGAGGCCAAGGAAATGCACAGAGCAACCCGCAATGGCATTAGGGAACAATGAGGAGGTCAGAGTCACATTCCATAGTGCTGTCCCTCCTCAAATACTGTGTGGCATTGAGGGGGAAAATTAACCCTTTGCTCATGCTCCCTAATGATATTTCTTATCACTCAAGCAAAACAGTGATGTCCTGCTAAGCCTGAGCAAGTAAAGTAGGCTAAAATTCTTAGGAAAAGGAGGTTATAATTAAGGGTATCACTTGCCCCCTCATTCCGCCTTTTATGTCAAAAAAAAAAAAAAAAAAAAAAAGTTGCTAGTCAGGAGGACATGGAAGTGTCTTTTGTTATCCAAAGAAACGAACTATAGTTTTCATCCCACTAGGGGTTTCCACAGTAAATGGAGCTTTTCTTTCTTTTGGCCTTAACAGTTCTCAGACTGACAAGCTGCTATATGCATCAAGTTATCTTGTATTGGAACCGCACCACGGAAAAGAGTCCTATCTTCATCCCTCAAGACAAAAAGAATTAATTTTAATGAAAAAAGGAAAAAAGATGCAAGTAAGGAAAACATCAAATACTGATTTTTAATACAGGCATAGCAAGAGCTTATAAAATTGCAGCACTTAATGTATTTTTATATTCACATATATACATATAAATATATGTAAATAAATTGTATGTCATGTATGCAAGTGTTTGTGTATATTTCATAGGTTCAAATAGAATGATTGCTGTGCTTTCCTACTTAAATTCCAGACATCTAATATTAGTTTCTTAAGTTAATGAGCCTGCACCTTATCTTACTGCCCATATTGTATATGTTATGCAAGCTGCCAGCTGTGCATCAGAGCTGCCTCATGATGTTCATGTTTGCTTATAGGCCAAAAAGAAAAGAAATAAGAACAAGAATTTCTGACATTTACAAAGTAATGAAAGAAATGTCCCATATTTTCTGCTATCTTTGCTACTTATTCCATTTTTATCTTGCTTTTATATAAATATATCTATATAAATATATATTTTTTAAATGGCCAGAATAATCTATGCTCTCATAAAAGTAAAAAATTACTGACTGTACTGATTCACAGGTCTGACACAAAGATTTGTAAGCCCAACTGACTGAGGCTGTCCTGCTGGCTGCAGGGCACCCAGTGAGGAAGCAACTCCCCCAGGAGTGCACCCAGCTGCATGGAGTTGCCAGCCCAGGATAGTAGGAATCAGGAAGAAAGAAATACCACACCCCCTCCCCCCCAGAGAAATGTCTTTGTCAGTAATCTTTGAGCTTGGCTCTTTCATACCTTCCCCATCTGCCAAGATCTCCCAGCGCGCGCACACACACACACACAAATAATAATAATACATACTTTCAGTTACAATAATATCAGTAAGAAAGCACAAAAGTAGCTATTTGCATGGCTTTAAAATGACACCACGCATGTTACTGTTAACTGGATTTAGACATTCTAAGGCTTCCCCACCCAGCTAAATTGAAAGTTTTGATTCATTTCTTATTTGAGTCAACAGGAGCTCTCCTTTTCCATCCAGACTTCTGTTGGAGAGAATGAATTCAATAATCACTTCCACTTCTCAAAATTTGACTTGCCTGGGGAGTAACATATTTCATTTTTGATAGAAAAATAAAATATCACAAGTGTTCCATTATTATAAATTGTCATGGCACAGGATGAGGAAGTGCTTTTTACATACAACCTATACTTTTTAGTAAGAGATTTATATGTGAATTGTTTATTCAACTTTGCTAAGTTAAAGACTTATTTAAATGAAATCACCAAAGGACTTGTAAAGGACATTTATTACTAGTATGGTCAAATGCTCTGGGATACAGAAAACAAAAAATTTATGAGCCATCTTAAAAAAAAAAATAAATTGGAGCTAGTTAGTATTTACAGTAAATAAATAAAATCACTCCTACATGGCATCTGGTAGAATACTACATCCATTCCAGCTGCAGAAAATACTGCTAGGTGTTTTATTTTAGTTGTATTGGGAAATAAATAAATAAATGAAAGAAAAAAAAGAAAAAGAAAACAAGATTCATTAGGAACAAAGACAAGAGGATAATTAGGAAAAGAAAAAATGCTCTTGCCCTTTGCGCCCTAACTGTGCTTCTTTCTTTCACATCCACCACTGATTTCCAGTGAGAAGAAAACAGAAAACTCTGGCCATTTTGTTTTCATTACTCCAACCATACTAAGGATCACAAGATCCATCACTGACTCAAGTGTTTGGATTAGGCTGTAAGTGCAGCATTTAGTTTCTCATAACTTTAGCTATGCAAAATGAGAAAGGAGATAACAGGATACACTTGCTTTTGCATTATTAAGTCTCCCTTGGTGCCTGCAATTTCATGAGTAAGCTGATTGTCCTTTATGTATTGTAATTCTTAGAGAAAAGCGGAAAATATATATTAATTGTGCCGGAGCATATTGGATAAGCTTTTCTGAATGAGCATCCACACTCCCTGCTGAGGGATGCAATCTAGACAGATTAGAGAGAGGCAGTAATCAGCGTCAGCTGGCCCGTTTCCAGAGCTAGGTGACACAGCCAAAACACAATAAAACAAAACTACCAAGTTAACCTCACCACAATTTTAGCAACATTAGAGAGTCCTCAGCAGAGGTGCGCTGACACTAAGTGGAGGTTATTGAATTTTAATTTCTGTCTTTAATCAAATGTATCTAAATTCATCATCCCCGAATAGCAAAACATATCAATAGCCAACTAGAAGATCATGCACAAAAGACAAAAGATCACACTCCTCAGAGCCTGAGAGGCTTTATGCATACTTGTGCCACATTCTTCAATCTTCAAAGGAGGTCATTCATATAAATTCAGTAAAGACAGTAATGTGTGAATCTGATGCTACCCTGACCCCTCTTCCACCTTCGAAAGCAACTCTAAAAGCTTAAACAGTAAAATTCAAGCAAAAAGGCACCTCCACTGCTGCCAAACAGATAGATAGCCTATGCCTGAACTCAATTTAGAAAACAGAGACATCACTGTATGTTAGCCACTTTAATAGATTCAAGTTTATTTTCAGAATGTACCTTCAGCAAACTGCAAAGCACAAACAGAATAAAAACGCTGACAGAGACGGCGACCAATAAGGAAAAGAAACAAGTGAAAGAATAAAAAGATATGAAGAATTATTTTAATAGCAAACTGATTATTTTTCCTTTAAAATTCATCACTGTACGAATAAGTGCAATACTTGTAAATCTACTAATCCAGGAGTCAATAAATATATTGGACCTATTCATGTACAATATATTGCAGAAATCTGTCTGGAGCTCTGATGTAGTCACCCTCAGGTCTAATCCCATTATACTGGATGAAACACTACAGGTATTCATACAACATTAGACCTACCCAAGAAACATCAAGCAAAACCTATAGTACTATCATTGTCTGGCCTTAAGCATTGCTAAGCAGTAACAAGCTGCAAGCAATCTACGAATCTAGAGATCGCAGTAAATAGGATTGCTTTCAGTTTATGAGCTGTAAGCCTGTTTCACAGAACACTTCACAGTGACTGACAGTTAAAACATTGGGTCATCCAGTAGTGCTCGTGCTACGTGCCAAAAGACATGGGGCCACAAGAACTGACAAAATTAATACACAAATTTATGACAAATGTCCATCCGGTGCAGCCTCTTTCAAAGAAGATGAGCAAAACTTGGAGAAACTGTTCTTAACCATAATCATTTCTAGAAGAAAATATGCAATTAAAGTGTTTTTGACTGGTTACGGAAGCTGTGGAAACAGAAGAAACAATCACTTCTTGGTACTAAACAACAAACTTTTCCATGAAAACATTTTAAACGTCTCAGGGTGCTTTTCCATCTCTCCTGGAAGTGATTTTTCAATATATATATATATTTTTTTTTTGAGTTAGTTGCAAGTTAAATTCAAGACAGATAATCTTTTCACAGGAACTCTTTCCACTGCTTTGTTTGTACCATACAAAAATATGTTTGTCATATTCTAATTTTGAATGTATTCTCTTAATATTCTTTACAAACATGTAATGAGCACAACAATACAATGACCTCCTTAGGAATAAAGAGGGAATTTAAGATCATTGCCATGCTCTCTACTGACTGAAAGAAGAGAGGTGCAAAGGGATAGAATGGTGAGCAATATTTCCATCCATTCACTGAGTAAATCAAATGCAGAGATAAAAATACAGATAAGATATTAACACTAAACTTGAAAGAGTTATTGGTGAAAACAGCTAGAGAATGGACAGAAAGCAAGTGCTCTACTTTATTGTAAATGGATGCTAGCAGAAAACCAGGTGAGGGGTGTTTCTATCTGTAAAATCGGTACTACATAATGAACTGTAATAAAGCTAGACAGACTGAAAATAGGATACTAAAAAATTGGAAAATAGCTATGACAATTATTCTGATTCTCATTATATTCTGTCTATAAAAAACTCAAAGAAGATGACTTTATATTCTCTTACATAAGTCTTATTACCAGTTTGGAACGCCATTTAAGACTACTTAATACACATGTATGTTCCAAAGGACAACATTCTGCAGTGGCTGCATATACTTTAAGGAGGATATTAACCCCTAAAAAAAGGTCTGATAACAGCTTTTTCTCCTGTTTTGGTCTACCAAGTCAGACATAAATACTGAGCAGCCTTCATGCTGACTTGCTGCACAGATATAAATTTTCCCTATAGAATCTATGTCTGTCTATCATTTGGCTGAATATCATCTCTTTTTCACTTTTCTTACTCCTAAAATTAGGAAGAAATTGCTTTAGAAAAAGCCAGGAAGAGGGGGGAAAAAAGATATTGGTAAGAGAAAATTCCAGTCTGAACGTGCTAAAATCTTAGAAATCAAGTTCAACTAAATTAGAATGAGCTCTAAGGCATGAGAGGTGAAACAGTTTATTCCACTATATCCAGGATGACAGGAAAAGAGTCATGAGGATAGACAAGATGAGTAGAATCATTTTTCTGTTGGAGTACAGCACAGATGAAATGATTTCTTTAAAGGACATTTTTTTTTTTTTTAACATTGTAAGTTTCTTCTTAAATGTGCCGGTTTTGCTTGAAATACATGCCTTCACCTAGATTAATTAAGCTCCTCTAAAATAAGCCTTCAAATGCGTTAATGTATTTGGGAGAAAAGGCTTTTGATGCTCCCCATAAGCAACACTACAGCACGCGCCACAAGATCTCCTGTCTGTGCTAATTACTCTCCCAATTGCTTTCAATTGCCAAGCTATTTTCCTTACTTATGAGAGGAACATCCACAATGCCTCAGGAATCCAGAACATACACATTTTAGCATTTCATTGTGCACATGTCCTCAGGAAACAAGAATAAAGCTGTCACCATTACATAAGGTTCACTCGTGCTCTTACAGGCCAGAAGGCAAGAAGAGACTGGGTTAGAATAAATCCTTTCTTGCTATACAGCGCCATGAAAAATTTGAAGGTGGAGGGAGATGGTCGTTTTTGTTGCCAATCTCTGCCTAAATCTAGTCACGTTAGGAAACAAAATGAGGGATTGCTTGCTTCCTAAATTTAATTTTTTCTTTGAGAATGTACACTATATAAATTAGCTGGCACACATAAAACACTGCTAGGGATTTTTATGAATGTAATAACTGCAAATTGTTCACATTTTAACACAGATGTAATATGAGAAGGGAATAACATCACACTCGACATGAAGATACTAAAAAAATGAGGGAAAGTTGGACTATTAATAGAATGTTTTCTTGTAAATCAACAGGAACGTCAGAAATATTCATTAGAAGCAATACTTGCTCTGCACTTCTACAGAAGGTGAAAAATCATTTCCTCCAAAAAACCAAAAGTTCATACCCATTTCTATTCCTTACAGTGCACGTAACATACTAAAACATTGGTAATAACACAAACACCAGATCTAAACTTTTACAGATTTCTAAATATGGCTTTACTAAATCCCCTAACAAAAGCAATCATCCTGTGAAATATACAACTCCACTGCTTTTAGTACAGCTGAGCTGGGTCTAAATACCTGCAGGCAGGCTCATGCACACCTGTATACGAACACTCCATGGCACCCTAGATGCAGGAACTGTTTAAGCAGAGGACTACAATTTCAAAATGCATACTACTATTATTGTGGTATGTGTTCTATATTATTGAAATCCAGGAGAAATATCATTTTAAACAATGATGCAAATAGAATTCATCATATACTTGAAAATGAAATTATTGCCTATAAATGGAATTGCTCAGCACTTCCTAAAATCCCCTTCTGGGAGGAATAAGATCACACACACACACACAGACACACAAAAAGAGATTTTTTGTTGTTGTTGCTGTTTTGTTTTTTTTTTTGTTTGGTTTGTGTTTTTTTTTTTTTAATGAAAATTTCCCATTTTCCTTGGATCCTAATATTTCCAGTATCAAATCACATCAGCAGTCTAGTTGCATTTCTACAGTACGAGCAAGCATCATTTTCTGCTCTTGACAAGCTCCCCCTTAAATGTGCCTCTTAGATGTGATGCCCTGTGTCACCGCCTAGCTCTGTGCGGCCTCTGTTTCCATGGCTGCTTTTAACGGTTTTAAAGCCTCCTTTTCACCTGGAAATGTAAATTGGGAAATTCTATCAGGAGGATTGCCTAGTAAGTATTTTTAATCAAAAAGTAAATTTTAGGGGACACATTTGTCGCGAGCTTCCCTTAATACAACCCACAAAAGTTGCAAGCACATCGATTTTGCACATATAAAACTGCATTTTTGTGAATAAACAGGGCAATTTGCAAATGCTAACTTGACCAGTCATCTGGTTTGTATGTACAAATGCAGATTTGCTGTGTGCATGATGTCCAAGCTAGTAAATTTCCACCCAAATGTATAAAAAAATCTATATATTTCTACAGCTGGATTGATGAGTAAAATTGAAAACATTTCTAAACTTGCCCTTCACATCAAAGAACAAAAAACCCCACCAGAAAATCACTTAATGTTCAGTAAGACTTAGCAGTTGAACTCCATTATGAACACTTTCAGAAATAAGGATTTTAGGCAATCCTTAAAACAAACATGATCAAGAATAGCAAAAATGCAAATAAATAATGCTGGACAAGACCATCCATCCTGCTGGCTGAACAACAGCCATCATTTTTAGCAGAGAATTAGACTATAGATCAGGCTGTATGCAGCATAAATGTACAGACTATGGTATGAAAGCAGCCCTGAGATAGTTATGCCAGTGGAATTCCTAAGCCAAACGAAACCTAAATTTGTGTCTATCCTCAAGTTGAAATAAAGAGGACTTACGACTCAGAAGTAGTATTTTGTCACTGCTTTTTCAGTTATCTTTTAGAGGGCTGGCGTAGATCTGAGCAGCCTTGTATGGTGTGATACAGTTGTGTCCTGAGCATCCCAGGCTCCAGCAGGTGCAAGGAGAAGGCTCTGAGAGACAGATTATCACACACTGGTTTCTGCTGTGCCTTCTGGCACCCATTCTCCATCCTGACTTCCTTTTGACACCCAAACCACCCCATTTGAGCTCCACTGCTGTGCTGGTCCTCTGTTAGAAACACGTGCATTGCACACGCACACAGTGCCTGCACACCAATGCATGAATAGGCACCCAACAAAACCAATTGCATGCAGGAACAAGATGCCATCACATAAGGTTTCTGCAAGTCTCCAAAGTTTTTTTGAACCCTGGACCTACACCAACTCATATAATCTTCTGACCATAATTATCACAGAGACTTTGAAACGAAGCTGGTAGAGCAACAGCAGCAGTTTGGGCTCATCCCAAGTGGTGCAGCATCTGTCAAAGGAAACAGAGGAAAGCTGCCACCTAAAATGCTGATAGAACTTTCTGTGTGCTCACTGAGCACTGACCACTCAAACAACCTCAAAGGATGCGTTCCTGAGCCTTGCAATTTTTGGTCAAAAGCAGCAGGGCTCTCAATCAGTGGCAGTGAGAGAGGGTAAGCTTTTCTCCAACATGGGCACTGATGTCAAAAAAAGACAGTCCTCTGGGATACAACATAAACTTTCAGTGGCATATGTCTCCATTTGTTCTGAACTTTCCAGCACTGGCTAAAGTTATGGAGCAGTATCTGTGGAAAGCTAACCTCTCAAGGACACGTGCATAGGGAAACAGATGGTTTGCAACAGACTGCTTAATCCCAAATCAAATAATAGAATCAGCACTTTAGAATGACTATTTGTATAGACACTTCTGTGAGAGAGCATGGCCTACAAACAGGCATCTTATGTAGGAAGACCTCCCAGAAAGCTTATATATAAACAAAATCTTTAAATTAATTTTTTTTTTTAAATCAATTTGCCAAAAGTATGCTACAGTTATAAGGAAATCATTTTATATTTTCTGAGACAAATTACTTCATTGCATATTGGCATTTGTTATTCTAAACTACATTTTAAATACATAAAGAATAAGTATTTTACTTATTGCTTGCTTCTCCATAAAGAATCATTTAGCCTCATGTTTGTCATTTTTATCACCTGCTGAAAGCAATAAGATCAGCTGCTGACAAGTGAGCAAAGAACAAATAAAAAAAGAGAAGTGGATTTTCTTAGCATTTAAAAGAATTTCATGTAACAACGTTGCACACTAGGAAACACAGAAAGAGCAGAGAATGAGACCATCTCAAGAAGTGATATGCTGAAAAAAACAACAGCTTCACTATTGTGTGAAACTCAGCATCTCTAACACTACTCAATGTAACCTTAAAAATGTATCAAACAAATCAGCTGCTTGATCGTATGAATATTGATGATGAAAAGCTACTCATTTATACCTTAGTATTCTATATTTCAATGTTTAAATTTTTTATTGTATTTGATTTCTGATGTACTGATTAAAGCCAGCAATCCAGGTACACTGCAGTGTTTCTGTCTACCAGAGAGAAAAGTCAAACTGTTACCTACTAGAAATCCAAGAAATGAAACCAAGAAATGTTTTAAAAGCAGTTCCATGGGACAAACAACTGTGTTATACTGTTGTACAACTTCCACTTGCTTGGTGAAGCGGAAAATGAAGGAATGGGTTGTACACCCCAAATCCCCCCCTTCACCTTAAGTGGTGGAGAGTTCCTTTGTTTATGTCAAGCTCAGACCCATAACCTCTGTTGCATCAGAATTCACTGTAGACCAAAAGGAGAATTACAGAATACCTTGGGTTGGAAGAGATCTTAAAGATCATCCAGTCCCAACCCCTTTGCGGGCTGGTTGACACCCACCAGTACAGGCTGCCCAGGGCCCATCCTGCCTGGCCTCGGGTACCTCCAGGGATGGGGCACCACAACTTCTCTGGGTAACCTGTTCCAGGGCCTCACTGCCCTCCAAGTAAATAATTTCTTCTTGATATCTAAACTAAATCTCTTCTCTTTTAAACTATTGTCTGTTGTGCTACCACAATCAGACCGCGTGAAAATTCTGTCTCCCTCCTGATTATAAGTACTCCTGTTAAGCACTGGAGGGCTGCAATGAGGTCTCTCCAGAGCATTCTCTTCTCCATGTTGAACAACCCCACCTGCCTCAGCCTTTCTTGGTAAAAAGAAACATGTGACCCTGTCTGGGATGATCTTTTTCAGTCAACAGAAATATCTTTAAGACAATTTAAGACAACAAAGAGGAATATTGCAAATGGCAGCCATCAGGCAAATTCAATGGCACGTACTAAATAAGCACCAAACTGATCTGTCCAACTGTTGCAGGCATGGAATCACTGCAAACTACTGCTGAAGTAAAATATATAACTGACAACCAGCTATTATTTTTGAGATTCTATCATTACAGGCAAGAAGGATGTCTAATTCCTGAATCCTGGAAACATATTATTGATCTAAAACACCCCTTTTAAGGGTTACATTTTCTTTTTCAAACTCCTTCCTGAAAACTATTGCATGGTGTTACTGAATCATCTCAAAAGCAGAAACCCTTCAGCACTGAACAAGTCATATATAAATAATGTAGATCAATAATTTTGAACATGTGGTCTGCAGACTCTTTGGGTTCACAGAACCTTGCAATGAAAAGGAAGCCTACTGCAGTAAGTTAACCTTTGCTGCACAGAGATGCATGCCTCCACTGAAAAGTACTTAGGAATCCACAAATCAAAAAGGTTATAAGCCACTGATGTAAGTAATCTGTAAGCAGTTTTAATGCTTTGTAGATTATAAATGCCATTTCCATTTACCGTTTAAACAAAATGTAGCGATTTAGTGAATGGTATATATATATTTTTAAAAAAGGTAATTTATATAATGGAAATATCTGAACTTCAAAAAGAGTGAGTACAATTCTACCAAGATGGAAAGTCAGGACAAATCAACAGGATATTCAGACAAATAATATTTAGATGAAGTTAAAAACAACCATATCACATCCAGCTTTGCACAGCCCTTCATAGCTTAGCTCCCCTGAAATACTAGTTTTACATTCTTGCTACAGACAAATAAAAGCAGGATAGTGAAGAAAAAATACTTTTCAATACAGCTAGAGAAAAAGAAATAATCTTTGAGGAAATCAGTAGAATTTAATTCTGACAAAAAGCATACCAAATCATTGAGCTAGATAAATACAGACAACGCTGACAAATAAGCAGTCTATATTTGCTTGAAGAGCTTATGGGGCTTTTCCCCCCAGCACTATTGAAGCAATGTCCTTATCTAAAGTACTTTTCACATATCAGAGAAGTGGTAAATTTCACAAAGCCTGCACTAATGTTTTGCATTTCCATTCCAAGTGAAATGCACTTCAGCAAGTAAACATGAGTATTCAATAAAACTGCAGCTAGAGACAATGGAAAAAAAAAAAGTTTCAAAATACGTTAATAAATAAATCATTTTAAAAGCATTGGATAATACTGTGAAACACTGAAGGACCAAGTCACTCAAAACTGAGAATAGGGTTAGCACAATTTTCAGTACATCAATTTGGGTTTTTTTCCTTCAAATTCTCATTGTGCTTTACAAACATAAAGCAAGACATGTGCATTATAATATTTTGTAGTTCTATTGGTATTTAAGTGCCTCAATTGAGAATAATCATAGTCCTTTTAAGGACTGAGAATGCACTAGACAGCACACACTTTTTCAAATGTTTCACACAGTTGGAGAGTGTGGGGTGGCGGTGGGGAGGGGTGACTTGCTTAAGAAATGTTTTGCGTGACTTTGCACGCCCTGAAATTCATAGTGGGTTGGGTTTGAGCACCTCAACATTTCTATTCTCAGAACTTATTAAAAATTCATAGACAAAGTTACTTCTCTTACTGGTGTACAGCACAGGGGGTCACCATCAAGAACCATGGCCTCCGTATTCTAGTCACTAATTTAAAAATATGTCATGACTTCACAAATGGTGTATGCACATGCTTAACTTTACATGTTACAGATAGTCTCCCTGGATTCAGCAAGGCCATGTACAGTAAGCTAAAAGTAAGTTTTTAAGGCTCAGTGCAGTAAAGAACTACATTTCTCTAAGATGATGAAATGAAAGAACAAACAAGGTGAAGAGTGCTAATTTGTTCATTAGAGTCTTTATTCTCTAACCTATTTCTATACTTTCTTCACCAAGACAGCTCTGCCTAACATCTTATACAATTAACATTTTTAAAGGGATCTAATGCACCCTCAGCAAGGTTACAGAGGGCACCAAGCTGTGTGGTGCAGCTGACACAATAGAAGGAAGGGAAGCCATCCAGAGGGATCTGGACAGGCTTGAGAAGTGGGCCCATGTGAACTTAATGTTGTCCAACAAGACCAAGAGCAAGGTGTTACACTTGGGTCAGGGCAACCCCAGGTATAAGTACAGACTGGGCCATTCTATGATCTGTGATTCTGGGAGCAGCCCTGTGGAGAAGGACATAGGGGTCCTGGTGGACAAAAAGCTGAACATGAGCCAGCAGTGTGTGACTGCAACCCAGAAGGCCAGCAGTATCCTAGGCTGCATGAAAAGAGAGATGACCAGCACAGTAGGAGATCATTCCCTCATGAGATCCCACCTGGAGCATCGCATCCACATCTGGAGCCCCCAAGGGCCTCAAAGATGATCAGAGGGCTGGAGCTAGGTTTGTTCAGTCTGGAGAAGAGACTGAAGGCTCTAGGGAGACCTCATTTTAACCTCCCGGTACATTAACTAAAAAATGAGAGGGTTAGACTTTAGTAAAAAATTCTTTACCCAGAGGGTGGGCAGAGAATTTATGCATGCCCCAGCCCTGGAGGTGTTCCAGGCCAGGTTGGAGAGGGCCCTGGGCAGCCTGATCTGGTGGCTGGTAACCCTGCCCAGAATAGGGGGTTAGAACTGGATGATCTTTAAGGTCCCTTTGAGCCTGACATTCTATTATTCTAAAATAAATGAATTGAAAGTCTTTGCATAAACTTTCCGTAACAATGTACTTTTATGATAGTGGTTGTTTTACATAAAATTTACACAGAATTGGAAGGCATTTGTGACAGTGTAGGAAGAGCTTTCGATGGCAGGCTGTCTCAGCAGAGACAACAGAACATGGGCTCATTCAGTGTCTGTTGCTTTCCAGGGGAAGTGTTTAGATCCTGGACTCTTTTCTAATCCATCCTTCTGGACAGGACTGCTAATGTTTTCCTTCACTGTAGAATTCCTGACATATCTGGTGGGTAGGCAGGAGAATCCTTAGTGTAAGATTAATTTTAATCATACGGAAAAAAAAGACCCCAAAGAGATAGCAAATGCAATTCATTGAGCAGAAACCTATCTTTCTTAAATCAAAGCTTTCTTAAATCTGCTTTCTATATGCTGCACCACTTTGTACTTCTGAGAAGTCATATTCTGCCCTCAGAAAAATGATGCATTGCAGTGGTCTATATTTGTATCTTAGTAGCAAGGTCCTCGGCTATAAAAATCCTGGCTAATCAAAGATAATAAGAACATGATGTAATGTGTGTCCCGGGGTAGAGAGAATCTAAGCAGGACACTCATGTTTCATGCTATCTTAAAAAGCGGTGGTCAGATGCCCTGAATCAAGGCAGAGGTCAGTCTTCCAGCAAGTCTGACTTTTTCATCTGATCTGTCAAATTTTTCATTTCGTCTGCCCAAATTTCAGATTTAGCCAATTGTGTTTCACTTTTTTATCTATTTCTTCTAGAGAATCCAGATATTGATAACAACTTACTGACTGAAATCAGTTATGTTTCTCAAAGAAAGCCTTCTAAATGTACCAGCCAGAAATCAAAACGAGTCTACCAGTCAGATTCAGTTTCAAAATTGCTTTAATCTGATCTTTCCTTTTCTTTTCATGGCTCCCACAGAAATACACTTGGGTGGAATTTGCAGGCCATGTGGGTTAATTTGAGTGAGTGAGAAGCAACAGAAACAGGTGATTGGTTTAATATCACTCTTAAAACTAAAGAAGAGGTAAATTTGAAAGTGGACAAAGCAACCTGTAACAGTTGAAAATGTCCCTATTCCATGGAAAACTTTAAAAATGTTTGCAAGTAACAAAAAAATTTGAATAATTTCCAGTATTTTACCAACATCAGTGAACTCTCACCAACCTAGGCTGATTGCAAATGCATCATAAATTTAGCTTGTTCCCTTGCTTATTCGGGCTGAGACCATGAATATGGGAAATAACTTTGATAATACCTTATACAAAAATCTATGGACAAAGATACCTTATACACAGTGTGCTAGATTATGAATGCTTCTACAAAGTAAAATGAAAGTCTACTTTCTACAGTAATTCCTTTCAAATCTTTTCTTACACACAACCAAAACAAGGATGGTTGACAAACTTCTCTACGGCCATATCTTTTATGCCGACAGCATTATTTTTATCATCAGCATATTCTATAGATTATATCAATACGTTTTCTTTCTGCAACAAGTAAACATGCCTGGTTCTTGTTTTCCTTACCTAGATGCCAGCCATTTGCTCTTCACCCACTCCTTCCTCGGAGAGAAAGCAGAGAGGGAAAGAGATAAACTGAACAAAGACTGCTAATTAAATAAAAAAGCTGGAAGCTTTTTAGAGGTTTAGACTTCCCAGACTGACTATTAGGCTCTCTCCTCAGGTATGTGTAACAGTAGGTGCTGTACAGATCCACAAGATGTTCAGCTTTCTCAGAAATTACACTGCCATTCTTCAGCCCTTGTCATAGTAAATTTTTTTGTATGTTTTTTGCAGTAAGCAGGTGTTTTTACTTCTTTTTTAAGTGCCAAAATGCATGATGAAAATTTTATCAGACAGCTCAGTTACTGATATGTCTTAAAATACAATAATAAATTTTTTTTCTTGGCTTTCCTTGTTCCTTTAAATAGCAACGTATTTTGCCAGGCAAAAAGATAATAACACAGGAATACTTTGCATTCAGTTGCTTGTTTTTCTAAAATTGTTTACTTAATGCTTCTCCTCCCTTCACCATCCCTTGGGTACAGTTCTTGCCAAGGCAAATAGATTCATATTCCCTTTTTTTCCAGCGTAACTTTTGGAAAGCTAACACGTACAGTATGCACTAAGATCAGCTTCTAAGCTGCAGGCAGAATACAACAAATCCAAAAAGTAAATGTACCTTTGCAGAAAATTGTTCAGTGGATTTAAGTTACAACAATAAACAATAAATAATAAAGTCTTTCTCAAAGCTAGAGAAGCACATGTGTCCCCTTCATTGATTTTATCACTTCATCACACACAACAAATCTGTGTCAACATGAGTGGCAAGTCTCTGAGGTAAAAAATGTACAAGTCAAGGCCATAAAAGCAGACCACATGCTTAGGAATTTGTCTATTGTAACCATAATGAGGTGGCCTGCTGTCTTTAAGGAGACAATTCATGATACAGCATATGCCCAGGGAGAAGCGAAAGACTTTTTTATGAATCCAATACAGTCATCTGTGAGTCAATGAAGATTCAATTTCTTAAAGAGACAGAGAGGAAGAAAGCATTCATGTGAATAGCAGAATCGTGGGTAACCTGTCTGTCTGTAACAAGATATTGCTCTGCAGAAGGACTATAACCCACTGGAATCAGCATGGCTACACATGTAAGCTAAGATTAATCATGTAGTCCTTCCAGAGGAGGCTTTGATGCATAATACAATCTTCCATATTTACAGAAATAGCATTTTCAGCACTCTATTAATCTTGACAGTACTTCAGAGGGGCTGCCAGTATTAAAACCCATTTTCTGGAACATATCAAGGAATAAAAAGTAATTTCTTCACATAATACTGTGCCCTACTACCCTCCTACAGTACAAAGCTCACTTTGGGTAACCAGACTATGTCATCACCACTAAAGGCCACACTATTAAAATGCAAAAGGAATCTGTGGGCTCAAAATCATTGAAACTTCAGGTTCCCATGGCTATTGCCAAAAGCATTACATACAGAATCCTTCTTAAAGAGGTATAGTGCGCCCCATTCTTTATGAAGAACGACTAATTATCTGAAACGATGTTGCATGTATGAAATGGGGTGGGGAGAGCACAGAGAACTAAATGCAGTGTTTTATCAAAACTTTCACTTTGCAAACAGGAAGGGGAAGAGCTGATTCAAGAAAGGAACAGCTGTAGGACAATGAATGGAAGAGAGGGATGTTTGAATGTCCTGTGTGAAAAGAATATATAAAATAATATAGTATTTTTTGTTTGTTTTTTGTTTTTTAATCTTCAACAGACAAAAGAGACTTTCCTTTGAAAGGAAGACAATACTGAAAAGGTTTTTAAATATTTTTTCTTACAGGAATCTATGCAGTAATGAAACAAGTTTTGTACATGTTCTTGGATATTTTATCTCAAATCCTGTGACTGGAGTTCAAGTCTATTTAGAACACCCTTAGAAGTTTACATAAGTATATATAGCAAGTCCCTTTCTTTTTCCTCCATTACTACAGTGTTACATTGAATATAACATTTCAGTTTCTTCATTAGTCATTCCTGTAAGCACACTTAATCAAATGTTATTTCCAAACATTTTGTCTCATGTATGCAGTTGAGAGAAGCAATACCAAAATCGGCTCAGTAGCTGATTATGGATTTATAGCCTATAAACATGAGGTCACATAGGAAAATCCAAGATGGATATCATATGTTCACACAGCTTCACACCGATCACAAAATGAAGTGTAAAATAGGACATAAGTGACTTGGGTACCATCATTTAGCATCTGTTCCAGTTGTATTAATTCAGATTGGATATCATACAGTAGTGGTGATAGAACATATTACAGACACAGTCAAGCAAATGCACACACAAGACAGCTTGATTATATTCTACTCAGAAATGAACTACCATGCAGGACACCTGGGCTCCCAGAAATACATTCCGTTCTCCCTTATGTTACCACTAAGAGCACAAAAATGTCTTTTCATCCTACCACTCCTGAATGCTACCTGTAATTCTTTTTACTTCCTTACAAGTAGAAGAAAAACTGTTTTATAGGCATCACACCTAACGCAACGTATGTCTCAACAGTTACTCAGCGTACTTGCTGTTGAGCATGAAATGTAAATTAAAACTAAGCTAAAGGATGGTACCTTAAACCCCAGAAGTTTTCTTCACTTTTTCTAGACACCAAAACTGTCTTTGACAAGTATGATCACTTTTTTGGAAAAAAAACACATTAACAGCAAATCTAAGTTTAAAGAGCTAGAGCTTTCATGTCAGAAACAGTCATCACTCAAAACATAGAGCGGAGGTGAGGGAGATGGTGGCTATTGCTGCAGTTTTACTTCAAGGCTCATTATAACTAGCAAAAGAAAGAACTACATGAAGCAAAGTAGCAGCATCAGTATTGTTTTTGGCACAGAGTGGACAGTAATCATTAACAGCATTTACATGAACTGTCTAGGGGTACACCAGAATTTCTGTAGCTTAGAAAACTGGATGGCATACAATAATGCTAAACAGAAGTGCTCATTTTGAGGGGTTGGGAGGGGCATTTAGTATGCTGCATGTTTGTTCAGATTAGTCTCTGTAGTCCAAGCAGATGGATGTCAGTCTGTCTCTCTCACACCCCCACATTAGTAAGGCAGAAAAAAGAATATTTTAATTCAGTGTTACAAATTTACTCTTGCCACTTGTTTTTTACCCTTACCAATTAAACTTGATTGTTTTCATATCACAAGTAGTTAATCATTTGGAACTACTCTCTCAAATCACCTAAACTTGGGGACTGAGATATTCATCAAGTCAAAACAGATGTCAGTAAAACACAGCAAGAATTCACTGGACTCTATAACGCAGGACCAGCACAGAATGTTTGATGCAAACATTCCTCCCTGTCTCATGACAGCCAGTGTGCTCCTTTCCTTATCCAGCCTCTTTTCGTCTCCCATTCTTTTACTTCACTGTTCTCTAGTTTTCTCCTTCTTGGTTTTATCTCTTATTTTTGAGTAATTTTCTCACTCTGTAGTTCTCACTCCTGTTTCTTCATCCAGTTTAAGTTAAACGGTTCCATTTTTCAGCACTAAATACAGTAATATGAAGTTGAGGGCATTGTCACAATTTAATGATTAGTCAAAAAGCAAACAAATATTTTGTCATGAGTACTACTGCTGTCAAATCCCACAGACATGTGGTAGCCCCTCATGAATGTTATCATAAGGTACAAAATCCAGAGAGCCATTATTAACCTGAATCACAAAAGCAATTTTTGCTGCTGAAAGAAGTACCATCTTCCTCACTTCTTTTTCACCATCTGCTCTTTATGTTCTTCTGACTAATACTGGCCAGGCTACAGATACAGAAAACATTTTTCTGCGGAATTCACATACAATTTGTAGTCCCTTAGCTGTGACTTGATACACAGAACTCAATCCTCAGGCATCCTCAGCCTTGGACAAAGGCTTTCAAAGAGCCTTTCAATGAACAAAATAACTGAAGTTTAGGTCTGAGAGAACAATCCAAGAAGATTTGGAAGTGTCAGTGGATTTTATATCATCTTAAAGGTTTTTCCTAAATATTTGAATAGCTGAAGGAAATTAATGAAAATCTTTGAACTGCTGAAGTTTCCTGACTCTTAGTATGAATAAATTTTATTGTATTGAATGATGTAATTTGCTACTTACTTGTTACACAGGTCTTCAAGCTAAGTCACTATGGAGCAGATGTATCACAGTGACATCAGTGAAGAATCATGCAGTGTGAAAAACAGCAAAAGGCTGGTGCAAATGCTTTACAAAAAAAAGCACAGGTATATTTGTTCACAAAAGTCACCTTTTCCCCCTATTTTCTATGTCACTTGCAAGTTCTGTTTACTAATTGCATATTTTTTAAATACTTATATCAGGCTTTTATAATCATATTCATCTTGGTTAATAGACTAACATTTAGCTTTCACTGCAAAGCTTTTTTTCCCCTCCATACAGAAATTTTTATTAAAAGGCAAATAAAGCTGGAACGCAGTGAATTTTATACCACAAAATGGTGAAACCAGAAGCTTCAATATTGTTTCCTTAGAAGTGTATCTTCATAATCTGATATCAGTAAAAGCAAGTTCTGCTCCAATTAAGCTTCCTCTTTGGTTGTCCAGTTGCTTTTTCTCATGGATGCCTACCAATCTTTGTATTATAAAGAATCTTCTATTGATTCTATAAACTTGACAATTTGCCTAATGGAGGGCAAGAATAATTTGTGACTGTGACTTCCCTTCCTTTCCAAAGTGTGCCTCTACAGAATTTGCAGATGACATATGATCAGTGCACATTAGGTTCAGAATGAAAACATTTGTCAGCCAGATATCTAATGGTCCATTTCGTAGTGAATAGATGATGTTCAAAATCTGCCAATTTTCATGAGTCTTTTAATTACAGCTTTGATGGGTGCAGTTTACTTTACCTCATATATTTACCTAATGGGTACAATAGACCTGAAGTCTTTTTACTCTCATGTTCACCTTGCAAAGCTTAAATTTGAGGAAGCTAATCAAACGTATTTCCTTTCCAGTGCATTCTGAGAACTAGAGGTCAGAGTCAGAACTTCAATACCTAAAACCTGAAATACTAGATTGAATTAAATACCTAAAACTCAAAGGACTAGATTGAATGCAGAGAAAAGATGGTTTAGCATTTCTTCTTGTATCTGTTTAAAAAGATAGATTCATTGATCAATCACATGATACAGGTATAAACTTGAAACTGTTTTCAGCACTAGTGACTACTGTATTTTATATATATTTTTATATATAATTATATACATATTCTGCTGATTATATTTCCAATATATTGTCATATATGGTGAGAATTTAAAGTGAACTCAATACTAGAGTAGAATGTAGAATTTCTTGGTTATTTATTAACATTTGAAAACAGCAAGCTGAAGAAAATTCTTTTTAAGTTAAGAAGCAATTCACTGCCTATTCTTTTTATTGAGCTCAATTAAGCAGCCATGTTGCTTAAGCAAATTTAAAATCTCAGCATTTAAGTTGTTTAATTATCTATAAAGTAACCTCACAAAGACATTTGTGTTTCTCTGCCTTACAGGAAATATTTTAAAAATGGAAAAACAAGCGGAGATTTTATGTTGTCGCTGTCAAAGAAGTCTCTCTTTCTCTCCCTTTCTGTTGTTTCCAGCCATTCCTCTCTCCATTCTCCTTTGTTTGCTAAAGTAGCTTACTGACTGTAATAAAGGGAGCCCAAGTGTCAGCTTGAGACTGCCATGAAAACTAACATTCACATAAACCATTTTTTCCACTTTTGTTAAGCTTCTTATCAAAAGAATTCTCCCTCTCTCTTTCTCTTTTACTCTCTCTCGTCTTCTGTCCTTTTTAGGATATCTTTCTAATTTTATTGAGACTCCTCTGTTAAGGTACAGCACTATAGTTCAGTAACTATAGGAAAGTGAACCCAAAAGAGCCAGCTTGAGACTACCACAAACCATTTTCACTTCTTATGTTAACATTTCATCTCAAAGGACTCTTTTCTCTCTCTGTCAGTTGCAAGGCATCTCTTTGTCTCTATTGTGCTTACTGCGCTAAGGTGCCTCATTGACTGGAGTGAAGTGAACTCAAGCATGCCAACTTGAGGCTGGCACACATTTTTTAATTTGGTTGAAGTTGACACCCTAAGGGACTCATAGTGTCTGAACAGCAACACTGCTCTTCCCCTGCCCCATGCCTACTCTACTGAGATGACTAACGTTCATTTGCTAAAATAATAGTTTATTTTTTATATATTTAATTTGACAGAATTTAAAAGATTGCAACCCCACACATCAAGGAAATTTATTTTATTCCTCACCACATTTTGGAGTTCATGGAATATGTAATGAAGTGAATACCAAATTGCCAAATACTCCCCTGTCTTCATACTTGCTGATTAGCTTAGGAAAACTTAGTACTATAGCCTGCTTTTAAGAGAAAACTAAAGAAATATTTTTAAAAGTAGGAGGTCTAAACATTTTTCCTGTTTCTCTTCAGGGAAAAACAAAAGCAGGGGCAGGGAGCATCCAACAATCTTATTTCAGTCAAATTTATTCTCAGTGAAAATAATCACTGTACATTTCTAAGGTATGTACTAATTATCACTTTGGTTTTATCTTTTTATAGTATCCCTCATTTTCTTGAGGATTTACTCTTGGTGACAATTTACTGATTAAATAGAAAACAACTAAGATTAAATGAATTACGGCAACCAAACACCATTGAGTGGAAACATACATGTCTAAAGATAACAATCAGATCTGACTGGACTGCAAATTCCTGGTACTGTTTCAGTCAGCTGCTGTTGATACTTAAACCAGAAATACTTTGATACCCAAATGTTTCAGTTCACTAACTCTACAGAGGGAGGAATCCCCACACGCGGTGTTTGTCATCTTCTTTTTGGTTTGTTTCTAGTGATATCCTTAACCCAATTTTCCATATCTTTCACAGCTTAAGATAATGTTAAATTGACTTACCACAACATTTGTCTCACTGCTCTGTCCTGTTCAAAACTAAATTGCTTATTTTAACAGGAAAACAGAGGGGACTGTTGGCTAACTGTGAGTGTATCCTTACATATTATTGTGACCAAAACCCCACAACATTGCTGGCATAAAGTTTCATAACTATTAATTCCAAAATGCAGAAAAAAAAAAGACCTTTGTTTATTTTTACACAAATATAAGCCTAATATTAGCAATGAATTTACTCAGTGAAAAAACTGAGCTGCAAAAAAATTCTATGCTACCTATATTTTTTCTTCCCTCCCCCTACTTCTCTTCCTTCAGATCACACAAGGGTTTCAGAAACATAGATAATGTTGACAACAGCCAGTGAAGGCAACAAGTGAACCAAAAAAACATGCCACTTAAGTGCGAACACAGCAGAGATTTTGCATAGTTGTTTCACAGATTTTCATAGTTTGTCCCAGGTTAAAAAAAAATTGAAAGGGGAACCTTTCTTTAATAAAAGAAAAAAAAAACCAACTGTGTTTTTAGAGAGAAAACATCATGATTTCAGGGCACACAAAAAGCTAATACCATTTCTCGTCCTCAATACCCAAAAGCAGCATTGAGTACAGGAGTTGTTTCATTTTTAAGTCATTATCAGTAAAACCCTTAATCTTTGTTGCTATACTAAGGGTCTTTTCTTATATCCTGCTCCTGAGAATACCACCGTGCAACAGTGCTAGATTCACTGAACATCACCCCAAGAGAGCAACACTAAAAAGGTAGGTCCTTCCATATCAAAAGAGCTTTGTTTTTTCCATAGCACATTTGGGATTCATTCTATTTGTCTTCTGGTTTCTGAAGCTTTACAGTTCAGTCAGTCTACATCTTTAGATTATACTTTTCTACCACTGAAAAAAATAAAATAAAATAAAATAAAATGAAAGATGATGGCTCACATATGATCAAGTTCCTATAGCACTTGAGGCTTTTAGAAAAAAAAATCCACCCCACTCTCCTCCAAATATATACCTGTATATTAGCAAGATCTCAGAAATACAATCAAGAGAAAGGATGGAAACGTGTAATATCTTCAAGGAACAAAAGTATAGCAGTCCATTTCCACAATTAAGAGATAAAACCTATAAATTACACTAAAAGAAAAGAATCAGTTTAAGTAATCAGTAATCAGTAAATTTGGATCACTGAATCTGAAAAGGAAGATAGCAGAAAGACACAGCAAGGTCTTGTAAACTTTCAGAAAGTTTTTATTTCCTCACCATAAACTAACTCAAAATGACTCTTTGCTATATCAGTACTTAATAACAAAACTGAGAGATACAATTTCCTAAATAATCATGGCTAGGAACACAAAGAAAAGAAAAACCCAAAACATCAACATCCAACAATGACCAAAAAGCGACCAACCAGGTCACTTTCCTAGAAAACTTAACATGATCCAAGTACATAAACACAGAGTCTTAAGGCCTAGAAAATATTACCAACAACCTGTTGCAAATAGTAAATGAGCTGTAAAAAGGCCCATCATTTGACTATAAACAAAACAATAATTTTATATAGCTGCTTCATTCTTTTTAATGATCAGTTCAGATCAATTCTTACATGAAAACCAAAGTTCCTAAAGTTAGTAATCTTCAGGAAATTAAGGAGGAGAGAA
Organism: Tetrao urogallus; assembly: GCF_951394365.1. Taxonomy (NCBI): domain Eukaryota; kingdom Metazoa; phylum Chordata; class Aves; order Galliformes; family Phasianidae; genus Tetrao; species Tetrao urogallus. The sequence goes on from NC_136821.1 coordinate 16,900,543, forward strand.
GATTAAAAAAATATATATTATAATCACAATTCCAATTCCTATTAAGTCCCTGGCCACATCATTATTAATGAAACTATCATTCTATTAGAATCTTAAAACAACCTTAGAAACAGACAGATGTATTCTGCTTTTGGAGTAAAAAATGTTCACCTCACATCACACCAGCAAAAAAGCCAAGTGTCATAAACTATTACAGGTAAATCGACCATGAATATATTCCTTGAGAAAAAACAAATTGATCTCCTAGATGAAATGTTGACAGTGCTCTTTAAGCATAAATTTGTAGGACACAGTAAGTTTTCTGAGAGGCTTTAGTGCCCTCCAATAAAGTTAGTTAATAACCATTTAATATTTACCTGCAACAAATTAAATAAGAATGGGAAAATGCACTAAATCTTCAATCCTGTCTCTGGTAAGAAGCAAAATAAGTATAACTGGCCAATTTCAAACAGATTTCCTTGGCAGCTTTTCAAAGAGAGGAAGAAGCATGACACAAGTACTCTGCCAGGCCTCTTGCATCTCTGTGAATATTCTGTAAATGAAAGCACTTCAGTGCATCCCCAGTCAAAGTCATACCAGCTGTTGTTCCTCCTGCACAAATTCTATGCTGCAAAATAGAAGATAAAAATCATCCCACCTGTTCAAGGAGGGAGGAAAACACACACACACACACAGTGTAAAAGTGATATGAATGGTTATTTTGAGAAAGAAAAATTTGCCTTTCAGCAGACATTTCGATACTCTCATAAAGTACCACCATGATGATGCCATAAAAAATAAAACTGTATCAAGCTAGGACTTCCATTTCTTTCTGACTCATGCAATTTTACCAGCTTTGCGTAAAGCTCACAGTGCTTTAAGAAACAACAGAAAGACACATTAACTCCGCAGTAGTTCATACAAACTTTCTGTAAGGTAGGAAATGTATTCATGTTGAAAATATTGAGTCGCCAACCTCTCAGACTGCATTCCAAAAGTCTACCAGAAACACTTCAATCAAGAGTGCGAGTATGTGACAGCCAAGCCATTTGGCTAAAAAGCTTTGTGCAGAATTATGTCGGCAAATCTAGTGCCCTCTAAATGACCTCATATTATGGCCATGGTATTAAGTCATAGAGAAACCTGTAAGTAAAATGAATAATTTTTTTTCTTCTAAAATAAAAAAAAATAATAAAGAAAAGGAAAACTCTCAAGTTCCCAGTAAGAATGTTAAATCACCCCCTCTCCCAATGGAATGCTTCACTTTCATTTCCAAGTAGCAGTGAGCCTATTGACCCCCATGGTGTTATCCTTTTCACTGCTCTTGCGGTACTTTCTTTAATCTCTCGGATCAAAGATCGGTCAATAAAAATCATCTCTGCTTTTGTGGGGAGCAAACAAACTGCACCAAGTCCTATGATAATTGCAAATCTTCACTAAAATCCCTAAGAGAAAAAAAATGTTGATATTAACTTTTCAGATGGAAATGATTTTGTCATTTTTGTTCTAAATAAAATATTCAGAATGATCTTGTTTTGAATCAGTTGTTATCGGTTTATATTCCTTTATATTTATTGCATTCTTTAATTAAGTAATCTTAGGACTTAAAAAAAAAAATGAACCTACATTGTATTTACACTTTGACATACAATATTTCTAATCAATTTATTTAAGTCTTAATTATACAAAAACCCCTGGGTCCTCAACTAAGGGTAAAAGATTGGATAGTATTTTAACAACAGAAATATTTGTTAGGACAGTTTTCAACAGCTTCCACACTAGATGGCATCTGAGGGGTCTGTGTTACACCTTCAGAATAAAATCTGATGATAATTCAAGCAGGAAAAAGAAGAAAATAAAAATGAAGACCCTAATAAAATTTTTTGGGGAGAAATCATGGAAAACTATTATCTCCCTTCTACTTAAGCTTAAAAATTTATCTCATTTTTTAATTCTCTTTTAGCTTTGCCCTATGTTTCCAACCTGCAGCAACCATATTCCAACAGTGGTGATTCTATATTTGGCCTCTCGCTATTCCGCATCAGCTTCCTTATAATCTAAACAGAAAGAAAATGACTCCTGTTTGAAATTTCTTAAAGTGGTTCATAATCATTACATTTCCATCTCCTCTGGTCTCCCTGATGAACAAGGAGCATTTCCCTCTTTCAGAGTCTCAGGAAAAGCCCACACTATCCTGGTGATCCCAGTAGGACATGGAAACAACACTGAGCATTTCCATCAGGCTCTTCATCCCAAGATACGCAGATTGATAGTCTTGACATTTACTACGTCACGTCTTGTAGACATTGTCTTGATACCACATTTTTGTTGTCATCCCTAAAGTGCCTACTTACTTCACCTGCTACCTACTGAAATCTACCCTACTGCCAACAGATCTTCTTTCAGCTCCCTTTTCACCAACGACATTTGCTTAGCTCTCAGGTTGCAATGATTCTGGCAGACTGTCACTCAAGCACTCCTTATTAGCGATTCGCATAAAAACAATCCATGTACACAACCAGAACATTACAGTAAGAGAGAAATTTCAACATGCTGAGATGCATCTTTTTTGAACAGAGATCCCAGACTTGGACCTTGACTTCAGGGAGACTTAAACCAGGTCTTAAATGTGCTATAAATCATACCCTTGTTTAGCAGCTGCCTTTTGGCTCACACAGATAATAGACCTGGAAGTTTTTTCTTTTTTGTTCTATGTGTTGCCTTTAATGCAATGGAGTGATAGAACACGAGACTGAAAACACTGCTCAGAAGTACTGAACCACAATTATTTTCTCATGCATTTATTGCAAGGTCAAAAGCTATTCTACTGGTGCACTAATTTGAAAAGCAAAACTTGGCTTCCAAACCCTGATTCCTAAATTCCAGATACCAAGGCTGAGCATGCAGCTTGTGTTCACACATTGTGCTTTTGTGTTGAGGATCACAGAGAAGCACTCTGCAAATCAGGTTTGGCCTATTAGTTCCCAAGGCAAGCTCAAGGTGTTCTAAGGACAGACAAAGCTTAGGTGAACCCAGATTAACCAGAAACATTAAGAGAATAATTCCCTCCAATTCCCCCTTCAATTCCCTGCATCAACAAATTACTCATTTAAAATTAGGAGCATGTAAACAACTTACAGACAGGTTTTTTGTCCACTTCCTAAACAGTTTTTCCCCTATCAAGGGGAAAGCATTTTGTCATGAGGAAAATAGGTGAAAAAAAAAAAAGTTGTTTTTTTAGTACCTAAGAGTTAATAGTTGTTATTGAGGAAACAATCTTTTGTTCTAAGATGCAGAAAGGGAGGCCTGCTGGAGGTGTCCACAACTGTGTCAGTGATAGTACACAGAGAAGCTAACAAAAGGCAGCCATGCTGTCTGCTGCAGCACTACAAATGGAGAAAAATACAGTAAGCTGAAGGAAAAAGCAGAACAAAAAGCTAATTTCACAACCGGTTCAAAAACATTGAAAAATACAAAAATAAGCTGACATTAACTTACTTACACTGTTTCAGTAACTCTATAAAAACATTTCTTTGTTTAGAGGGACTTCATCATTATTCTAAAATAGTACACATATTTTTTCCAAATCACAATGCGTCTGACACACACACCACATACATCACAAAGTACAGACAAACACATGTCTATGAATATAATGGTACACCATTTAGAAGATTTCCCATACATGATAATAGCAACTCATTTAAAATATCATGGTTTGATTTTGTTTTTTAAATAAGGCACTCAGATACTAAAAATGGAATATTTCATATAGAAAATAGGTCGCTATTCCCTAAAATTGCCTCTAATGTTAGCTGAATATTAATAAAATCCATAAACCATTAGTACATTATAGCTGCTTTGTTCTGAATTACATAGACCTTTTATGTTTATTCCTCAGTGAAAACGCATAAAAAAAATGAAATCCTCTCTAATTGTGCTCTCTGAAGATAGCTGGTAAAATCATTTCCAGCAGCAATAAATCAATTGTAGTATTAAAATGACCTGCCAGGTGCATCTTCTGGGTATCAGACTAATTAAGGGAATGTATTAATTGCAACTATTCATCAACACCACCAATGTTGTTAGGTAACCCTTACAATGAATCTTTTTACCACATTATCCAGATATGAAAATGCAGTTTGACCAAACATAAGGCATTGAGCAAAAAAAAATTTTAGGAGTATACACAGCTTTCTTCATTATGTCACTAGCAAAGAATTGGGATCAAAAGAGACCAATCAAACAAGAGATAATATGATTATATATGCATATCTATTTTATACATATATATTTCTATCTCGAGTGTTTTATGAGATTCTAAAATCTGATGCTCTTACTTTGTGTTCTTTCTTTTATTCCTCAACATCTTTTTTTTTTTTTTTTTTTTTTTTTTTTAAATGGATCTACATTTTCTGTAGCTACAAACCAAATGTGACTAAAATTAGAACTCAAGGGCCTTCACTGCAAAAGACCTTTTACTTCTTAAAATATGGTTTACTGGCATCTTTCTTATTTTTCCACCAAGGCACCTTTATTAATGTGATCTATACATTTCCATAAATGCAGATGACATTATTTCTGTGTGCTGTTTTGTATGCATCACTGGGTCCTCTCATTTTCCCAGAGAGCTCTGAAGCTGCTCACCAAAACTTCTGAAAAATGTTGGTACTTTCTTCTACAAACAGAAATTCTGGGTTGTACAGTATGTTAATCTACTTCAGACAAAACAATGAAAGTTACAGGATGCTATAAAAACTACCACAATCATTTCTTTACTATGCTTTATAGTCTAGATGCTTAGAAAAGAGTTATGATCAGAGAATGATGGAGGAGAAAAAGCATTGTGCCACTTCGATTAGTAAAATACAAATAAACAAAAGGAGAAAATCTGGCCTAGTTCATGATCTTTTCCCCAGTATGTTGTAAACACCAACATCTACTAGACTATTTTTACTTAATGTACAAATCTCTTGGGTATTTAAGCCACTTTGGTATCTCAGCACTGAAAATAGTTAAAAATAACTGTGACTCTTTCATTGTCAATTCTATGGCATACATCACACTCTGTTTCAGGTGAAGCAGAGATCCAGTAACATTTGTAGATGTAGAGCAGGTCATTCAGGTTATAAGAAATAAACTAGCATTCCTTTGGGCTGTATACTCATGGATGGGCAGTGAGATAGTGAAATCATTCGTGCTTGGCACAATTGGTTATTTGGCTACAAAAATTGGTTATTTGGCTATTGGTGTGGATATTTACACTAGAATAAGAACGTCTGGATTTTGTTCAGAGAAGTAGAGGCTAAGAAAGACTTCATAGCTCTGAGGCTCCTGGCTGTGCTTTTGCAAAACTACTCAATCCTTACTTGCACAGAAAACCCAGAGAATTATGCTATATGCTCTGGAGGTCACGGCACTAGATACTGGTAATCAAAGTCACAAAGCAAGCTCCAGAGCATCCAGCTTACAGTGCAGATGCCCAAGCAGCAGCCTCCTGACTGTCCCCAGCTGAAGCACCCAGTACTAGACAGTGTGCGGCAGGCACCCAGCATGCAGCAGCCATCACTCAGTGCCCACAGAAATGCTTCTCTTTACACAAAGCTCTACAAACGTGCTGCAGACCTGACTTCCAGCTCCACTTATCACAGGTTTCAGTGGCTCCCAAACAGTTACTGGCAGAACTGTCGAACACATTGAATTGGGAAGAAAATAGACACACGGTGGGAAAAGCTTGAATTGTTTTTATTTCTGACTCAAGAATGTATTTTCTACTCTTAAAACCTAATCATATGTATATGACATGACATACAAATGATATGACGTAGATTATTTGCAGTGGGATGTGAACTGTAAATGCCAGCCACTTACCTCCAGTTTGATCAAAATATCTGAAGAAATGTTCCCGATCGTTTTTGGTATTCAAAGAGTTAGAAATAGAAGTTCACAAATAAGATATTGTTCCTGTTTCTTCCTTCACTATCCAGACTACTTTCTGATCTTCCTTTTGTCCTCAATCCTTTCCTTATCCCTTTCACCTCTCTTTCTCACTCTCACTCCGTCCCCTTGATCCATCAGACACAGCCAAGCTATCTGACACCTATGCCTTAAAGTAATTTTGGACAGAAGCAAAATGCCCTAGAATCCTTAGTAATCCTCCTTCAATCCATGTACTGAGCCCTGGTTTGGCTCTTTTACAGCCACAAACAGACTTGCAACTAGCTAGTCTGGAAACCAAAAGCTGCTCTAAGAAACACAGGAAGGACAACAAGGACTGAAAGCAAATGAGCCTGTTCAAGATGAAAATAATCTTCTTCAGTCTTAGTGTTATTTATACATGAGAAAGAATGAATTGAACAAATGAAAGTTAAGGAACTCACTGACTATAGGAGGTAAATGAGCAGAGAGCGGTTTCGTGGATCAGGATCTGTCTTTCTGTTGCAGCTGTGAACACACTGCGTTCTGACACAAGACAACAGTTTCTGAACATCAGTGGTTTTGTGAATTATTGAAACTACAACACCATCCTGCAACTCCACAGAAAAATGTCTTTCACCCCTTGTCATTCCCTATTGAGTCAAAACGTAGTTTTTGACACACCAGAGTAGGATTTTTCTTTGTCCTTTTCCAGTACAACTAAATCAAAAGCCATGTGGAATTCAGAAAGGTAAATAAAAAATAAAACACACACAAAAAAATCAATAGCTGCCAAAACTCTGTGGATAGAATTAAAGTCAGAGTTAAATTACCTTTCATGACTAAGCAGGAATTGAGAACAACTGAAAAAGGCTGCTTTTGCCACAGCTGGGAGCTAAGGGGCTCTTCCACAGGCTTGGGGCGTGCCTGTGCTCACATCTCAAACAGAAATGGCAAGTTTCAGTGACAAGTCATAGCTCCTGTGGCTACTTATCTTTGTAAGGGGGAAATATTCAACAAACTTAGAATTCTAAGTAAGGAGATACGGCAGATCCTTCATGCTGCTGTCCAGTAAAGCCATTTTGTCTCTCCATTGCCTCACCTCTTCATGAACGAACCCCTTATGGCAGAACAAAATAGCTGAGTACACCCAGGAAATGACAATCCTTCATTTTGTTGTTCCTCAAATATTCTATGAATTATGAGCATTGGCACCGAAAGAACATGAAGATTTTTTCAAGGATGGAGGAAATTGAAAAAAGCAGGAAGAAAACTGAGGAGAAACAGACTGCTGCCTCTTAACAATTCCCAACATTGGAACATCCTACCTAGACAGGTGCCTGTCAGTATTCAACAGGCCTTGGGACAATGCCCTCACTAACATGCTTTACCTTTTGGTTAGCCCTTCAGTGGTCAGGCAGATGGGCTAATTATCTTCGAAGTTTCCTTCCATTTCAAATGAACGGTTTTACTCCAACTTCAAAGGGCACTCTCCACACTACCAGATTTTGGCTCAACAGCCAAAAAAATCTGCACCAGGCACAGAGTGTCTCAGGGTATGAGGCTGATGCTCCCTTTGCAATACCTTGTCCCCCAGTAACCACCAGGCAGGATGGATGTCAGAATTGTTGCACCAGACTTGCTCGATAGCAGGGAGGAGAAGCTGACCCCAGGTCATGGCAAACGCAGTCAGATGAAGTAATTCCTGACACGTCTATCCACTGACGACATCACATTATATTTTTGTAAGATAGAAACAAACTCACTCATTCTCCATGATTTAAGTCATCAGCCATTTCTAAAACTGTTAATTGAATCTCTCCACAACACAACAACAAAAAAATACACATACCATATAAGGCACTTTTTTGGTTTTCCTTTTATCCTGCACTGGAGAACATGGAACAGCCCTGTTATGAAGGACTGCAACGTAGACATGGGCAGTTCCTCTCCTTTCCCCAAAGAAGCAATTTACAACAGTGAGAGGATGTTAAGTCAGGGGATCAAACACACAAGAAGTTTAAAAGCAAGTTTTGCCTGCTGCAGTGATGCACCCTAATGGGGGCAAGAACAACTTAATGCCACACAAATCCATCTTTCTGGTAGGACCATAAGGTTCTTAGGCAGCCTGACAGCTGATTCCACCTCTCTGGGATGTCAGCCTGCAATGCTTTTAGAGAAGCCCAGCCCAGACTTAAGCAGCTTTACCCGCTTTTACTTCCTTAGGTTGAGTTGCAGAGTGTGCTGCACCAAAATGAGGACTTTCAACACTGTCTTGTCTTGTGCTCCTAGCAGTAAGCTTTCGCAATAGGCTGTTTTTAATTAAAATTCTGCTTCTATATTGAGAAACTCTGCTTTTACTAATTAAAAAAAAAAAAAAAAGAGAGAGAAAGAAAAGGAGAAGAAAAGGAAAAAGACTGCTTAATATTAATATAGGCTTGGTAAAATGAAGTTGAATAAAAATACACTACCACAACACAAACATCACAAAACTCATGAGAACTGACAAAGTCATGATTTTGTAGAGAATTTATTTTTGACTGTTTCAATCTGGCAATAATGTTTTTTTGAGAACAAGCTGTCAGGTAAGGCAATGAGAAGCATAATCAGCACTAGATCATTTCCTGTTCGTATCTATTATCTTCCCCCAAAATTCAGGCTAAAAGTTTAGAAAGAAAAGTGTATGCAAGGCTTCGTTTTGCTTTATTTTGTACCAAGTCATTTTCAAGCATGATCTTGACCTTGGTTTTGGTTTTGGTTTTTTTTTGTTTGTTTGTTTGCTTTTGGTTTTTTTTTTTTTTTTTTTTTTTTTTTTTTTTTTTTTTTTTTTAATAGCTGCCTTCAGAACACATTTACTTAGTCTGCTTTACAATAGTCATTGGCTTATTTCTCCATCAGTGTAGTAACAAGGCAAAATTTTTAGTCTCAACCACTCTTGACAGCTGCCCATACAAGCACCTCATTTAAGTATGTGCCATATAAGTAATGGCACATAAGTACCTCATTTTCAAGGGTCATTGCTATGCAGCACACCAAAAGTCAGGTATCCCTGTTTTAGCTCTTTCCTACCATCCACTGATTCAAGACACACGTACAAAGATATGAAAATATCAATAGTCTTGTGTGTACACTAAAACACACTACTCTCTTTGTTCTCTTAAAAAGGAATTTCACCCTAAACACTTTGTCCATAACAGCAGTAAAACCACTACAAAGCAACAACAAAATCCATACCTATAGTCTACATTTCATCTGACTGTACTGGTACACAAGCTTCAAACCATTAGCAGTAACTGAGTTCACCGGTTTTTTTCTCTTAACAAAAAAAAGCGCCTTTTTTCCCCCTCTAAAATGAATGTATTAATTCTAAAATCATCTCCTTCTTTCACTTGTTCTAATAAATATTGTTTTCTTTACCCCTATATTCTTCTCCTATACTGTTGTATAAGGGGCAGTTGCTTTTTTTTTTTTTTTTTTTTTTTAATAAATAAATGCATGACATCTAACAAAATTTTAATTAATAAATGAGATTGACAGATACACAACATATACTACAGGTACAGACAACTATCGATCCACAAAACAATCTGTTGGTAATAGTAATATTTAATGCCATTAAGTATGAGAAGAAGAAATCTAAATAAGCATTTTATTTAAGCATATTTAAGATGGCTAAACCTCATTTAGCTAAACAACCATCTGTCTTCCACGACATGAGTAGCTTTAAAAAACCATTGTTTAGGACTTCAGCCCCCCAACCCAGTGCACAAGTCAGGATGAATTTTGCTGAATCAGGGTCTTAGATCTAAATGATACCAATTTTTCTTTTCACACTTCAGATTTCCTCTCTTTAAGAAGAAGAACAACAAAAAAATCCTCTATTTGTTTACCTGTTCGCAATCTCTGAACTAGTAACAGAATTCCTGCCAGTGAATACAACAGGGATTAAAATCAAGCTTTATCAGAAATTTCCGCTGGAGCTGCTTTGCTTAAGAGTCTCTATTAGCCCACTGTCTTAAAGATAAAAAGGAAACAATTTCCATTGCAAAGACTGCCACCTATTTCTTAGATAGTACCATATGTATATTTATTTCCATATGCAAGAAAATATTTACAGCATCATACTGTCAGTTTTCACCGATAGGATAACAGAAAATTATCTGAGAGAAGGCAAAAATTCATTTATATCACTTTTCACACTGTAGAAAAGTACATTAGAGTAACCACATCAAACAGCTACGATTTTCTATAATGAAAAATATCATTTTGAAATACGCTAGGACACAGAAACTGACAAAGTATGGCAACTTTAAATCATCTTTATTTTCTTAATAAATCCTACAGTAGTGTTGGTATTTGTCTTTCCCAATTTATATAAGAATACTTTTTTATCATGTTTAAAAGTAGTATTTCGCAAAACAAAACAACAGTGATGGTATCGGTACATTTCATAAACTGCTAACTTTATGCAGTATGCATTATTACTAAGGAAATTTATTGCCACTTAAGTAAATTATTGCTCCCATTTCCTTTTAGTTAACGTTACGGTGACATTAGAAAGCCAGGTTATGTGTATTAATGTGTCACTGGTGATACAGGTAGCTCCTCCTGCAAGGTATACATACACTTTCACATATGCACTGTATTCCAGCTACAGCTAAACATAAATACATTCGTATTCTATTCTTTTATCCTTTCCATCCTCATTTTCCTCAGTAGTCCAAACAATTGAGAATTGCACATTTCATCTGTTGCCAGTGCTTCAATAATTATGATGGAGATGTAAAGGAAATGATACACTCTGCAGATGATTAAATCAGCCTAAACATTCTCCTCATGATTCATTGTGGCATGAATGAAGACACCATATTTTTAGCCTTATATCTGTCCTGCTAATTTTCCTTAGCTTCATTATTTTTTTTTTTGTCTGGTATCTTTGACCCTTCTTTTGCTTCCCCCCATCATCTGTCTCTCTCTTTTTTCTTCTAATTAGGTCACTTTTTTTTTTTTTCCTTCTTGCTCCAGGTATACTTCTGTCCCTGCTCTCACCTCTTTTCCACATTATCTCTTTCTAAGCACAATACCAATGCCACATTTTTTTCCCCTTTCTGATTTGTGAAAGTCTTTCTTTCCTCTGTCCCTGCCCAGGCTTCCTACCCCCTGCCTAAGCTTTTCCTTTCTCCTCTATTATGAGGTATGGTCTCTTATATTTCTAGCTCTAAAGTTCACTGAGCTTTTGGGAAGAGAAAACTACAGCAGTGGTGAAACAACATAGGTTTGTCCAAAACTACTGCTGGCAATTCAGTTCAGTTATCATCGGCTTTGTTCTCAAGTAATAGTATAATCACCCTAATTACAGGAAGTGTAAAAACAAAACAAAATATAGTAAAGTAAAAAATGCCAAGACAAATCTCTTGGGGAAAATACACTTGCAGAAATTCTTTTCCCAGGAGTTTCACAGACTGCCTATGCTGTGTGGTTGCTTTTTAGAGGATTATAACACAGAAAAGCTTGACAGAAATTGCTGGATTTAAGTGGAGAGATTGAAGCATCTCTACAGGCAACAAAACTGCACTAACTAAATCCAGATGAGAAACTAGTTAAGGTTTTTTTTTAATTGTTATAACTCTCATATCTAATATACAGTGGATCCTATGCACCTCTTCAGTTCTGCACTTGTGCAGCCAAATGATTCAAATCAAAGAGAGTTTTGTTGTGTTATTTATTTATTTTTTTTTGCAGCACTACCTAAAAGGTAGAAAGACTGAGGAAAGCAATGATCATTTGGCAATCATTATCAGAGAGGAACTCAGATAAAGGCACACCTGGGATGATGGTATATTCACACTCATACTTCATCTCTCGAAGTACACTGAATTAAAGCTACTTAATATAACATTATTAATACTTATATTCTTATATTGTTTTGTAAACCTAAGATCTGCACCTGTGCAATGCTCCTGTCAAAACAGCCTCTTTTTCAAGATGATTCCTGAAAACAACTGGAGGCATTTCTATAAATCTCTCCCAAACTGCATCCTACATTTTAATTTTCTCATACCCTTCTCATTTATAAAGAGATTCATTCTACTGCACCTGTATTGAAAATATTCTTCTGAATCTATACCATCCAATTTTTTCCCCCCTTTGCTACAACATCATGCACTGCTTTATATTTTGCAACAAAACAAAAGGGTAGGGAGTTTATTCTGGCAAATCAAATAACTGTAAATTAATTTTGGATTTATGGATTGCTTTTAAATGTCGCCTTTAACTTTGACTTCAAAAATAAGTTAGAAATCTATAAAGTCAAACAGAGTTTTGTTGGATTAACAAAACTTTACAGTGTAGTATCTTTGCCTTCTTTTCTCTCTTAAAAACACATTTCTGGGCAATGTTTCCAGAACTAGGCAGAATTGGCTGATTCTTAGGACTATTAAAAACTGAAGGAAATCTAAGTGACCACAAGGCACAATTTGAAAAGATGCCATCAGTCAGTAAAGTACAAAAGCTTTGTTTGGTTATCTAATTTTAGGCATCCAGTATGAGAAGTCTTGAATTGCATAACTTCAGGGGAAGTTTACACAGAACAAAAACCTGTGCTGAAATATATGAAATGCTGTCCAGAAAATGTTGCAGTCAGTTTCTGTTTTTATTTTACAGTCTGTCATTGCTCACATTCAGAAGAGATGTACTTGAATATAATTCATAAGAGCTAAACTGAGACATGTGATGAACTGTGAAGAATCGAGACTATATTGGAAAAAAAAAAAAAAAAAAAAAAGGCAGAGAACAGCTAACAAAGAAACTTCTAACATTAACTCTGAAACTCAGATTTCTAAAATCTGAGAAGCAAATAGATGGCTTCTTAGTTTGTGAATGCTACTCATTGGAAAAAATTTTGTATTCACCCATAAGTTATAAGGAGAATTTGTAATCTTACATTGCAGTAGTGTAGTTGAGGCAGTTTTGCCATCCCCCTTTGGAAAAAACTGTTAGCATAAGCTCAAAAAAAAAAAAAAGTTATATTCCATTCACTGCCCCTGTATATTTTACAGAGTCACTTCAAGATAAATAGTGCTGCGATAAGAGGAAAAAAAGCATTAGCTCTTGCATTTCAGCAAAACTGTTTTATCCTGAAAAGTTCTGCAGAAATTACACGATGCAAGTGATATTTAATTGTAACATAAAAATTAAACACCATTTACTTGATGTAAAATTGGGATAGTATGTAAATTAAGTAAGTTTCAATTCATGTCTTCTTAGTCACATCTGTTGGCAGTTTAAATAGTTTTAGTGTCATTAATTGTTATAAAAGTGCAAGATTTGCTGTATGCTTGCCACTTAGGACCAAAGGCACAAAAGTCTAATTGAACTAAGTAATTAGTAATTTGTCATTTCCTATTGTCAGCAATTACTTTCCATTAGAAATCCTCACTGAAAATTCTAATTTGAAGTGAGGTTTGCATTTTATTGCTGTCCATCCAAATTAGTTTAAAACTGACAGCTACATTTTAATTTAAAAATTTAAAGATATTAAATATGCTTGAAGACACTGAGGCATATTTTACCCCGTGAGTAGTTGTGATAATTTATCTGGACTCATAATCTGGAAGCATAATCCAAAATATTTCTTTCTTCAATTACAAAGTATGCATCAGCGTTACATAGCAGGCCACATCACACTCTTGCTCATACAAGTAGCCCCTTTAATTGGCAATTTATATGAGTAATACAAACAGAGTATGACACACAAAAATATAACGAGATTTCTGTGATTTCTTATTTATTCCTATGCAGAGAACCAGAAATACATATTGAAAGCAGAGGTGTAACGAGAAGGAAACTGTGTACTTCCGTAGCACATCCTAGAGGATTTCCTTGTGGTTTTGCTTCAAGAACAATTTTTCTTTTGTTATTTTTCAGACTTGTTAAAGCAATCAGAAGTAACTAGCTGCAAATGCGGCACGTGCAGTGCAAAGCAGCACTTGGGAGGGCAAGAGTGCTGCAGGTTTGCCAGAAATGCACAGGAATGATTGGCCATAAGAAGGCAGCGATTTACAGTTAAGATGTGTCAAACTGATAGTTATCATTTCAGGGCTCACAATACAGAACAGCCAAGAAAGTGGCAACTTGGTGCCTGGTGATACACTTCTGCTCTCCAGTATGATCCAATCCTGAAAGCAGAAGAGAGATGGATGTCCCAAGGGGCCAAGAAGCCCACTTTACTTGGTTGTCAGCAAGGACAGTATAGAAAGGCTGTAAGTCTACCACAATTCTAGAGCTCTTTTGCAAGCAACTTGTGTGAAAGCAACATGTGGGGTTTTTTTTGTTTTAAAAATGCTCAGTCTGAAACAGGATCATGCTCTGTGTTTACTTTGCAACAGAGTTTAACAAACGCTCATATTAAATGTGCTCAGAAGGTACCAGATGGATATCAATTGCTATCCACTTGCAAGCAAGACTCATAAAAATACAAAAGATAAAAGGCATGTGATAAAGTTTTTCACCATAATAAAATGAGGAGAGCAAACTGATGTATAAAGACTTGGCCAAGTGCATAGTGATATTTCAATGTTTTAATCTTCAAAATTGCTAATCTATTAAGGTCAGAAGACAGAATTGCACAGTTATGCATCTAGTAATGGAACTGCTACAGGTAGTATCAAGCATATTCTTCAACTGCAGCTCTGTAGTACACTGGTGTCTTTCTTTTTTCTTAATTTATGTGATATGATAATTAACCTTTAAATCTAGCAACAGTGATGAATTTCTCTTAAATAGTTATTATACATTCATATTTCCTGAAAGTACACATCTTTCAGTGAAACTCTCTCTGATATCTAGTTAATCTGTACAGAAATCACTAGCACCCTATATTAAGAGGCTATTAATTAATACTACTTTAGAACTTAATTCCTATAAAGAAGCATACTATATCCACATGCTTACAGAAGGCTCATCACAATTAAGGCTACAAAAAAAAAAAAAAAAAAAAAAAAAAAAACAAACAAACCAAAACAAAAAAAAAAAACCTATCAAAAAAACAAAGAATCCTACTGATCCACTAACAAATAACAGACGTTTACCATATTACTTTCATTCCTGGAGAGAGAACCTCTCAGACAGAGAATATCATAGGACTCCTTCCTTAAAATGATTTAAGCACCACTTTTTCAGTTGCAAGTTTTATTCCTTCTTCAGTGAAAAAATAAAAAGAAACAAAAATAGAGCTAAAATAAAAGAAGAAAAACATCAACAGAACTTTCAGCACAAGTCTACTGGACTGGCAACAACCTTACCTGCAGCCCCTATTCCATCACCTTCCACTGCAACCAGTTTTACTTTGTAGTGTGCTGGTAGAAGATTACAATCATTGGATGTTTGATAAGTGTTAAAGGACAGTCTGATCTCCACATGTGTAGAACGCTTCCTAATTACGCACTTCCTAATTCCACGTAGCCCTCATAGCTAATGTTTGGATGCGTTTTTCAGAATAATAGAGATAGTAAATGCATCACAAATGGTTATTCTGCCATTTCTGCAGCTATGTTTAATTGCCAGTAAGGCACTGAACAAAGCAGAGAATTAAATTAAAAGTTCAATAAACACTGATCAATATTCTTGTAAATACCAAGTCTATAAAATGATCTTCTCTTTAAATGTAGTTATACTACAGGTACCGCATAGACAAGCTGCATTTGAATTTCATACATTGCTTGAAAGCCCCGTTACATTTCTTCCCAGCAAAATTATTTTGAAACTAGGAACTTTGTTTCTTTGTTTTGTTTTGTTTTTTTTTTTAATAAATTATAAATCTGCTTTTATTCTTAAACTGATGCTGTCTTCTGATTTTGCATTAGCTCATGATCAGCTGAATAAAGAAGTCATCTTCTGTCTAACATGTAAATAAATCATCAGCTTCAGTTACTTTACCACTAGCTGTTTGTCATTCAGGAAAATAATGGTTAATCAATGACTAATCAATGAAGATGTGTAACGTATTAGTTTGCAGTCCTTCATCATCCTATTTTCCTCAATTGCCAGGGGGTTTGTGTTCAGTACTTACAGAATCGATTACAATTGTGAGTGATCATTCAGCTCATGTTGAGAGCTGTCAGCTGTGCTTTCTGCTAGGAGTTTTTACCCTCCTGTTTAATACAAGATGCTAATATTTAGCTGCATCTGACAAGCTTTCTACTACATACAAGTAGTAGAAAATTTTATAAGGAGTGCTTAAGTAACTAATTGCAACACTACATGTCACTTGATGAAACTAAACTTTTCCTGACTTCACAATAATCATAAGCATTACTGGCTTGCTGTGGAAAATTAAAGGAAAATAGCTGTCTGCTTGAGTCTGATCATGCCTGCAGGGAAGGTCTAAGAAAGGCAACTGACAATGATGCCTTTGTGCATAACTGCAGGGGGAAAACAGATAATTCTTCAATTTTCATATAAACTGACATTCTTCACCATATGACATTCATGTGTGTGCTCAATTCCTTACCAGAGCCACGAGAAAAGTTGGACCCACAGACTTTTGATACAGAACAACATAAACGAGTAACAAAGGTGTTTTATAATGAAAGTTACATTTCACTGCTTGACAAGACTGTTTTCTTTAAAGCAGATTTAAGCTTGTCGCCAACAAGGAGAAAAGATTGGCTGCTGTTCTCACACACACGCCAAGTATATTACCACCAATGTATAGGCTTATTCACGTTAATTATTGTTTTCATACCTCTCTTGGAAAATGTATGTCAGTGGTAGTCATAGGGTGTGATGGTGGAAACTAATAATTGTTAATGTATTTCATTAAATATTTAGAACGGAGCAGTATTGATCAAAACGGCGATGTGTAAGCGCCCATTTCTGTAGTTTTAGCTCCAACAGCTCCCTCTTGTGATTGAAGAGGCAAAGCTCACTCGCCAGAGCCCAGCTAATTTGTATGTCAAGCTAAACTTGCCGACATTCTACACAGCCCATACAACAAGAAAAAAGGGATAAAGTAGTTGACTTACCAGAAAATCAGGCTAACGTATCTTTTTTACTTTAAACATGTAGTCATGTAGTTCAAAATAATCAAGGTATGTAAGTAATGTAGAAATTTGATTTCCTAAAGATTCATTTGAAAATTACCATTGGTAGAGAGACATTTCTCCATCTATTTAGGAAATTTAACTATTTGAAGTGTTACCTGAATATTTTAGGCTCTGTTCTGTTGCCATATTCTGAGCTGATGTGATAAATAGGAAAAATAGCAACAGATTACAGGAAACAAACATTTTCCTGCCATAGAGACGTAAGGCTGCACGAATGACCACAGCACTGAAAATAATCTGAGCCCGCTTTTCACATAAACAGCTGAAACCTCCCCTAATTCAAAACAATAAGTGCCCCATTAAAAACAGCTACAAAGCAAAATTATTTACTTGCTATAGAGAACATTTTCAGTTTAAATCCTTTTTTTTTTTTTATTTTTTTAAAATCCACCATCTATACTGGAATCCAAACAACCATTTGTAACACATAGTTACAGAAAACTTTTTGTTTAGAGACAGACTGACATAAACCACTTATTTGTAAAGCTATCAGAGTAACTACTGGCATACATAGCATTGCTGCACAGAACAAAACCAAAAGTGATTAACAATTGGTTATGAGACAAGTACTACACAAAAACATAACGCCTAAAAATGGCCATGATCTTCCTACAATCAAACAAGAAACAAATATCGTAAAGAAGCAAAGCTTCACATAGCTATGTAGTCATGTCACCCACCACAAGCATCTTTTTATTTGGCCTCCATTTTGGAAGAGCCCAGTGTTTTAATCTGCTTAGGACTGCTTGGCTAAGCTGCCTCTGAGGATACGAATAAAATTCCTACTCAGAGCTTCGTTATTTCTCCCCATAAAGATTTTTATTTACAGAAACGTTTAGCCAATAGCAAACTCTTCAAAACATCATGAACATCAACCCCAGCTCCAAGCCCTTCAAAATGACAACGCAAATAATTCCTCTGAAATCACAAAGTAAAGGAAACAACACTTTAAATCACATATGCCATTTTTGGTATTAACTCCTATTATTTCTCATTTCTCAAATTCATGCCAAACGCTCAAGGCACACGAACAGGCCAAACAGATCCATTCTTTCTTAACATTTGGTGTTCACAGAGCATGCATGTACAGCTAAGACAAGAACAAAATGTGTCTGCTTATATTAAGTTCAAACTCCGAATTTCTTTACTTTGCCACTTGACACCTTTTTTTTGGTCTTGAAGCTCCCAACAATACTGATGCTATTAACAATAACAGTCAGAAAGTACGGTGTCTCTGACAAAAACCTTCTCATTTATACCTTTACAAGCCAGAATATATTCTCACATGTCATGAAGGTACATTTTCTAGCCTACTTTCCTTGGGTGAAATTGCTAATCTTTCTGTTTAAAAAAAAAAGTACTTATTTACATCAAAACGTCTAAGCAATGATATTACATGAGAAAGACAAGAGTGCTAATTTCATCAAGGCAACTGATAAGCCTTATGAACTATGATATGATTCCTGATGCAGAGAACATTTTTCTTTTTTTTTTTTTCCCCTAAGATATAATCATCAAAACAATGACAAATGAAAGACTCAGAAAAGGTTATGACTTGACAAAGTAACATTTTTAAAACTTGGACACCAATCAAATTGATGTAAGTATCAGTGATGCAACACTTTCTGACACTAAAGTCTTTACCACTGTCTAAAATATATAGAATAGCCTATTGTGATTGCTTAATGTCAACTTTTGTTCATAAGCTCTTTCATAAAAGTGAAACAGGGAAAAATGATTTAAAGCAGTTCAATTTGTCTATTTACCTTAATCTTTAACTATTCCCATATGTCTTAGCTACATGATGTATGACTCGCCATAAACCAATTTTTCAAAGATATACAAGACAGAAAAAAAGTCAGGCTCCTAACCTTTTATGCACTGAACTTCCATAGACAGCTGGCAAAACAAAACACTTCTAAGCATCAGAAAAAGCTGAAAGGTTATTCTGCTTCCTTGCTTTTAGGAAGCATTTGCATCTGCTAAATAGAATACAGTTGAAATGTTTCATTATAACAAAAAAAAAAAGAGGAAAATTAAAGAATAAAGGCCTATGCTAGTATTCGAATCAAACCAATAAATTTATGTTAGCTATTGTAATAAAACAATTGGACTTTCCCCATGACAAGCAAAATCTGAAGTTGTGCACTCTTTTCAGAAAACCAGCAACACCATACAAATCTTTCCATAAAAAAAATTGCACGATCTTTTTTATCGCAAAATGTTTATCGGCAATTTAGAAAACAAGAATCATGCTCAAAAGAAAAATATCTGACTTACTTAGAGCATCCGGCAGGTTGGGGCAAAGCAGACATTAGTCAGCAGGAAGTTCTTGTTTTGTCCAAGAAGTCACAGCATTGGATGTACTTGGGCATTGGCAGTAAGTAGGTTATCAGGCAGGATTATTCAGAACTGCCTATCCTAAAAACAAAAATAAAACAATAACATAAATAAAAACAACAGAATAAAAATATGCATAGATGGAAACAGCTTTAGTTTTCTGGTACAAAATAGACAACATCTTAAATTCTGTGTACTCTAGTAAACTGGTGAAGAAGTATAACATAATTTCAATTTATCTTTTAAAACTGCATTCAGATATTTATTTAAATATTTTGAATTGAAGCAAGCTTCTACATTATTAATGGACAGAATTGTGAAGCTGATATTTTAAGACACCTTTTCATATCAAAAGGAGCAAAAGCTTTTCAGCAAGTCTAGCAATATCTGTATTGCCTGTAATTTGGCATCACTATGCATTTCAAAAAACATTTAGTGTCAGAGACAGACAAGATAGAGATATCTGACAATGTGTAGGGGGGAATAAATGTTCTGAGAGTGTATTTTCAGAAACATGTCATAATATCTGCTTGTGGTAAAATAAAACAATAGGAAGGTGCATGCATAGAAAGGAAAAAAAATCTCTTAAATTTACGATTAAAAAAAAGAAAAATAGTTTTAATTCAGAATACATTTTTTTAATATATTTTGAACGACAGAATTAAAATGGCTGTCTTTTAAACTTCAAGTAAGCTTGAGAAACTGACTGCAGATCATGTATACAATGTAGGGTCAATGCTGTATTGAATTTCTAGACCATTTTCAGACTACCTTCTGGCAATGGAAGCATTTTGACCACTGACACTCCCTATGGGTATATCTGACTATCCTGGTACAATGCACCATTCCCTATTATTGAATCTACAACAAACTGCTGTAGGTTATTCATTGATTGAGTGTTTAAGTGTATTCTTCGGGAGCAAATGGAGAACGAAATCTGTAAACAATCACACACACAAAATCAGCAGAATTCTTCGCTCTGAGATGGTTCTCAGTTTCAACACTTAATTATCTATATGCTTTGATAATAATTCTGTCAGTTTAAATAAAGATGCACAGGAATTTTCCTTTTGCTTTTAAAAGATGCACCAAGCTACAGCGTGGAGCTGCACATTTTATCTTGAGGAAAAATTAAGTCATCATTGGCCAACACAACTACATAGGGACATAAGGTTTAAGCACATCTGCCATACTTTATGCTAACATCTTTATCTAGATCAATTACAGTATGCACTATCACTGTTAAATAACCAATATAGATGCAGACTGCAGCTCTATAATATTCCTAATGGAGGTTAGAACAGATATTAAGAGCTACATTTTCATAAGCTTAAGCAGTAATTTTATGTGCTTATATGTCTGCGCATATATTCAATCAAGCTGTATTTTGATATCACAGGAAAATGTTCCTTTTTTCCATTTTAACCAGTGAAAAAATCTCTTTCCTTCTCATTTATATAGCTTTGAGCTAATTTGTACTGTTTATCTGCCACTATGTATTTATAGCTATTGCCTGAGTGAGTGGTTCATATAGTATTAGGAAGCTTAAAAACAAAGACAGTTGTATCATGTTTTATCATAATTCCTCCTTGAATCTAACAAATAAATAATAAATAATAAATAAACAAACAAATGGAAGAGGTCATCCTCAGAATATATATGAATTGTATGATTTCAGTTTATATGATTTCATCTTGAGAAAACTGTTTTTGTGAATGTCACTACAATGCAAAACCATAATAAAACATTTACATTTCTTAGAATTAAATTTTTAAAGTTATGTTTACCATAAATCTATAATACAGGTCCCCCGATACTCACTGCAAATGAAAATACAATATTATCTCATTCAATATCAAAACAGCATCCAAATGCCAGGACCATAGGAGTGCTCATCATGTGAAGTCCTTTCTAGACATGCAGCAGAGAATTGACTGTGCTCCAAAGAGCTCAAAGATGAGCTGTTTTGGAGCAAAGCACACCACAACAACACAATGTTGAAAATAACTTTTTGCTCTATGAACTGAACTTCAGACTACTTTACAGTTCTCTTACACTAAGGTATTGAAGAAGGAGAACCTTCATTCTCTGTGCAGACACACACTGCAGCATAAACTAAGCATGGATCACATTAGAAAGCCGAGTGGCCAATTTGTGTATAACCCACATAGATAAAACAATATTACAGTGTACACGAAACCAAAGCTGGGGCATTTAACTGCACACACAATGCAGGACAACACTCCACACATTTGCTGACACCTAGGGGCACGTCGGCATAGTCAGAATGCAGGTTGGATCGAGGTCTTCAGCAGGGTTCGCTAAAGGATGTTCCCTCAGACAAAAACTTATGTTCACAGTTAATTCAGAAAGACCTGAGTTTAGACAACCAGTGAGGAAGACTGCAAGTTGCACCACAGTGAGCATCTGTAGTGCAGCACAGACTCTCCCAGTGGGCGCTGCTGAGGGGATGCTGAAGTGCGCTATTAACTTGAGGGAAGGTATTGAGTTCCTCTGCTGTCTGATGAGGTTCAAATCCATACACCTTCAACTTCCCCAGAGAGCAGCTCAGCCATCTGCCAGAAACCCCAGCCATGCTTTCCTTTTCACTAATGTCAAATCATGTAGAAAAGAAAAAAAGCTCTATAAGCTTCTGTGGAATTGGGTATATCATCTAATTGCTTACCTAATAACACAAGTGTCCAAAACTGTGCGCAGGAATGGAATTCATCTGTATCATATACTTCTATAGCAATCCTGAGCATTTTGTCAGGACTTCAGCTGCCACTTCAGAAAGAGGCAGGCTTCCCCAAATACATCTTATGATCACAAGAATATGTAAAGATACCACTGAATACTTTAGACTGTCTAAAGCAGCATGAAGTATATAATTTTTGACACAGCCTACAACTAAACCAGTAGCCTGTAAGGTTCCCCAGGCATCTCAGATACCAGAAACAACTAACATTTGCTTTCTTTAGAAGCAATGAATAGCACAGGGAAGTCATAACGCTAACATACTTTCTGTATTTTTGTCTCTAGTTCAGATATTTTTTCATAACAGTCTCCAGTCTAAGGAGACTTGCTCACCTGTTCAGGTTCTAAATAAGCTCAGAAGCATCTTACTCTTGATCACTCAACAACTCTGTATTCATGTGTCCCTTTGGGAAGCTGTTTTTATGAATTAGATTCCATGCAGTTTGTATAAGAGTTAATTGAGAAGGTGCCTAAATAATCACTGGATCAGAAAGCACAGCGGGGATTTTCCGTTCCTAGTTGAGTGGCCATATCAGGAGTCCTGGCTTGTTGCCTCCAGGCTAACACATCTTTACTGCAACAGAGGAAGAAGAGAAGAGAAACATAGGTACTCTACAGGATAGCAAGACCTCTCCCTGGGAAAGCAGTACAGATCTGAACCTGATACAAATTTGGGTCTCCACCAATCTGACTGATGCTCCTTCTGCTGAACCCTCGATATCAGTCAAAAAATTCCTTTCAGGAAAACAATACCTTCTCTTTTGGTGTTATTTTACAGGGTTTTTTGTTGTTGTTGTTGTTGTTGTTGTTCATTTTTGCAAAGAAACAGCCCTCAGGATCAAATACCAAGAGATAACTTAGGATTATAAATATGGAGGTTGACGCTCTGAAAAATTAATGCAGGTTTCATATATTGATCATAATCATGATTTCCTATTGGCTATTTTGTATGGTTGCCTAATCAGTGTATTTGCATAAAACAGATCAGCAAATCTGATCATTACTGTTATCAGTATATCTCTCTCAATCAGAGAAGCCTAAGTAAAGGTTGCATCCTGCACATGAGGCACCAAAATATCAAGTATTGATACATACTCGCATAACAGTGACATCACTGTTGTATTGTGACCTTTAGGAGCATGTGCATGTCCAGGTCCAAATACAAAACTAACTATAAGCTTTACAGAAGGTTTGGAAGTATTTTAAACATTTCCTTGAATCTCCTGCAAACAACCAACTTCATGTTAATTCTGTAATGCTATAGGGCTTCCTTTAGGAACCTTTGGAAGTGAGGTTTTATATCATGGGAATTTTCAGCATTCTTCAAAGCAAGCCAATAACAAAAAACAGACAGAGCAACAAGAAAAGCAGGTTGTTTTTTTTATAATCAGTAAAATTCTATAGCACTTGCAGTACACTTTCCCTGTAAGCTCATCTTGTAAGATTGTGCAAAACTAGTAAGAGCAGTATTTAAACAATCACCACCACACCACATTCCAGTTTTCTTGTATTCTAACTGATAGGTGAAGGAGAGAAACAAAATTCTTCCTCTGCATACTGAGTAAGTACAATAAAGCAAACTCTGTCTTCATAAAGAGCTTTTCCTTAGGGACAGTTTTCTCTGCACATACCCATTTTTATATTAACATTGAAAGCGCAGGGCATAGAGTACCTTTTTACACACAGATCTACTACATTGAATTTCTCACCCTTAGAAAGACATCACAACTGCATGTTGTCATCTTGTCACTGATCCAGTTTAAGTGAATCCAGAACTTGTGCTTTAAACTATGAAAAGTGAAACTTAGTCATTTTGCAGAGATATTTCACTCTCCAAGTCAAATCTGTTAATTTGTCTGAAGAAATTGGCTCTGCAGCAATATTCATTTTGAAGTTGATTTATTTTAAACATCTTATGCATGATTACACAAAAAAGAATGCTGAACTTGTTTAGTTGAACAAGCTGCAATTACTAGATTTTCTGGGTAAAACGTATTATCTTAATAAACTAAGACTCTTTTCAATGAGAAAAATGTGTTGGTCTTGCAGTTTGACAGATTCAAAGGGCCTGAAGTAGAAGCAATACAAGCATGTCTTTATATATGTACTATACAGTACTAAAGGAGTAAGTAATTTATGAAGCTAGAATGCAAAAACCAAACACAGTAACATGACTTTTATAGATAGATGCTACATTTGGCTTGCATAGAGCATAAGAAGGTGAGTGAATATATCTTTTTTTTACATTTCAGCTCAAAAAATAACTGTTGATCTAGACCAGCTGGAAAAAATCTGTAATTGACACATCAGTTTAAAAAAGGCTTAATACAGAAGGACAATGAAAGGGTTGCATGTTTAACATTAGCATAACAGAGCGACACTTACTGCAAATTTAATCACCTAATATACATATTTCAGAGTTGTCTGAAAATATTCACTGATGAATTACTGCAGTTATTGAAAAATTAGCAGCTCCAATTGCTATGGATGTTTGAGGCTGGCAGAGGCAAACTCTGCTGCTGTTAGAATGGAAAGAGAAGCCAGATGGAAAACTTTGAAGGAAGAATTACCAGTGTGTCAGGTCCAGACAATTGGTAAATCATAGAAAGACTTAAGTTGGAAGCGACCATAAAGATTGCCTAGCTCCAACTCCCCTGCCATGGGTAGGGCTGCCATTCACTAAGTCATGCTGCCCAGGGCTCCATCCAACTGGTCTTGAACACTTCCAGGAAGAATGGGGCATCCACAGCATCTCTGAGTAATCTGCTCAGTGCCTCACCAGTCTGAGCAAAAAAATTCTGCCTAATAACTAACCTAAATCTCCCATCTTTTATTTAAAGGCCTTCCACCTTACCTATCACTATCAAACTATAAAAGTCAGTCTCCCTCCTGCTTATAAGCTCCCTTCGAGTACTGGAAGGCTGCAATGAGATCTCTCTGAAGCCTTTTGTTCTCCAAAGAAACAAGCCCAGTTCCCTCAACCTTTCCTCATAAGAGAGGTGTTCCAGCCCTCTGATCATCCATGGCCCTTCTGTGGACCCACTCCAACAGTGCCACATCCACATGAGGCCTGTATTTCCCCTGATCTTTATTTTTCCCTTTCTTGTAAGTGATAGTGACCTTTCTCTTTTTCCAGTCACCAGGGACTTCATCTGACAGTCATGACTTTTCCAATAAGTTGGAGAGTAGCTTTTCTAGTCAGTTCCTTCAGGACCCTGGAACTCATGTTGTCTTGACCCATAGATTTATGCACATGCAGCCTCACGGGGCAGAATCAGACTTCCTCCTCTCTTACAATAGGAGGGACTTTCCTCCCCTGACTTCCATCTAGAAGTTCAGGGACACAAGAGATGTGGGAAGCCTAACTGAAAGCCAAGACCAAGGTAAAGAACTCATTGAGTACCACAGCTTTCTCCACCACTGTTGAATCCAGTTCTCCCTTCTCATTTATCAGAGGGGAACACCACCCTCCTTTGCCTCTCTCTTCTGACTAATATCCCATCTTGTTATTTTTCACATCTCTCTCCAAGTTTACCAACATTTGCACCTTGGCTTTCCTGATCCTGATTTCCTGTTCTAAAGGGGGATAAAGCCTACAAATATTATTTGGTGGACCATGAATTTTCTTTTCTTCTTTCTCCTAATACTTCTGCTGCCTCCAAGTTAAAAAGAAAAAGCCAAGCACATATAACACGGTGGAGAATCCAGGCAAAAAATACAAGGCTAATTGCTGGTCGCAAACCAGCCCAACATTACCACTATAAAAGAGTAAAGATATGAAGAGACTATACTGAACAAGCAAAGTTTGCCTTACATCATTCTAAGAGAAACTAAACAGAATAAACACGTTGTCAGTATCCAGCTGAAAGTACCAGGTGAGCAAGGATATCCAAGACTGATGAAGTGCAACACCTGGAAGAACTGGAGCAGACTAACCCGTTAATACAAATATGAAGAGGGGATGAGGGAAAGGGGGGGAGGGGGGTATAGAAAGCTTCCCCAAAGAATGAGATCTGTGTAATTTTTTACCCCCTTCCTTCTCATGATAAATAGCTCTGTGTTGTCACAGAGGTACCTGCCACACAGGGAGCACCAGCCACCAAAATAGCTTGGGCAAGAACAAAGAGTAACATAAATCTCAGCAAGAGCTATTTTAGACTATCCTCGAAATACTGAGCACTTCTGCATCAATGTCAGCTAAAAATCACTGAAAGTTAAACATAAATATGAAATTATGTACCTGCTAAAAATAAAATTTAATTATGTTTAGCTGCTTGATTCAAATATTACTTCCTGACATCAGGTAATCCAATTCAGAGATTGAGAAGTTTAAATTGTGAAACTACTATTCTATTTAAGTAATTACAAAGATCTCACTTCTAGTGAGATTTCATTTAAACAATTCTATCATTCAAATGAAAAAGTAATTGCTGTAATAGTAATTCATTCTTTACTCGTGCTTTCCGTTACCTAGATCTTCAAATGCCAAGCTATAAGATGCCTGCAGTCATGCATCAGAATTGTTTCACTTTCTGTTCTTAGTAGGATATGTATTTACCCATGTTAGGATTGCAGAAGTGAACAAGGATTGCCTGGTAGTCCTACCTTGCCTTAATTTTTCCAATTGTTGCACAGATTAATAAAGTCATATCCTCTCTAACATGGAGAATGGAGATAGAGAAGTGCCATTCAGCAGTTTCCCTTAAATTCAGGAAATTTAAGTAGAGCCTTTCCCATACCAGTGTTCTCCTGCAGTAGGGATCTCAGAAGAGAAGAATAACGGTAAATTTGCAAAACAGATTAAAAGTATGTTTAATTTCTTAATACTCTAAGCTAAGGAGAAAAAAAATCCTTGAGTGATCTGTTGCACAACAGAACTGGGGTTGAGGTTACTTGCTACCTGCTCCCTGACAGCTATTAATCCATTCTCCACTCAGCAAGTCTCAGAGCATAAAGAAATGCTGTCCAGAGCGTTTGCTGTTGAAATTTAACTTCTTTTAGCAGAACAGACATCAAGTACACAGATTGCTCTTTAAAGTATAGTGAGTTTCTGAACAACGAAGATTGTTTTTTCTTCATATAGGAAGAATTGCAAAGGGAGCATTTGTTTGAAAGTAAAACTTGCACTGGGGAGATCGATGTGTTGTTAAACTCAGCCATTTAAGCCAGAACCAGCAAAATAGAACTCTGATGACTCTGAAGTTCTTTAAGATTAACACAGGAGGAAATTACCTTGCCTAGTCATGCTACTTTTATTAGTACCCAGCAGTTGTGTTTCATTTTGGATGCAGCAAAAGTATGATTTGAAAGTCAAGAAGGAAACCCCTTGGCATTTTGCATTTAATTATTGAACAGAATACTATGCTAAAATTGCATTTCCAGAGTTGTGGCGGTATGTTTTGCAAGTTTTACAGTAACAGTACTGCAGTCACGTAAACGAGAAGTTATATCTTCCCATGACTGTGCTGAAAACTGGCAGGTACATCCAATAATCACAATACCAGCAACGCAGAATTCAAAAAGATTTTGGTGTTTCTGTTGTTCCTGTCCTGTTTAAATTAGATTATTTATTTATTCATATGGTGAAATTGATGCAGTCATCAAACATTTCAGCAGATTCCAGTGATTCTACGCATGAGGTACAAACTCTGAGATTATTCCTGGTGTATTACTTCCAATTGTCAGTGTAGTGATTAGAAGCAAAGAGCTAGTTTCAGTTCATGGTGTAGCTGGTTTTATTTATAAGGCTACAGCGTACAGGGAATTCATTAGCAAAGCGGCAAAACAAACTAGACCAACCAGGTTAGAGAAGTTCTGAAACATTTATCAAGCTCTTCAGATGAACTGCACTTCCCCTGGTATGTCACAGAACACCATGTGGACTCTCCCACCTCTCTACTCAAGAGAGCTACATAGATATATTTCGTACAATCGTTTCAGTGCCTAATATTAGCATCATAGGCCAAAACAGATTCAATGTATAAATTAAGCTTCCTTTTGTTTAGGTAGCCCTGACTACAAATGCAAAACTGAAACAAATGGAGCAATTCACTTTATGCTTTCCTTAAAAAACACCTAACAAAAATACCTGTATATTAAATAGCAGCAGGGTGGTAGAAGGAAATTCAGTGGTGAGAAGCACTTAAAAACAACGATTTCTATTCCATCATTGATAAATTCAACAGCAAAGCAAGAATGACATTTGATGTGATTACATTTGATGGTTGCTTATGCAGCCAAGGAGTGGAAGATGCATACCAAGTAACAGTGTTAGATTACTCTTACTCCTTTTCTGGCCATCACAAAAAGGAAGAGATAGAAAGGAGACTAGACCAATAGTAAAAGCCCACACAGCTTCTACCAAGAGGAAAGCACTTCACATCTATTGTAACATGATGGAAAGCACAGCAACAACAGCAGAGAAGCATGATCCCAGGTTTCAGTGAGTGAGAATTTGCTCAAATACAACAGCCACAGAAATAAAGGAAAGAATCTGCCTCTGGTAGGTAGGGATCTCCAGCAAGATACCCTTACCTCCACTGCCAACCCTTAAATGAGGTCTGGAAAGGGGTGGATCCTGGCTCCTCCCCCTCCAGTCATTCAGGTGCATTGTATGCAACTGAGCTAGTTTGGCCCTACCCTTCCATCAGGTGCTCAATCTCTATTTTAAGCCCTGACTTAGCATTTCCACTACACTAATACATGAAATTCAAATTTCTGCTGTAAGTTACCTAGAATTCCTTTCAGCTATTTGTGTGTGTGTGCATGCACAAGCGTTCAGCACAAGAGGGTGCACAGGTCACCAGGAAGTCAAGGAACCAGTGAGTAGCCAGGTCTGTGCTGGCACCAGCCCAGACAATGCTTGAAGGTCTGAACAGCACTCAGGACTGCCAGGAAGAGGTTTTGGAATCTGAAAACAGCAAAGAGATTTTTAAGAAGGCAGGATGTAATTACTGAAGCTGGAATTTGGCCAGTCATTAGTATTAACATTCCTCCTCTCACTAAAAGGATACCATGAAGGTTTTAATGACAATAGGCAGTCATGACCTTGAACATGCAATTTGTCTGAACGACCTGAAGTGCATTACACAAACACGCACAGAAAAAGTATTGAGCTACCAAAAGGGTAATTCTAGTCAAATTTCATTCTAAGACTTAAAAACCCAACATCTAAACTAACAAGCAATGCTCATTAGGACAAAAAGAATAAACTTCTGCAGTTTGTTTCTGTTTTACTCTGACATCCTAGGAATTTTATATGCCTTCATGGCACACTGGAAAGGAAGCAAGGAACAAATCTATTAAAAACAGAATCTTTGTGGAGAGTAGGGGGCGTTCAAGGACAGAGGGAGCAAAACAGAGAATGCTGCAACACTTAAGCAAATACTGTGGTGGTAGAAGAGGATGACAGTTGATAGTACTGGTAGTAATTTATTTTGAATTGTCAGAGCCATTCAGTTGGGTGCAGAGGAAGGGAGAAGCTGTGGAATTTTTCAAGCCTTTATTTAAGAAATTGAATGCATAACTGAGCAGACACACTGTTGCACTGAGACCAGTAAGGCCACTACAGCTGTGCAGACCAGCAGCTAGGGACTTATGCCAGAACTGCCCAAAGCATTGGAGCTATGATGCAGTTTGCCACCACAATCAGCTCTCATCTTCTTTACACCAAAGATGACAACATCATCATTTCCAAGTCATTCCAAAAGTCACAGCCACTTGCTCACACCAAGAGAGGTGAGTAAAGAGGCAGCTGTCATGCACCAAAGTGCTTGGTATCCCCCTTAACTCCAGTAGCAGTTAGAAAATGTATAGGTTCTTGAAAATGGATCTACCTTCTGAAGAAATTTAGTCATATATTTAATCTACAATTGTCAGGTTTATTACACCAAATATAATCCCCATCTCTCCAAACACAGTAGGAAAAGCTGAATAGAAAAGTTTATTTCTTCATACTTTCTCATCACAGCTAAATTAAAAAAGTGCTCCTGTTTTGCTGATAGGAACAAGTTAAACTGTTGCATCTACAACTTTTTTCTCGTGCATTTCCTCTCTAATGCATTTAGCTACAATTAAACTGAATATTCACTGCTTACTTATGGCCTGAGAGAAAACCCACTTTAATGTATATCATGTGCAGTCTTGGGCAGCTAATTAGCTTGGACAAAACAGACACTGACAAACAATCACCGAATCATTCCCTGCTGCAGGCAGTCAGAATGCAGCCTGCACAACCAATCTGAAAGGAAATGTTGAGATTGTACTGCTGAGGGTTGGGCAACACCTAGTGATGTACAACTGCACTAAAATTCAAAAAAAGGAAGAAGGGAAGAAAGTCTGTTTCTGCTCATCTGCATACTAAATAGGTATTTCTTGTGTTCCTGCCATTGCAACATGTAAGCTTACCTCAAAAGAAAACTTATTCATAACTTTATGTTCTGCTTTTAGCCTTTGAACCATTTAAGTCTAAATCAAAATCCATCACTGAAAGTAAATCCCTAACACTCTACATTCTTTCTGAAATGGAAGCAGACTAATCACCAGTTAAGATGGAAGCTGGCAATTCTTTGCTATGACTTGAATATAAAATATTTTGTGCCTCATATAAAGCTATTTGTGGTTGCAGCTATCTAGTTCCCAACAACTGCTGTGAACTAGAGTGTGAACAAGGAACTGATGAAAAGGACAAATTATTACTACAGAGTATTTTTCAAAATATTTTTCATCTAACGTCACAACCCTGACAGTAAGGAGTAGCTGAGAAATAAGGGACAAGACATGAATTACCATTCATAGTTACGCAGTGACAGCTGCAGAGACAATGTAGCAATGATTTTGTGGCATGGATGGGTTTACTCACCAAACTTCTATCCCCAAACGTTGCCTTAATATTCCACAAATGATAATTATCTGTGTCTTCCTCTCTGCCACAAAGGTTATTGAGCTTGTCACCCCTCTCCTTGCTAATACTTCCCCTTTGCTCCACAGGTCCAATCACCTTTTCTTTCAAATTGCCTAATTAATTAACACAATCAAGTTAAGCTGAGAGCAATTGTTCTTAACCTGTATTTAACTTTTTAGGGTGGGTTGTTTGTTTGGGGTTTTTTTTTTTTTGTATTTATGACAATTTTTTTTTTTTTTTTTCAGTTTTCTACATATCTTAACAGAGTTTGAAGATATTTTACTCCTTACCAAAACCTGAAAAACATACTGTTATTGTCTTATTTAAGCTTTCAAATTTGAGGAAACTTCACTAAAGAATCAATTTGTATCTGTAATATGAACTTCTGTAAAATTGTAGAGTACCAGGCAGTTTTCTGCCATTGTTTCCAGATCAAGAATAATGCAAGACTAGTGCAAGATATATTCAATAACTTCATTCTAATTCCCCCATGTCCTGTATTAAGACAATTCTTTCTCTCAATCTGAAGATCAGGCTTCACAGTTCTATGCAGAACACTGAATTCTCCACATATCAGTGGTAAATAAAGAAAAATCTTAAGCTTTCTTCCATCTTATTTCCAACAAATCTTTGGCTCCTAAGATACCTCAGCTCACTAAATAGTGCAGTGACACTTTCCACTGATGTCATGAAATTCCACTTCCCTGAATGCAGCGAACAAATGCCAGCTCATGTTAAGAGTTCTTCAGCTGCACTTGGTTCTACTCTTGGGCCATTAGGCACAATGGGACAGGATAACTCAGTGATGGGTTCCAACGAGTCATACTGGATTATGCAAGTGCTAATATGCACTGTGATGTGCTGGACAGATTTGTGCTCTATAGTAGCAGTGGCTCATAGGTAACAAAAACAACTAGGAATAATTAATTTCAAAATGATTCTTATAGCTTATAACTCTAAAGATTTATTTTCATTTAAAGTTATGCAGCTACTATGTTTTATAGTTGCGTATCTTCAGAATATATATTTTTAAACTTAGTCTAATACCACTACCAAACCAATTCAAATCACTTACGTGGCTTTCAATTTTAAATACCTTGGAAAGAAAAAAAAAAAAAAAAAAAAAAAAGCTATTTTGTACCCAAGGCAAGCCTAATATTTTTCTTTCTTCTCCCTCAAATATTCAGGGTTATTTTATTTCTGCTGGAAGCAACCATCAATTTACACATGCCAACTTGCTTGTCAATGAGAGGCATCTGCACACCAACCTTTCTCAGAACTGTAGCATTCCTGCTTTCCAATTCTCAGCATGCTTTATAGTTGAAGCTGCCAACTGTACTGAATTTTTTGGTGGTTTCCAATGGCATTTATACTGCCAAGAGAGAAACCACCAAACTCTATTCAGCACCTGTGCTATCAATAAAATCTGAACTTGGGTCTCGTGAGGTGAAAGGAGAGTGTATCAAACCCAATGTGCCACCCAGCCCTCAGAGTATTAGGATATTAATTAGTCACTTTCCTTATTATTCAGTCAAAATAAGCTGGATTGAAACAAATTAGATTCTTAGCACATATTTTACACATTGGATCAAGTCTTGCAAGGGTTTTCTTTTATTATTTATAAGATCATGTGCTGTCTTCCTGCTGAAAATGAGATGGTCTGCATGAGGAAAAAGGTAAAAGAAAAGCAGTGAAATGAAAATCAGATATTCCCTAATGATATTTAAAAATAGAAATTTTGCTACTGTTACATACAGCATGTTCCATCTTTTGAGATTTAATGGCTCTCTTGTGGTTTAATGGAGAATTACTTTCAGTAATTGATTATTAAAATTTAAAATTGCTAACCATCTTCATTATTAGATGAGCGAACATGTTATCCTTGTAATTAAAAAAGCTTGAGATTCACTTTCATCCTGTTGACAGAACGGGCAGATAGTCTCAGCACTCCAGCATGATGGTTTCAGGGTTCTTGTTTGACAAAAATAGCCAGCAAGTTATTTGATGATGAAAATACAGAACATCCACAGAGACTGAGCAAAAAATAATGAACAAAGATAAAATAATAATAAAAAGTCCTACAAACCAATTAAAGTTCTCAGTCGAAGCTCTCAGAGGCAGAACACACAAAGTATCTTTCTATGAATTCAGTTTAGGATAACAAAAATAAACACATTTTTTGTTAGAAATGCCACACATAGGAAACTTTGTTTTCCTGGATTTAGAGCTATTTTCAGCTTTTGGAATTCAGTTCTCCTTGCAGTAATACAGATTCTTTTGGGATGAATCTGAAGACTACCACCTCCCTTCTTAAAACACCTTCCAGCTGACTGAAAGGAAATAGGCAGGCCTGATAACTTCAGTCATCCCAGAAGGTAGGGTAAGAGCACCAATTTTAATATAAACTCCCAATTACAATCTGAAGGACTGAAGGTTTGCACAAGAAATCTAATTTATTGGCCTTTCTGTTGACGCTAACACTTCGCACCTAACTTCAATACCATAAGCAGAACATAAGAAAAAACTGGAAAAAGTACTTAAAGGTTTTTTTTTTTTTCTTTTCAGTAAGAAAGTAACACAAAGCCATCAGAATTTCAATACTGCTACACAATAGTAATGTTTCAATCAGCTTGAATCTTTTAATTGTATACATTTAATTGCACTTTCTTTGCCAGAGACGTCACTTGCAAGAATCTCTTGGTACATTTTCTCTGGTTTCCACCAAGATGAGAAAATTAATACCCACATCACTTATCCTGAAAAGCACAGAGAAGTTTCCACAAGATATTGCAAATTACTTTCAAAAGCAATTTTCCTATTGCACTAAAAGAGTATTTTCTACTCTAATTACAATTACACTGTGTGATCTCTCTTACCACTCATATCAGCATCAAGCCTCTGTAGGTTACATCTGCAGTAAAGTATTTACAACACATTCTCCTACTGATTCTTGCTCAGGACATTTTTCATCTCATTCCAAAGCCTAGAAGACCTACTTAGTGTATTGACACAGGTGGCACCATTTCAGCACAAAGCAATCATAGGTTGAGAATAACAAACTGCAGGCATAAAGGCACTGATACATCATTTCCCTGTAACACCCTGGGATGTAATATCAGTAATACTTCCAATATATGCCATACTGGGGATTCCCAGGTCCTCAGAAGAATATGCTCCAGTACATACCAAATATTGGTTTTAATCCATATAACTAGAACACTAATTATATTAACTGTAAATTAAATACAATTTTACTTTCCAGTGTTAAATGTGTGTTCATTTTCATTACTATATCCTGGAGTGGCTTACCTACAAGTAGTCTTTATGAGCATTACTACTGACTCAACATCAGTTCTTAAAGAGGCACTATACCACATTCCCACTAAAACTCCACAAGAATTGTGCTACAAGGGCATTACTACAGTTTGAACTATCGAGGAGGATCAAATAAGCAGATGTCTTGGTGAGAGAGCCTCAAAACCCAAATATTCATGATCTACAGTCACACCAAAGAAGTGCAAACATCCATACTATCATAAGATGATGGACACCACATGTAAAAGCAAATGCTTGTGCTTTCCCTTCCCTAAGTAACTCATTAGATTTTCCTGTATCAAAACCTGAAATCTCTCCAACTTCAAAGGAAGCATCTCCATATAATACTTATTAAAACATGAGTTGCTCTAATTCAATATGTCATTAGCTAATGTTGGATTACAAACCTATTGTCACTCTTTCATGCGATGCTCTGGATATTATTTGGATATTTGGCACTGTGCCTAGTTGCAGCATTGGAGAACCGAATCTTCAAAGCTGGCCTCGCGTCCTTCTTCCCTCCTGAGAGCATTTCTCCTTGTCCTTACATGGCACTTTTGTGCTCTCATTATTAGCAACAGAATACTTAAAAACCTAGTGCAAAGACAAACATCTATTAGCAAGACAACAGAAATGAAATAATCATGCAATCTATCTTTCTCAGAAGCCTGTTAATAATCTTCCTGCACTTAAATTATGCTACGTAAGCATATTGCTTATGCATTTAGGAAACTTCTTTTCCACTCCTTGTTTTGACAGCTGCTCAGTGCTGGGTCCAAGACACATCATCCTGCCCTTGCTGCTTTCCATTCCACTAGTATTCTAAATTAACTAGCTTAAGGATTTTTGGATTTTATAGATTTACATATAGTGCAAGAGTGAAGAGAACTGATTTCCTTTCAATGAAACAGCTGTAATTATTTATAATTAAATATGGAAATTTCTTTAATCAACATGCAACTAAAACCAACAATAATCAGATCCTTAGACTAGCTTAGAAGCAGTGCCAGGAGCCTAGCTGCATTGACTACAAATAGATGTTTACATGTTTTAAAGAAGCCCAATTTTGGAACAACACAGAAGTATTTACAATGGAAAATTCTTTGTAATTCTATGTCTATTTCTATGTTAGAAATGTATAAAATGAGCGAATTTACTTTCAATTCTAATTAGAATCTCTAATCTAATTAATCTAATTTGAATTGAGAGAATATAAAAATAAAGAGAAAACACAAAACCCTGTACAGCTTCTTTTTTCTTTTTCTGGATATAGATGAAATCTGGGGCTGATGAAACTTTACTATTATGTACTATTAAAGATTACCATCATAATTTCTCATTCATATCTACATTAACTCAGGTAATGAAAGAATCTATCAGATAATGATTAATACTCGCAGAAGGATTCACAAGTCCTTGGATTCTACATTTGAAAGAGGTGAATTTAAGAGGAGTATGTTTTCCATTGGCTTACCTATCTTCTAAGGCCTACCAGATTTACACCTTTACAACCGCAGCACCAGTCTGAATATCAGCCGAAAGGAGAAAGTTGGAGCACCTTCAAGAGTTTTGTCAGACAGTGCCAGAAACATAACCAGATATGATGCAAACTTGTTCTACTGACACCTCACAAATAAGCCCAGAAAATAATCTTCCAACTAAATATACACATTTGTTTAGAGCTCATAACTTCAGCTGATAGTTAGAATAAGCTACCACAGAATTTCTCCACTTTATGCCATAGTCTATGTATTCTTTAACTTTAGAAGGCTATACGACAACCTGTGCAAGTACAGTAATGCAGAGTACCACCAACTGAAAATAAGAATTCTTTGTTATAATACTAAAGCATAATATTTAAACTATTAGGTGATTGAGAGTTTACACTGTTATCTTCACCAAGATGGTTTCCGTTAGGATTTTCATTCTATTCTTGTAACCATGACAATTGCTAACTATAATATAGCTATCCACTTAAAAATATCTTCATTAACATAAACTGTATCAAATTCAGTCAGTTTTGATCTTGCTGCAGGGAGTACAACCTTCAAAGTCTGATAACTATCTCACCTAACTATTTTTATGCCATTGCAAACCTAGCAATTGGTTTACTGATGCATTCAGCAAACAGGATTTGTGAAATTCCCTCAGTCATGTTTTTCCATCTCTTTAAATCTATACCTGGTCGACTTGCAGAGTTTTCTTTAGTTTGCTAAATTCCTGCAAATCCAATTCTATTACAGTACCAGAGGAATTTGTATGTGGTTTCGTTTTAGAAAACAGAGGCTGAATAGAAGCAATGTTTGACACCTCTGAGAAAGCGACCCAGTCTGGCACGCCGATGGCTGAGAGGCAGAAGTGGGCAGATTTGCCGACAGACACGGGAGCCTCCTGGGGTACATGCAGCTGCTGGCAGCTGCCCCACCACCTCCAGGCACTTGAAGCTTTGCACAGGTCCCTCAGCACACATATGCCGTAGGGCAGGGGACAATTCAAGCTTCTAAATCCAGAATTTTGCTCTGAAAGCTCCCGGCATCTGCTGGCTCCCTGTTTTCTTGTTCCTGCTGCACAAGTAGCTGAGCTTGACCTCCCCAGGAGACATCAGGTCCTCTTCCAAATGAATGCTGAGCTGCAAAAAGGAGTCTCTGGGGTCTTGGATCCAAAACCATACATGTTCTGTACCCTAAATACACCCCCCCTTTTTTACCTCCTTTCCCAGTGGTGGAGAATAGTCAGTGGTTCTTAGCAGCAGATTGACAGTCAGTCTCTCTTTAAGTTATTCATGAGTTAGAAAAATAATATACCTGAACTCTGTGAAACTACAGTAAAGGGCCTCAAAATGGCCAATTTTGGTTTTACAGTGAGTTCTTCTATCAGAGGTTAGAGGAAAATAATTCCACCAACTTCACACTATTAACGAAGTCTTACAGCCCAGATGATACAAACAAAAAACTATTATGTTATAGTATGTACAACAGAATTAACAGTTCTTATTTACCCTCTCTTCTGAAAATATTTTTTCCCTCTTTGCAATGCTTTTTGAATCTTGTACTATGTCCATTTGCACACAGGATTGATGAATGACAGTTTTTTGGGGGGCAGAGCAATCATACACACACTAGCTCACTACTTCAGTGGCCAAACAACGTGCTCAGGCTAACAGAATAAGTGCACGGCAGTCCTCATTCAGAGCCAGAGGAAAGAGTATATGGAATCATAGAATGGCTTTGGCTAGAGGAGACCTTAATGATCATTTAGTTCCAACCCCCTCCCCATGGGCAGGATTGCCAATCACTGAAGTAGTTAGATTAGTTTTATATTAACTGAGAACACAGCACACTGAAACCAATTCCTTCTCTGTACCTTTCTCAATTCATTTTTTTTCCATTCCATACATTTTCATGGATACCGTAATCCAAACTGTTACATATAGTTTAGCACTCAAAGCTTGTAATTCAAGGAAAATGATAAATCACAAATAGCACACACGGAACACTGAAAATTATATCAACCATCACTATAAAAATCAAGCTACAAAAGTATACTCATCACATGGATAGCTCACTCAACAAGTCTTTTGCCATTGCTTTATAACACAAAAGATAGCTTAGGTTAAAAACGTTTGGTTTCCCAGTTCCACCTTTTACAAGAAGAGTGCTGAAAGCCTAGAGCCAGTCTCAGACTGCAGACCAGCAGCAGAGTATGTTACAGTTCCCTGCTGTGCTCAACCCACTGATGTGAGAAGTGTGAGAGAACAAGGACAAAGCTTTGCCTCTCCAGCTCTACCAGTTCTGGAGTGTCCTGTGTAGCAACTGAAGCAGCCATGCTTTTATTTAGCTAGACCAGCCTAGAACCTAGAGTGCCAACTGGCCAAACAAAGGACAGCAACCGAAAAAAATGTTATCATGTTGTGCTTGGAGTCAAACCAATACAGAATAGCAACACTTTTCTGCTGGGAAAATAAAAATAATAATGAGCACACCTTACAAAACTGATTAAGTAACAAACTGCAATTTTAACAGTTGTCTTTTAAGGTAAAGAAGATAGACTTTTTTTAGCAATATAACCATCTTTCCACAAATACTTACTGAAAGCTGCAACTCAAACAGGATGTTTTACCCTTTACTAAGGATTTTAATAGAGCTACTATTTTGATTAAGACCCAGGGAAAATCTGAAGTCACAGAGCAGAGAGAACAGCTCCTGCTTAGAACAGTGAAAAACAAATATCCTGTTGTTCATAACTGCTCTGATCAGAGGCCACATTAGCTTTTGTGGTATTAGGCAACAGCTGCTTAAAAACTGCCTTCCTGCAGTCCAGGGGACAAAAACACAGTGTTGTAGATCATTGCTTTTCTGATAAAACTAAAAAAACCTAGGGTGCATTTTAGCTGTTAATAAAGCCTGCAAAAGCCACTTTCTCACACTCCACATACTCTTCTGCTGTGTCTTCAAGGCACGTTATTTCTTTTTAATCGTACATTACCTGTTAGCAGCTCTTTGTCAGGAGATTTCCAGACCCTCTGCCTTTGCTGTGTAGGAGGTAGTTGTCACCCACACTTTTAACTGCCTCCCTCAAATGCTGCAGAAAAATCTCACCCTCCACTCACAATTGTCCCTCTCTGCTCAGGAACCATCACCACTTATCTTCTGTCACCTGGGTGCTCAGTTTATTTGTTTTTATCCTAAAGTACTGCTGAGCAGCCTTTTACAACTGCCTGCCTAGTGCATGCAGACACTTTTCAACCAACCTGAAGGCATCCTGGACCTCTTCTGCTCCACAAAAAGCAAGTCGCTACAACACGCCTGCTTGAATATTACCAAAGCTCATGATCCTTTGGATCTTCACATCTCTTTTACAGATTTTCATCTGCAAACCAAGTACAGATCTGTGACCTTCCTCCAGTCGCTCTTGCAAAGGAATTTTGAGAGCAATAATTGCCACATTTTGTTTCAATAGGATTTTTACTGCTATTAAATTTAAACCAAGTATGAGTTGCAAATTGCTTCTAGCCTAGGGCAGACACATCTTACTCCAGGGCTTAATACTTTATTTGACCCTAGTTTGACTTCATATCACGATCTACAAGACTAATCAGATAGGTGGCTTCAAAGAGGCTTCGGGCATTAGCTTTTTAGGCCCCTTTCTCAGAAATTGTTCCTCTCAGAACAATCACAAAATAAATAGCAGACAGCATAGAAACAACATTGCAACTGTTTCCAGAGGCTTTTTTTTTTTTTTTTTTTTAACCTCCAAACATGAGTGCACCATATAAGGACTTGCAAATCCTTTATACACAGCAGTGACCTTCCCTAAGAAATGTTAGGCATAACGCAGTAACACAGGTGCTACCAGGTATAAAACCAACGTGGATGAGCAACTTAGATGGGTGCAACACTCGTATCTCCCTTTCAGAAATTCTGACTTCTCACAGAATTGAAAACAAACGTCTATAAAATATAAGCCTACACAAGCAAAAGTCATATTTTGCATTTACGGCAACTTTGAGAAATACAAATGCACAAGGGTCTGAAAGCCTCAGGTCTTCCTGATCAATAATGATAGTTAGCATCTGGGAGGGCTATAGGAAGCCTCCCTACTACGTTTCTGACCCATTTGCCAACATTCACGCTCTTAAGTATCTCATGGATGGTGATAGATGAAGCTGCTTTTCCATCCCCGCTTGTGTGCTATCCCTAAAACTCATGAGGTTATTAACTTCTGTTTTTCAGCAATAGATGTCACCAGAATAAAACAGTCTTAATAAACACATCCTTGAACATTTCATTTGGAAATGAGGTACCATATGTAAAAAGGAAAAATAATGATAAGTGATAAACGGGATAAAGATTTTAAGGATATTTTATTGTATTTAATTAATGTACCATTTTTACTAAGTTGCTTTCAAGTGAAATGGCTTTTTACCAACTCCTTTTGAAAAGGTTAGAAGGGTATTCCCTGAGCTACAATCATTAGCATATAGATGTCTCTAAGTGTTAATTTCTGTTTTCAGTGAATGAATGTAATTTAAAATGAGGTCCTTTCAAATCAGTTAAATTTGGACATTCTGAGAAAGATAAGAAAAACAGACTCAAGCATGAACCCCAGCAAAACCTGCTTCTTAAGAATAAATATTTCACAGTTTAAGAATGTCCATTGCCACATGCTGCAAATGATAGATTTCAGGAGAATTACAGGAAAGGGTAGAAGATGGGATTAGAGTCCTACCAGCAGGTGATAGAATCCATTAATAGGGTTAACAGTAACAAAACAAAAAAGGGCTTATTTTTATATTTCTGTTTTTAGAAGAGAGTTGAAAACCAACCTAGAAATTGGAGTTGTGGCAACTAGTTTTATACCTAAAGTGAACTTGTCTTGTTTCTTCTTTTTCGGTTTTATGCAACTAAGGAAAAATAATTTAGAAATGGATGCAGGTCACAGTGAAATGAGTGACATACCAGCCATCGCCTCCAGTTGGATCAGGCTCGGGAGTAATTTCAAAGTTTTCATTTTAAAATACCGTAATACAGATCCAGTACAGTGTACAACAAATGTGACACAGTTGTCCATCTGGGCATGCCATTTTCCCTAATAAGAGGGTCTCCAGCATGCACACGCTCCCTAACATAGTTAATACAGACAAGGAACGTTCATAATTAAACATCTCACTCTCCATCTTAAAACCATATTCCCACCAGATCACAAAATCGCTGAAATTATATTTTTCCAGAGTGATCAATTCCAGTTTGGATATCTTGTGAATCGGGGGGACTGGAGGGAGGAAGGAAACACTTTCATCTTTGGCATGTTTTCTCTTGATAAAAGTCTTCAATTATGTTATCAGAGTGCTCCAGTCCTTCTATACTTTGGAAAACAGCTGTGTGGTGCTGAGCTGCTGCAGGGTTAAACCACAACAATTTCTCCAAACAGAAGTCAATATTATTCCTTCAGTACAAGATTCCTATATCCCCCTATTTTATATTCAAAACCAAGCAATTGTACTGAAATAGCATTTAGGTTGCAGAGTCAACATTCAACAGACAGGAAACGCTACATTAAACAAGCACTAGCAACTAAATTTGTACCCAACATACTGTTTTGATTTCAAGTTGTCTTCCTGGAAAAGTTCATACCATCACAAGCTTCCCTCTCTAAATACACTGGTTAATGTGCCTCAGCCTCTCTCAAGATCTGTTCTCTTGCCTTCCCCCTCCCCTACAACAGCCAAAAGGCAGCTGATGTCAGCTGCAGTATGGATACAAGTCTATTTGGATTTGGACAAAGACCAGCAACATGATATATGGAATAAATTGAGCAGATGGAAAGAACACACAGCTTTGATACTCCTTTTTACCCCAGTTACTTTTCTGCATAAGACTTGCTTGAAATATGCTGATTATGCAAACCCTGAAAATTAGCTTTACATTCTTCAAATAAAAAAACCCACATACATTATCTGATCTAGTATTAGTAACATATAAGCAGAACAGCACCTAGATGGCATTGCTATGAATCACTGCTAATAAGTTCAGCTTGAGTCCATCAGTCATGCAGGGCACTGCAGGTACCCTCAGCCTCCATACCCAAATTGGCCACAGAAGGAAGGAGGAAGGGAGAGAGGCAATACAAAGAGGGGAGTGAGTAGAAGAGCAAGATCGGCCACATAAAGACACCTTCATAAGGTTTTCCAAACTTACATTATGTGTAAACATTTTCTGAACGGTCTATTGGATTCAACAGTGCACTTAAAAACATTTACTTGTAAAATTTTGAGTGGAAGTTCGTAAGTAATCCTCCACTGTTACAAGGAAGTCTATGTCCTCCTTTTTCAAGCACTTTCAATGAATTCTGATTTATAATTCTATTTTGCAATTCCTCTTGAAAGATATTCAGGAAAAGGATGGTGTACTTTTTTCCCCCCTTACTAAGATCCTTAAAGTTCTGTTATATTGGGTTTTCTTTCCTGCATATACACGCAGCACAGTTTAAATTTAAACATAAATTTAAAAAATATCAAGCTATATTTCCTCACATTAACACTCCCACACCAAAAATGTAAGAGTGTTCTTAGCAAAGTTGCAAATAAAAAAAAAGGCATTTTTTATTTTTTTGCAAACCCTTCATGTAAGCAGAACCCTTGACTGCTCTTAGTGTGTATGAAATGTGCACAGTCTTTAGAAATGCAGATAATCAAAAAAAGAGCCACTAGGGACACAAAGTAATAACATTAGCTAATGCCACACAGTAATGTTTATTTAACAAATCTGTGTTGCATGCCTGACATTTCCCCTGGCATCAATTTATTTTGTTTTGCTTTTCTCTGATAGCAGCACAAATGCATTTAAAATGTAAACTTATTTTACACCTACCAAAGTGTATACACAATATAATAAAAACATATACATCTTTTTTAATATCTTATGGGAATACATACTTGAGATGTGCAGAAAACCCGACAGCCAAAGTAAACGATCTAGATTATGGAAAATGTTCATTTTTAGCTTTCCCAATTGCTACTAAAACTGCAATTGTCAATGCACTGTACATCACTGCATTATGTTATTTATAAAGTGCCACAATGTGACAAAATGATGCTATCCATCAGGATCTAATC
Organism: Tetrao urogallus; assembly: GCF_951394365.1. Lineage (NCBI taxonomy): Eukaryota > Metazoa > Chordata > Aves > Galliformes > Phasianidae > Tetrao > Tetrao urogallus. Next base: position 16,943,471 of record NC_136821.1, read on the forward strand.
TTAACTGAAAGTGGCAGGGAAAGCAGAGCAGACAGAAAAATATCTTAGCCATCCATTCAAACCAGCAGTTTAGAATGGTTAGAAGAAGCCATTTTTAAAAGTTTAATTTACCAATTATGCGTAAAAGTGTACACAAATGATTGATGAACCAGATTAGGATGAGATGTTTCCACTTCATACTTCTCAGTAGCTGAGCTATCTCACACTCCACTTCCATCCCACCACCTACCACATGGCTTCATTCAGGCCACACTTCCTTCTTGAAGGCCTAGATTTATCATCCTTCCACCTCAGGATCACTATCTTTTTTCCATTTGGAAAGCCCACAGAAAACTGGCAGCTCAGCACTCAGCAGAGGTCAGAACAGCAAATGGAGGAGCATTATGAATTATAAAGAGAGAAAATGAGAACAACAACAAAACAATCATAATATTTGGATTTGTAAATCCAAATTTACTCAGATATTCCACTCCAAGCACAGCTCTGATACCCTCATTATAGGAAAGCAAAGCTCAGAAATGCTCAAGAATAATCAGGAGTATAGAAAACTTACAAAAGGAAGAGAGCTCAACCTGTTCGCTTGTCTCTCTCCCAAGGGAGGAGAGTTACACCAATGTCTGGAAAGTAACAAACAAAGAGGAAAAAGTGACCACAAATCACCTTCTCTCTGCTTCTTCCTCACAACATCTACAGACTGAAACTATGAAACATGTCAGGCAGCACTTTTTTAAAAAACAAACAACAAAAACAAACCAACACTTCTTCCACATAACAAGAAACAAAACTTTTCCTGAGAGGTGGTGAAAACCAAGTGTATTAACAGGTCCAAACTAAGCTGACAACAATTAATGGTCCAGTAACTAATTAAGAGCTGATCAGCTACAGCCTCCCATAAGGAAGCTCTCCAGTGACAGACTAATGACACAGGGGAGGGTACCTCTATGCAACTCCTGTTTCCCATTCCTTTTATTTAGCATTAGCAATTAACACTGGCAGAAAGAAAATACGGAGTGAATTTCACTTGATAGAATTTTGAGACTCTACCAGAAGTAGGTAATAATGACCAACTCAAAGTTATTTCCACACTGCCCAATATTTTGCAGATGAAGGGAAGATCCTCCCTCTCTCATGGTAGCTGTTGCTATAGGCAAAGGACTATTTGTCTGTTCAATTTTATTTAATTTCTCTGATGCCCTACTTTGCTTTCTACATCACTCATACAGAGTGAGTCAGTCTGTGTTTCTACCTCCTGCAAGCATTAGAAAACTTTCAGGTGCAGGAGCTTGGGGCAGAAGGTTGCACATGAGAGAGGATACAAGAAAATCATTCTTTGAACCCCAAGGAAATTCTGACCTTCAAATAACCAAAACGGGCTCATACCTCCTGTTACAGGCCAGAGTATTTAAGAATGGAAGAATTAAATTACAGTGACAGGAGGAGGTTTAATAAGGAACAGTATTCACATGGATGATTTGGACTGTAATGTGAAATTAATACTGTGGGGTTTTGTTTTGCAATTTAGACTGTTGTTAGGAAAAAGACCTGGATATAGAAGCTATTTTATAACATGGGATTCTTACTGCTTTTGCTGCTACATCAGAATCTGGAAGAACACACTAGGACATGCTGCCATATGGTCGTATTTGCTCAGTTGCCCAGCTCCATCTATTTTCTTCCCCAGCATGAGTGCATCTTACATCGTGCAAAAACAACATTAAAGAAAAAGGTATTCTTCTGGGTATAATGTATCATTTAAAAGCCTGTTATCCCAGATATAAATAACACTGTTCACTTATTTGACTGATAACTCCTTTGCATAGCACAGAAACAGAACTTGGATGCTTATCCAAAGACATAAGGTTTTTTTGCATTACAAAAACACTCTGTAGGTAGGAATTGTTGCAATGAAATACCAAGGGTTTTTTTTTTTAAAAAAAAGATACTGATTTTTTGGTACACTGGTAAACACTGTTGGTATGTATGCTGTACATAGGTTACACTTCAGAAATTTCCATAGTTTTCCATGCTGGTCACCAGTAATCTATCTAACACTTGTTCAAGTTTTGTGCAATTCTTACAAGTTCACCATCTTAGAATCAGTTTAGCTGATGTTCAGCATGAAGCAAACAAGTCAAAATAGACCTCCTTACTTGATCCTTGTGTGTCTCACACACACACACTTCTTTTCCTTCTGGAGATCAATAGCAAATAAATTGGCAGAAGATACTTCCACAAACCATATACACAGATTTTTGGTCCTTCCTCACACAGATTTACATGCTCTTAGCTCTTGCTCATGACTACCTCTGAAGAAAACTAACACCAGTCAGTTAGCAGAGGAAATTTTACGTGCTATATTTTTTCCATATTTGTGACGTGTGAGCTCTTATCTCTCATTCTCCTTCTCCCTTCTCCTGAAGATGTTTTCCAACAAATATATACAAGTGCTTATGTCAGAGTAAGGTAGTTAAAGACTGTAGTCTGTGCTGTTCTCATTCCCTTCTTCAACACCCACATTGTTTATCCTTATAGCACCACTCCGGTCCTTTCCCTGCCACAACCATTTCTCCTAACCTGCCAGATGCCCTTTTCTGCATCTGTTGTTGGCTCTAGTTCAAGTTCAAAAACCTTGAAAAGATACAGGCAAGATTCCTATTGAAAATCCATGATGCAGGTCATTATTTTGGATTTTGGAAGTTTCAGCTGTAGAGAAAGTGCCAAACCCACTACTTCTCTAAGTCTCACATTTTTCTACTATATATGAAGCATCTCAGAGGCATATAAGAATCCTTTGGATTGTATGCACATGTTGTTTTTAATATTGTTATCTTAAAAAAAAAAAAAAATTATTTTTATGCACTTCTATTGCAGATTGTTTCCATGCCCCTTCTTAAAGGGAAGATACAGAGCAGAATGTGGTACAAAATGTGAAACTGAAACAGGAGTCTAATTCCAAAGCATTCATGTCTTCCCATGTTTTGGACTGACAGAAGTGCTGCTGACTAACGCATTTGATTTAGATAAGGAATTTATTCTTGCTCCTCTTCCCACAGATAACATATATATTTATTATCAGAGATGAAAATCTGTTTGAGAACACTAATTAGAAATAAAGTAGTGCTTTGCACAAACAGATTCTCCTTTACCAGATGGTTCCACTAATACTCACTAATAAAAAGCCCATTTAAGGAGCTTACGTCCTGTTAGATTGAAAGAGGCCAGAAACAGCACAATTATGTCAGCAATTAATCTCATTAGAAAGATTCTGTGTCAGTTTTGTCTGGGAACTCCGTACCTTTTACAACTTTGCTCTGTACAGATTTCATTTCTGCAGTGCAACGTGCCTGACAGCCCTTCAGAAGCAAAGCTGTATATCTGGCTGTTAAGACAAGGTCTTAACTGGAATCTCATCAATATTTGAGCATGCATGTATTAATGCGAATCCTTGAGGATTTACCTTACAGTTCTACCTCAGTCTTCCATTTATTATCAAAGTAAACATACTGCCTACCGATCAAAAATTTTGAACTGCTATATGATGACAGAGTTCGGTCCACATATCAAAATCTTTATCCTAAGTACTGCTTCTATTGGCGAGTTACTGATCTATTTCAAATGACAAAGCTCCATCGTCTTTGTCTATTCCTACTACAACATCACTCAGACAGGAAGTCAGAGGAATATTTTTTTCTATGTGAAATATTTTAATTCAAGGTTATCTTCACATTGTTTCATGCAGTAGTGAAAACAACACATTAGCAATTGTGAGAAGAAGGTAACACACACGTGTAAGCTGAAACACAATACCTTCTCAAGTAAACACAAAATAGGACCACAGAACACTTACTAGCTACCTGCTAAATATGACAAAAATTAGTAATCAGATCATATAAAAAACAAAAAACAAACAAACAAAAAAAAAACCAAACAGATATGAGCAGTAAGAAAAAAATTCTACTCAAATTTGGAAAAATGAAAAGTCATATTTTATGTTTCTTTCCAAGAACTATTCCAACTCCAAGTCTAGTCCTTGCTCAGTTCCTTTCAGTCAGCTAAAGAGTTTTTGTTATCTTCCCATACTCTTTGAGGTGGGATTTCTCATTACCAATCTTCATTTAAAATTCTTCTAGCTTCTGAATATCATCTTCTTTCCACCTACACAGAGTGGACCAAAAGAACCTTCCCTCCTCCTTCCTCCCACACTGATGAGAAAACAGGCCTAAGGTCACAACTGGCTGCACCTTATTCCTCAGTGAAGTCTGTGTCCATAGGCAAAATGCTTTGTCTTCCTGTGCCAGCTACACTTTCTCCAAGCTGGGATAATGCAAGTCTCTATTTTCCTGAAACCAACTCAAAAATGCCCACACCATGGATGTGCCTTGACACACAGGTAATGAAAGAAGTGCCTCATGCTCATGGTGAACATTTCGTGTGTTCAGACACAGCATTAATAGAACAAGAGAACCTATTCCCCAAGACAAATGCTGCAGTCAAGATATTTAAACTAACATTCCTGCTCCTGGGAAACAGAGACTCCTTGTAAGAGGTACAGCCTAAGGACAGTTCATTTTATTTCTTTAGAAAAGAATGGTGTTATTGAGCTTATTTAACACTTCAAATGTACATGCTTTTAAAAATAATCATCTGCATTATGAAGCTTGTGACATCATGAAAGATTCTGCAAAGTATTTTTTAAACTGTCCCAGTTATATATGTGAAGAGAAACTATAAAGATCAGAATGAAAGAACAATTCTTAAATTAGTACAAGGGCAGAGCAACAGCTTTTTTCAAAAATGGCTTTTATGCTGAACATGTTTGCAGTTTTCAAATTTATGGGTGTAGCTGTCAACATGTATATTCACTTTTAGAATATCGTCCTGGCTTAATGAGGTCTCCTGGAATGATTTCTTTTTAATAAAATCAACACACTTACGTATGGTTTCCACCTTTCTACTTTTTTAATTTTAAACATCCGTACTACTCTTTTGTGGAGAGATCACAGTGAAGTTTAGTTTAAAACTTTACAGTATTTAACTGCTTCAACACTTCCGAGTCACTCAACTCTCAGTGAAACTTTCAAGTAATGATTGTTGCCATAAATTCTTCCTCAACACAAGAAATAACCCAGAAGAAGTCACAAAACAACATTTTAGTTACAACTGCATACCATCACCAAATGGTGACATGTTGCAAAACAAATAAGATTTCTCACTAGTCACTCCACCCAATCCTCATAGTTCTCACACATACCATGCCTCCACCCCACTTCTTCCTGGCTCACCCTTTCTGCACATCTCTGGTTTATGCTGACATTTGTTAAGCAAGGCAGAACATGAGAGTCAAACACACGCTCCTCAGAACAAAAAGTTTCCCTGCAGCATCTATCTGCTGAGTGATGCGTCCAGAGTTGTTCCACTAAACCACTGATGTTTCATGAGCTCAAAACTGCTCCACAAGTGACTGACAGTGACAATTCTTAAATTCATACACAACCCTGCAAGCATGCCTCCTAATCGTGGGTCAAACAGATTAAGACTTTTTCCCCCTCATAAGCAGCTGAAGTTCTTCTCTCACCTCTATTTCACTTTCTCATCCAGTCTTCTAGTTTTTAGGGTTTTTCAGAGTTGAAACTGCCACAGCCTGATTGACTAAGCCACTCTAGTTCGCTATGCTTTCTGTTAGGGCTCCTTTTCTGAAGTCTCTTCAGGAGCTCTCTCTGTTTGTTTCATTTTTCTTCTCTTGAACTACCCACACATAGTCTGATACCCGATAAAGGCAACTCACCCCTCTGTAAAGGTGCTCAGTTACCTCAATCCCAGCTTCTTGGGATTCTGAGCAGTACATGTTCATTAATCCACTCCGTAGCATGTTTTTGCATTAATTAACTGCATATACAGAACCCATGCTTCTTCCAGATGACATAAAAAGTTTGCTAAAAACTACAAACCAACAACACTTTTAATGGAACAGTGAAGGCATTTTTGTCTCTTCTGTGCTATAAGTTATAGGGAAGGTACACAACTGACCAAAGGAATATTTCAAAGTGAAAAAGATGAATTTATGCATAGAGACTATGAAATAAATACAGAGGGAAGGAGATGAAAATCTAGTAGAAAGTTCTTGAAATTCCTTGAATCAATGTGATGGTGAAAGCATGCTCATTCCTCCTTGTGTTTCTAAAGTCATCTGAGCAACATTACTTCTAAATGGAAGGAAGAACTGAAGCAGAACACATTTTCCACAGATTAAGGATTATTTCACTTCATCATATAACAACAACATCTAGAATTTATTTATTTACTGCACCTTAGCAGTAAATTACTCCTAAGCAAAGGGGTAATGCAATTCAGCTGTACATCTTTGCCATGGGGCAATGGCCATGTGTACTTCCGGTGCTGTTTGAAGTTTTCTGCTAGTTTTATTTCTAGCAGAGACAAAGAGACAATCAGATCACTCCCACAATGCCTTTCAGTTCCTAACTCTACAGTGCTGAGGAATGAAGAACTTCTTATTCAGAAGTATCATACATATTATATTTTCACAAGGCCAAGGGCATTTCAAATATAGATTCCTACTGCAAATCTGTTCCTGTAAAGACTTTGGTGCTGTTTCCTTCTCTCCCCAACCCCTCCCTCTACCATGCAAGTTGGGTTTTGTTGTTGGTGGTGGCTTTTTTTTTTACTATTCTCTTGGAAGAGGGATGGTTTGTTCTTTAAAATGTTGGGAAGGTGACTGGTTTGTGTGTGTGCACGCGCATTTTTTTCCCCTCTTAATCACACAATACAGGATAATAGGTGCAAATCGTAATATCAGTGTACAAGTACAGAAGAGGAAAAGCACCCCTAACTTTTAGTTCAACTCTTCATTTTAGTTCAACAATTCTCTTCATTTACCACGAAATATTGGTATTATTCAGTCATAGTGAACCTGGTGACCACAGTCCATCATTAAATGTAATATCAGCTACAATTTCTACTTCAGAACCAAGTGAAGCATCACCTTATTACACTTCCTGAATTTCCTGAAGCCCTCCAAGTTCTTTTTGACATCTTTGACTCTGATCCTGACAACACTTACACATTATCTTGAGCATACTGAAATCCTTTACATTATATACAGCACACAAACAAGCACATGCATCCTTTCAGGAGTAAAGACTTCATTAATTGTTCAGCACACAAGTGAACCCCTTTGTATGTTACATGCACAGATTAGGGAAAAAGAAAAAAAAAAAATCACTCTGATGACGTATATCTTGTTCCAAATGTTAATATCTCTTAAAATTAACTTACTCTTCCACTCTCCTACACACATCACCTCCTTTACATTTTCCTTAAATGCCTAAAAATAGCTAATTGTGCATATGGTCTGAGCACCGCAGCCCTATATCATGTAACTGAGGAGAGAGTATTTTAGTTTGAATAGCTGACCTCACATCCATCATCAGAAGATATGTTTCCATGATTTCTCTCATAACATAAATATATAGCATACACTGCAGATATTGTGGCAATTGCAGAATTCTCTAAAATTTAACAAATACATTTTTTCAGGAAATAAATAAAGTCTGAAATCTTTGTGTATGTTCTCCCAACTGCATCCTATAGCGTGGTAAGAGCCATTTGAAATAATTAGTTCCTTTTCTTCATTTTAAGATTTTTTTCCACATCAGAAATTTCCTATTAGCACTAAAAACAACAACAAAAAAAAACAGTCCGAACCCCTGATCCTATTTGGGAGCACTTCAACCTACCCCATATTCAGGAAAGTCACAATAAGGACTCATTCACATACTCAGCTTCAGCAAAAAAAAAAAAAAAGAGAGAAGGAAGAATAGGAAGAATCTCATTCACTGTCCTCTCAGTTTTTTTCTACCAACTTGCTTACTCTAAAGAATGTTGTTTGCTGTGCCCTTTCTCTTTCCCCAACTAGGTAGCTGGCATAAAAGGGAAGGCTGAACAAAATTTGTGTAAAGTGGCACTTCAACTTAGCTCAGAGCAAGAAAAAAGCAAAAAAAAGAAAGCTGTATATCTGACTTGACACATCTTCTCTAGGACTAGAGAAATGCCTCCAGGACTGTGATCTGATAAGGAAGTTCCTAGGTCACAGTCTAGTTTCAAGCCACCAAAAGGCACGACATTTGGATAAAAAAATTAGTGTTTTTACTTGGACATATTCTCTGCTGCAAGATCCTAGCTATACAAATTCAATGGTGACAGCAATACAAATATCTGCCTTGAGTCCCTCCTACAAAAGGCCCTGCTCCAGTTCTGCTGCCTACTTCAGTCAGGTCTGGGAACATTAGTTGCCATAATGGAAGCCTAAATCACACTAACCATAGCTTAATACTTGAAAATAAAGACACTATAATTTATAAACAGAACAAGGGAAAAAAAAAAAAAAGCATGGCACAGAAGGTGTGTTATCATCCTCTCTTCATAATTTCCACAAACACACCCTAAAGCCAACCAACCTTTGTGAGAGAAAAAAAAAAAAAAAAAAAAAAAAAAAAAAAAAAAAAAAAAAAAAAAAAAAAAAAAAAACCATCACTTACTGTTTATGCTGCTCCAGTTGACACACACCACCTTCACATCTCCTTTCCACCCCAATCAGAGACCCCTATTAGAGGCAGACTTTCCAGTTCTGCTAGCCTCCAGCACCTGCAGCTCATCAATGCCAGCTGATGGGTCACTCCATGATTTCCAGGAGAAAACAGGTGCCACTAGCAGCTCCTAGGCTTTTCAGAGCCCCTTTTCCTCAAGGCCCACCAAAAGAGGGATCCCCAGAAAATGCTGGAGACAAAGCCTTACCTTAGATCACACCTCATCCACAGCAGCATCCCTCAGACACACTCTTCAGTAGGGCTGTGCTAGTCAGTGAATAAGCAGAGCTGAAAGGAAAGAGGGAGAAAAACATGAGGCTACCAGCAGTTTCAGCGCTCCCTCCCCCTAGCCAAGAGCCCCACTTGCTCCCCTAGGAATGGGACTAAGGGCCCACAGGGCTGCTCTTACCTATCGCACATGTAGCAGTCCACAAGGGCCACAGCTCACAGCCCTGGCCTGTAGAGAGGTCTTGTCACATTCCATCCTGTCTCACAAGGTTATCATAATCCAATATATTGCATGTGACCACAGACTAGCACGTGCTGGCAGGCCTCACAAAGCCAGCAGCACTGTCTGGCTCCCGCCATGAGGCTCCCTCAAAGCCCACAGCTGGGCAAATCCACCACAGCTGCTGTGCTACTGGGGCTCTTTTCCCTCAGGAAAGAAAAAAACAGTCCCCGAGGGCCACCACCTCACTTCTCTAGTTACTCCCTTAATGGGAAATAAAGTGATTGATTTTATTTTCACCACAAGAGGGGATTAAACGTGTCCTCCACCACTAGTCTAGCCAGCCTGTTGGCCACATCTCCCTCACACAGGCTCCGGAAGGACCCTCCTGCTACCCACCCCAAATGTGCCTAACGTGCAAAATGTTCCTAACATGCAAAATGTGCCCTGAGCACAGCTGTAACAGCCTCTTCTCACAGCCCTCTCTGGCTAACTTTGCCTCATGCTGCTGCCCATCAGCTTGCTGCTTCTGTGCCCTGAGCTCCCACACCTTAGGCCTCACCTGAGCACCTGAGCGGTTCCCATGGCAACTCCAGTGCCACACACATGCCTAAATTGAGCATATGCCTAAATGCACTGGAAGCTCCATTTGGGTACAGAAACTGCATTTTTTAACTCTAAAGCATAGAGGAATGGTGATTATTATCAGTGTTAGTCACAAAATTCTGTTTTGAAAATACAGCTCATTAGTGGATCGAATTTTCCCAAAATGCTTGAAAGATTAATAAAATAATCAACTTAGCAGAGGGGGAAAAAAGCACAAACTATCCCTGTAAGGAAATCACTTTATTGCCTATACGTGTGAATGAGCTGTTTTAATACCCAGGTTCACTGCCTCCTCTGCGTTTAATCTCTTTCCTTTTATGTCCTAAAAGACTTTCAGGCTTTTTTAAAATTAATTATACAAATCATTAGTATTAAAAAGGTAATGGTTTCAAGAACAAGCTTCACAGACTATCTGCATATTTAATCATCTCTGCTAATAAATTTTTAATCACTCATTGAGTTCAGGTTCTTGTCTTGGAGCTTAACTTGATAACAAACCTAGCAACTGGTAGAACTAATTGGTACAGAGAAAGTGAATAATTTATAAGAGGAAAAAGCACTGGGTGTTCTGGAGGTGTGCAGAGACCACAAGTCACAGATATTTCTGGGAGGCAGCAGGAAAACAGTGGCTGATGACAGGAATTTTGTGATACACTGCTGACATCCAGAGGCCAACAGTCAACAATGTTCATGTGTGTGAATGGGGCTGTAAAGCACAGTGTAAAGTCAGATTCATTAAGTTTTAAATATTCATGCACTTCATTAAAGTTAACATTAATTGCACTATCATACACATTGATTATGCATAGACCATAAGTGTTAAGCCTCTGAAAGCTTGCAAGTATGCTCAAGTAATCGGGCATATCCCATATTTGAGGATTTCAGTGAAATCTACAGCTACAAAATTGAAATTGGAAGCAAAATGCACTACTGTGGTAAAGAACAGCAGTTTCAAATATCAGTCATAAAATATTATTTTATTAACCAAGAAAAAATATATGTGAATTATATGCTGCTTTTATTCTTCTAAAATAAAGCGATATGTGAGATTTCTTAGTGACAAATGGTATACTGATTCGCAAGCTATGTGTATGAAACAGCTCTAAACAGTTAAGCGTTAAGGATTGGCTTTTATTTAGATGAAGACAACTAACCTTAAAAAACAACATAGCAAAATAAAATAAAAAAAAGTTTATTCATTTAAAATAACCTGATTTGTGCATTAAAATTAAGATGCTCCAAGCCCACATACACTGCAGAGAAATTCTACCCCCAGGGAAACACAAAAAACTACAATTCCGTAACCAGGATGTAACAGACAACATTTGACAGAAATTCAATTATCCTTGAAAGGCCCCACTTGTAGTTAGTTACATATGTAATCCTCTTTTATTTAACGGGTTAAAGCTCTCTTTCAAAACGTTTGGTTTGATGAACTGAAGGCTTGTTATACGTCTAAAAAGTCATTAAGTGACTTAATAAGATTGTTAAGTAAAAACATTCAGAAGTTAAAAAATGTCATTTAATGCAGCCCATGGAACCTTAATTCTGGCTGTATGTGTATATACATTATGAAACACCAGTGAATTAACTTTTAATCTCCTTCAAGCCAAAAAGATTTTAAGATTGGAAGCTAAAGCACAAAGGGCATGCCAACAAATACAACGCCGTGCTTTAGAGCAATCTCTGAACTAGCTCACATCTTCCAGAACGCACCGCTGCAGGGCTAATTACCCCACACAGAAAGATGTGCAGGCAGTTACACTGTTTCTGGTACTTCTGCATGGCAGCCGCTACCCTCCTGACACTGCTCTACACAGATACACGCAGAAGTCTAAATTTTGAAATCTGAAGAAATTATGAAGTGTTTTTTCAAATATGATGCTTCAAACCTAGTTTGACATTGATTTTTCTCTAATTAGTTTAAGCCTGTAGACTTTGACCTCCCCAGAGTAAAGACAAAAACATATATCTTTCTTGTATATTAAAATAAAACTTTCCAAACAATATCAATTGCAATTATATATATATATATATATATATATATATATATATATATATATATATATATATATATATATTTTTTTTTTTAAAGGTCTTTAAATCCTTTGGGAGGTAGACATAAAATTGCCCATACTTACAGAGAAGTTAGCTGGTGGAGACAGACAGACCAGTCTGCCCAAAATAGTACTGATTTCACCCTGCTGTTAACAACTCCTGATTAGCCAATTTTCTTTGTGAAGGTGGGCACCAAAGAAGTGTGTACTCTTCCTAATTAGAAGCCACAGTACCACACTGAAATTCTATTTCAACAGCGTTGCCCACACCCTCAAAGAACTTTATGGTCAAACATATACTGAGTGATATAATAAAAAACTTGCCATTTTTCTGACAAGAAAATAGTGCTTGCTAGCAAAGATCTTGTAAGTCATACATCAACCACCTGTACCATTTAGCACGTTTTCAAGTACTGCAGGATATCAGTGTGGGTTTTTTTTTGTTTGTTGCTTTTTCAATAAGACTACTTCTTCCATGCTGCTTTCACCAGTAATACTGAAACGTAGAGGTAACCTGTTAACTCATTTATACACCAACCTAGATTTCATTAGTTTTACTATTTCAGTATAGTCATAAACAACCACACATTTCAGAAAATGTATGCGGATTTTTTTTTGGTGAAAAAAAAAAAAAAAGATTTTATATTATTCTTAGCAAGATTTCAGTTTAGACTTTAATTAAAAGACCTGCCAGAATGCAGGAGGCAACACTTTATAGGATAACAGTGCTTTGAATATTTGCCAGCTAAAAACTCTTTCAAATGTCCAAAACCCATGCTCATTAAGCAATACTGCATTTTAAGTGTTGACTTGTCTTGTTTTTTTTCACTCATGAAAACAGAAGAAAGCAGACAAGGATTCTTGATGGTTGATGTCTCTCAATAGTCCTCACATTCACTTTTCTAAAGGTGAAAAGATACATACTTACTGAGTGGTTAACTTCTCTACCAGTTGTACAGGCAAATACGAAAATACAAATGGAAATGATGGCAAAGCTTTCACGTGTCCAGACAGACCACAGAACACATTTCATTTGTCAGATGATAAGAAAAATGGGAATGCAACAATTCTCTTTATTCTATGCCAATTTCTGAAAGAATACAAGGCCTCAGAAGAAATCCCATTGCTAAAATAAATCTGAAAAGGTTTTAATTATAACTACATTTTTGTAATTACAATTTGAAATTATATTCAAGGTTTAAGAGTTAAATTTATTAGTCTGTGAAGAGTTTTACAAGGCATTTCTAATGTAATGAGCTCAGACACCACATATGTTGCATCTTTGGTACACATTATGAAGAGTTGCTTTTTTAATGAGCTTTAAAAACTCTATTTGCATATCAGAGGAAAAGGTCAGTGATGTGTGGATCAAGTCAGTAAATTAAGTATCACAGCATTATGTTATTATGATTGCCTTCCACAGGCACACAGTAACTAAACCATAGACTGTAGCTATCATATTCTAATGCAACCATTTACACAACCCTACCAGCTGATGTGCACTGGCACTGCTGTATCTTGTGTCCATCTGCTCTGTCCCTCGGCCAGGCCTCCTTCACTTTCCCTCCCCACTAACTCCTTCAGCAGAATACCTGGCGTGCCTGACGATAGGAGAACAAAAGCAGGAATGGGCACAGGGCCAGGATTCAGCATGATGGTCCACCTCTAAGCACTACTTTCCATTACAGGCTTTACTTCAGGGCCACGTCTTGGACCCTCATAATGAGATCAAACCTATAGGATAACAAAGCATCAGGACAGGGAAACATCTTTCAATTCAAGCTCCACTCCACTTAAGCCTTTGTGCAAGGATGCAGAAGTATGGCATCTTTTTCAAAATACAGATACCAAAAATATTTTTACTGCTATGGTTCAAAATTTCACTCCACCTTAACAGATCTTTATAACTGGAACACCTGGCAAGATTGGTTGACTTGTAGCTATACTGAAATGTGTAATTTCGTGATGAATAATAAATAAGCAAGGAACCAACTGCAAATACATTCTTGACAGTTTTTCAGCAAAAAGAAAAAAAAAGTATTCACCTTTATTTGTTCATTTTAAGGGCCAGTGAAGTCGATTCCCTTCTCAGCTCTGAAACAAGCCACAGTAATTAACAGGGGTATATGTGTTAGAGACTGTAGGTGTACCTCTTTATGTATATTTATACACGTCACCACCAAGGAAAAAAATGCTCCATCTTTGTATAAAGGTGTCAATCTAGTCATTAGGTTGGACAAAAATAATTTTTAAATAATAGCACAATTGAATACAGCCAACCAGTTATAAGTAATTTTAATGATTTTTTTTGCTTTTTGAATGATAATCCTCAAAGTAGAATTCAAAAATATAATGCAAAATATTTACTCATTTTATTTACAAGTAAAATGTGCAGTTCAGCTTATCCTTACCACAGTAAATTTTCTTTTTCTATGTGATGAATAGAAACTATAAGAAACATTTGAAAAGACAAAAAAAAACCCTAAGAACAAAGAACTTCTCTTCAGTTATATTTCGGTAGAAGGTACACAATATAATTTTAAAAAAAAAAGAAAGAACAAAAAAAACAAAAAAAAACTTTTACATTGGGAAAAAAGAAAAAAGTCCGAGAAAACACTAAAGAATTACATAGGAAATAATATATTTTAAAACCGTGGAGTTATTTTGCTTTGACAATCACAAAGTTCTTATCTATATTGAATGTACTTTACACTTTTTGGTAGCTAAAACTTTGAATCTTTAAATGTAACATTTTTACCCTTCTGACTACACAAACTGCCTTGAGGAGAAAAAGTATTCTGGTATCTTCCCTTTCCTTTGATGAAGCAACAGATGCTTTGGTTAAAGAGGAATTCGCGCACAATAGTGTTTTAACTTGCAAGGTAGCACTCCTTTATTAAGTTGGTAGAATTCCACTAGCTGGATGAGATCTGTAAATCTGGTATGACCATCATCAAGGGTATAGAACAGCTTCCCATCATCTTCCAACTGTAAAAATGGAAAAACAAAATGGAATCAAATCCTCTTTTGATATGGTATTTCTTCATGATTAAAGTACTTGTTTGAGAAGTCTTCTTGTAGACCAATTCATAATTTTACAGCTATGGAAAGAAGGAAAAATGAAAGAGATCACTGACAAAAAGATCAAGAGCAACAAAAATAATGTATTCTTTAACTTTTCTTCTAAGATAGAGCCACGCCTAAAAGCAAAGAATAGTTTAATAAGCATCAGAATACTCGCTTTGAATTGATAATATTATTTTATGCCTTTGCTTTGGAGTGATAGAATTAATATACATACAGTTTTCACAACAAACCAAGTTTCAACTTCCTAATACTTTTCAACCTTATCCCCATTCAGGAAGAATACTATTGACATTCAAAATCTTCAACGTTTAAAATCTGTATTTCCCTATACCAGCTAACTGAACGTTAGCTCTCGCAAAATTTGCATTGCACTGCTGAATGTATAAATATAAATATAATTGTGGAGGTTGGTGGTCCTGCCTGTGGGGGGAGGGTTGGAGATTCATGATCCTTGAGGTCCCTTCCAACCCTGGCCATTCTGTGATTCTGTGATATATTTTCTCAATGTTTCCTCATAAGCTGATATATCCAATATCAAGAAGCTTCAGTGTGATAGTGACTAATTAGCATTAACGTAAATAAGGAAGAGAGTAAAGAAGATTTTTAAAAGGGAAAGTAATATTTTACAAGATTGAGAGAGTAATGGAAAGAGCTTTCTGAACTACAGCTAGTGCAGAGCAATATTTGCCGTACTATAGAAAGATGCAACTATCCTACTTGAGAACAGTGGGAGAAAACTTACTTATCTCTTACCTGCAACTAAGATTTCTCATTTGAAGCAGCTGTTGAGCTGTTTTGCGATTCCTGATTATTCTACTCCTTTCTACCAAATCTGGAAGTAGTTTGCAATTTCTCTATTCTCAAACTTTGATCAATTTAGTTCAGACTCTGCTAGTTAAGAAATTATGACTGTGCGCATATATATAAATTCCTGTGTTCCAGGCAAAACCATAAAATGGATTATCATACACTGAACTTCCCTTATCGTGGTATTTTTCTGCCAACACACTGAAGACAAGGAAGAGTTGACATTTCAGATATGTGTTGTCCAGGACGTCATTTTTAGGCTTTTTTTCCCTCCTCCAAATTATACCCCAAACCTAAAGTTAATTTCTACATCTCTGAAGAAAGCAATCAGCATTTTTTCAAAATAAAAGCTCATACTGAATTTATATTGCCCAGGAACCTAACATTTTCTGCAAGCTAGGAAGGCTGCAATGAGAGAGTATTTATTAGAAAAGGACACTCCTGGAAATAGATACAAATCTTCCTCAACATGGACTACAGAATAGCTCATTTCAGGTTAAACTAAACTGAAATGAATTTCTATCATCTTGGAGTATTAGGACTGAGGAATACATTGAACATATCAAATACTCTAATTTTCACAGTATTCGATTCCAAACATTTCCCCAAAAAATTCATTTTGAACTATTTACAATCAATTCCCTGCCACCCTCCTGCAATACTTGTTGCACATTACTAATGTTAATATGATGTAGATGTTAATGTAGGGAAAACCTGAACTCATGGGATATACGTCCTATCCAGGATAATTTTAGTCTTAATTAAGCTAAAATCTAAGAAAAAAAATACATTTAGAGACTGCTGTTTGTGGTAGCTTCCTGCCACATCTGCTCTTCGAGAAAAGAATATCTGTTTCCTGATAAGAAAAAGTGGTATCTTGAACTTGAGAGTTAAATGACATCTCAATGTAGTAGTGTCATACAGTATTTGTACAGAGTTCAGAAGGGTTTTTAAACCACACAACAGTTATCCTAAAGTAAATACTAGAAGCAATCATAGTCAATAGAAACAGAGACCTTAAACCTAGGATTCTGATCACTGAGTATATGCTGATGCTCACACAGGAACCAGGATATAGATATCATCTTTGGAGGAAGGGTTCTTGCACTATTTGTAGTTAACACAACAAAAATCCCAATCAACTACATTTTACCAGATACTGATTCCCTCCTTTTCTCTTTCAAATAATGCTTCAGTCTTATTTTACAGGATTTCTTTTTTTTGGGGGGAGGAGGTGGATATCAGGTACAATCCCTAGGTAAGGCATACAGAAATTTTCTGAATGATCATATTTGATCACCAGATCAGGAGAAAAAAAAAAAAAAACAAACAACAATACAACTCAAAACACTACACCGATTTCCACTGAGAAAAAGCAGAATCTTCCAGAAATTAGTTTAGTTTAGAAGGAGGAAATGTGTAAGCTAGAATATTATTTGGTCTGGAAGAAAGGCTCTTGCCAAGATAGAAGAAAAGCTGCAAGTATTCTCAATTATGTCAAGCATCTGTGGCTAAAATAGATAATGTTAAAAGGCTTCTCATCCTAACAGACACAGTCTGAAAAAAAAAAAAAAAAAAGGAAAAAAAAAAAAAGAAACCTCCATTATAAACCTCCTCAAGATGAAGTGGGATGAAGTGGAAAGGATGGGGAAGACTGTCCATTCAGACAGAATTGGATATCCTCAGTGAAAACTGATGGAAATATGACTTTAACTGAAGAAATTTCAGGTTACCTGTAAGTAATTGGACTAAGTAAGCAACATTTTTGTTAAAATTGTCCTACCTAAGAGTACATGGATGTAATTATACTACAATAACATGAATCATGAAAAGAGGAGATTAGAAAAATTTTTTTCGTAATAATCAAATATTTAGACAGATGAGGCAGCAATACACATATAGGCCAAAGGAATCTACCTAAATGAATGACCGAGAAGAAAAGTCATTATGATCTTTATTAAAATACAGTCTTCATGCAATCACAGTTGCTTCTAATACAGCTCAAATAGATTTGTGCATTTTTCTAAGATATTTATTAGGTAAACCAAAATGTAGGATTACATAATAATAGTCATGATTTATAACAAATCAACTGCAAAGGCCATAAATTTTCAACTCTAGAATATTTATGATTCAGGTGATACAGCTGTTATGTTTAGAATATTCAATATCTACTTTAAAGCAGCAAAATGGAGGAAAAAAAAAAAGTAGCACAATTATTTGATTGCATTGGTTTATAATTGTAAATAGAAACTGAAAATTTTACTTACTGGTACAATTTGAAAATGCTTTATTTTTAATCCATGACTCAGTGACAGTACAAACGTTCTGGGATTACTTTGGCTATCACGTACCAAGAACACCCTAAAAAAGATTGAAAATTTTCAGATTAAGATTACTCTGAAGCTTTGTTAAACATCCTCTAAAATTGTTGTAGTTTTGAAACAGCAAACACCGTGAGAAGCAGAAATAATCTTAATTACAAAAATGCTTTTAATCAGTATTCCTTTGAAAAAGTGTCACTGAAAATACTTTTTTCTTAAATTCTTTTTCACCTTGAATATTATGTGCATGAATAATATGCATGAATGACACTGCAGGCATTTGTTTTTACACTGCATAGAATTACGGTGCAACTCTGCAGACAGAAAAACACCCTCAAAGTTAGTGCTTTGAACAAAATTTTTCCTTGGACCGTGACAGTTACCTAAATCTCAAACTTTAAAAGGAAAATGTGAAAGGTTACTATTCAACAGGAAGTCTATGGAAAAGGTAATGCAAGACTTACTAAAATGATTTTCACCTTACCCATACTCATAAATGCACACTCATATCTGTACACTGTCAAAATTCCCAATTCACAGTCTATTTTATAGCACCGCTGTTGAAATCACAACACTCTCAATGGCCAACAGTGTCACTGCAACTAGTTATTTGATTTCAGACAGATTGTATACATAGTTTTGTCATAACCTTGTAGAGTAATCTGGTGCAGATAAAGGATGAATATAATCTCACTGGACTGAAGAGTTTGCACTACCAGTAGAGACAAACAGTTTGGTGGGCAGAGGGAAATACCTGGGTTCACAGCTTTGTAGCAAAGAGTTTGAACTGCCTGTATTATGCAGGTCTGGAGTGAATATTAGCTAACAAATGTACCAAAGAAGAGAAATGAAGAGACAGTCACAGGAGCAAGCATTCTCATTTTTCAGGAGGCAAAAGAAACAGGCAATGTAGACCTGCAGATGTCAAACAAGTGAGAGCTAGCCACCCACTTTTTCCCAACCATGTATCAGAAAGGGGAACATAACTGTATGAAAAGAAGAGATTTCAGAAGAAAAAAGCAGACAGCAAAAACTTTCAGTAGACTTTCACAGGATAACAACTTGTATCCAAATTTCTGAGTACTACTATTTTAATTCTAAATATTTTATGACTTCTGTTTTTACAACAAAGGTAAGAAAATACATGAAATTAAGAAATTTTGAGTTCATAATGATTAACATTTCTATCAAATTCAGACTAATTCAGAACGCAGATACTAATTCAGTTATGAAAAAGAGATAATTGCCAACCCACCATACAAAGGTAAGATAACGATTAATATTTCTCAATACTTTCAGGCTCTCCTAATAAGCTCTTTCTCACCATCTAGTGGCTTTTCACCCCTTTCCAGGACATCAATTTTATTTACTTAGTTATTTTTACAAAGCATAATTTCAATCTTCCACGTGTTTGTCACTAATAATTGGCTTTGTTTTTAATTCAGAAAAAAAAAATAATGATAAGCATGTGCCATTTTCCGAATATCCAAATTGAGTTCTCTATATTAAAATACCATGATTCACATCAAACGCTATCCAAAGTAATCGCGAAACGTATGAAAAAATGCAGGTGGATTAGGATTTTTGCTGTCATTTTGTTTGTTGGAATAGGAAAGATGTGCAACATTTTTCCCCTTCACATAAAAAGGTCTTTACTCTTTCCTAACTCTACAAAAACTAACCTATTTTAATTGAAGAAACTTTTAATAAGATCACTTTATTATGAAGAAAGGGCTGCAGTTCACATAAGCTTAAAAATACTGGTTGGAGTTTTTGAAATGTGCTGGATGACTCCAAAAACATTCTCAAAAATATAAAAGGAATTTTCTGAATGACCAATTGCATTTTGTCATGGGCCTTTTGGAAATGCTATTATCCCACTCATCTATTGAGGGCTGATCAGTTTGCAATCCTGTCAACCACTTATCACTGAAAAGACTTTAAATGTAAAGGGGTAAAGTTCAAAATCTGCAATGCTGCTAAATAAATGCCTTAAGGAATGTTTCTTCTACATCTGAAGAGTAGGTCCAAAAGAATTCAGGTGGGCTATAAAGGAATATGATTTTTGCAGTCTGTAACTGTCATTTATTTATTTCAAATACTGAAATCTTTATTCCTTTCTATAATAGTCCTTTCACCTTCTCTTAGCCACATAAACAGTCTATTTGTTGGTATATATGGTATATGTCACATACATAGGAGATCCCTGCTTGGAATCAGTTTCATCTTCTAAGCACCTTAAAAGGTTCAACTTGAATACTTTTTTCCAGCATACACTGCAGCGCATTTATGTCTTCACTGTAGTTCATGAGTCTGTACGCCAGGTTAGGACCGCTCACACCACTATGTTATAATCAGTTCTAAACAGACCACTCAGGAATATCACTCTCACCAAAATCACAGGGCTTATCTGCAAATAGCTCCAAGAATGTTTCATTCACTCACTGAATGAATAAGGCCCGATTTTACACGGGAGTGCAAAATGTACACAGGAGTAGGAATAAAAATACAGAAATGAAAAATATCAGGATTTAATAATGAAATATATATTCTGTCATTTTTCTCTGAATGAATATTTAAATGAGAGAAAAATAGAAGTGATTAGCCCTACCCTAATATTTATTATTTACTATTAAGAGATAGCAGGATCTTTACTCAATGGCTATCCCTACATAGTTCATTTTGGAATAACGTTAGGCAGTTTTCTGAGTTTCCTTCACTCTTTCATCACTAATAAGAGATACGAAAGACACCAGTGCCAAAGTTGATAGGTCACATAGAATATTGTGTAAATACACAGCTCAGATGCTTGGCTCTGAGAGAACACAAGTAATCTGTCAGTGACAGAACTGAAGTGTTAGATCACCACTTTAATGCTTCCAAAAGACATAAAATAGAAACCAACTGATCCCCAGATAGCCCTATATAAAAGAATTTTTATTTCTATTAGGTAAGTGCAAAATCTTTCTTCCTCCATCTCCCTCCTACAATAAAAAGTAGAATTGTTGGCTAGAAATATGTCTCAGAAGAGTTATTTAAAGAATTAGCTTACCCATCTACAAGCCCATGCTGTAAAATAAGTCTCTGAGCTTCATCTCTAGAGATTTTGTGATGAAACCATGACTGAGATCTGTGAATAGCTGTAGAAATAAAGATATTTTTAAAATATATGTTGCCTTTATTGAAACAACTGCTGCATTTTTTTCTGTAATGAAATAATTCACATACCCATGTTAGACATGGCAATAGGACTACAATGTGAGTTCAGTCGTAGGCACCCTCTTCTCTGTGTGAGAGAGAATTAAAAATGATTTCAATATCTTCTTGTTAAAAAAATAAATTAAAATCAGAAACAGTATTCTGATTAAAACAAAGATGTTTATACCCGCCAGGCTAATCCTTCTTCAACTGCAACTGAAAGTGCTTCTGTTGGATTTTCTATAATTCTGCTTCTGTGTCCTGAGAAATCCATTGCAACTAAAGAATTTTCAGAAATACTTCTCTGCAAAAGAGAAAAATAGATTTAGTTTGTTTCCCTATTTTATTATTTTAATTAATGATCCATGTTTTAAGACAGCTTCTGAATAAGTGTTGTGTTTTATAAACAGCGTTTCAAGTATCTGCAATGTTTCCCACAACAGCAGAACTCATTATACTCCAGGTACACCCCTGTACGCTGCCACAAAACTAGATTTCACAGTCTGGCAGGACAAACCATCTTATTTGCAGTACTGGGATAAATGATGAATACATACTTTTAACATAAATTCTACTTACACGTGTTAAGTAACTATTATTAAGTTGTCAAAAACACGCAAGGAACTCAGCAAAAGTAAAATAACAGGGCAAAATAACAGAGTGCCTGACTGTGGGAGAGAAAAGGGAACTTCTTGCTGCTGGCATGGGTACAAATTAATGAGGACTGTGAAACCTGAAAATACTTTCTTTATGAAATATGTCCATCAGCTTGATCACTTAATTCTTGAGTTTATCAAATTTTCTCTTTAATTCACAAATTATAGTCAAGTATAAAAATTGTACCATGCTTGCTCCCGTTTATATATTTGGTTTTAAAATCTACATGAGCTATATTGCATGTGGCTGTGCAAGAGGAGACCAATCAGTAATGGCTTCCAGACCCATTATGAAAGCAGTAGCTGGCTATCATTAGCTTTTTGTAACAGACAGTATAAATACAGTCAGTATACTAAGTGTAATTTTGAAGCCATGCTTATCAGCAGTATTAGAAAACAGTATTTTTGTGAATCCCCATAAAGGCAAATATACATCTTAGGTGTTTTAACACCAAGAACTACGTTAAAAGCTTCAAAAACAAACAAACAAAAAAACCACACCAACAAAATTGTCATAATGGACCCTGGCAACAAGCAATTTTTACACAATTTAAGCAATAAAAAGCACAAAGTGCCACACATCGCTCAAAAATAAATAAATAAATAAATAAATAAATAAATGAAGTGACTGGGATAAGTAAGACAAGGTTTTAAAAGGACAATCCAATCCCAAATTATCTGGCTGGGGAGACAGACAGATCACCAGCCTACAGACTACTATTCCTCCAAAATCCAGTTTTGCCATATTATGGTACTCCTCTGAGCTCCAGGCAGTATTACATCAGTTTAAATCCAATTTAAATAAATAACCACTTGGGGAAAAAAAAAAGAAAAAAAAAAGACAGAAGTATTACCACATACTGAAAAAGTTTCTAAAGCTTTCTTATTCATCGTTTACAGTATGTGTAACCTTAAACACTTTATTCATTTTTAATGCATTTACAGTTCTGCTACTTTTTTAAAATCCTCTTCGACAGTGATAATAAGCCAATAAACTCCCCAAATACTGAATATTCTACAAAAGAGAAAAGCCTGCTAACTGATCTGAACTGTCCAACTTGTATGAAATAAGTAAATTAATTAATTAGCTCTCTCATCTACCCTGATGCCCCTAAAGATTTCACACACTCAAAACACATTTAAAATTTGCAGGATCAGGTCACTAGTACAACTGACAACAGTCACTTGAAAATAGCATGATTACAGAAACAATGTATTTACTCATGGAGCTACTGTGGGACATACCATAGGTGTCATACTCAAAGGGCTGCAGCCACTTCTACCCTGATATGGTTGTGTGTAATTCTGATACAGCTGCATCCCATACTAAAAACAGAAAACGATATGGTTAGCATTTTAAACCATAAACTGTGTAAACTTTCTTCCAGACGTAAAAGGCAATGCTATGATTCCATGATTTTTTATCATTATAAAATAGGCACAAATGCTGTTAAGATAACGAAAAACACAACACTGTTTTTGCTTTAGTTTTTCTAAATGCACATTCTACATGAAATTCTGCTTATTTAATACACCAATTGACCTGTGCCTATTTTTCCCACAACAAACACATTTTAAAAACATCTCATGTATTCTTCTGGCTTTGTCTGCCATTACCAACAGTGTCTTTAAATTCAGCCAGGTTACAAGCGATATCATTCCCTCCCTTCAGTGATTCCAGTAATTTTGTCTGTCTGTTGAAAGTTCAGCTTTTGTTGTACAAAATTGATACTGCTATTGCATAGGAACCTATAATTGTTATTTCTCTACTTCACAGTATCAAAGTTTCACATAGTAAACTTAAGTAAGAAGTTAACTCCACACAGAAAAGTTACCTTAAACAACCTTATTGCTGTCATCCAGCAGGTCCTACTTTGTTCATCATCCGCACAGAGTTGTTTCAGGTCTCTGGTTCCTCCTGATTTGTTAGGCTAGAAGGCCACAGCACATTTTTTTTTTTAGCATTAATGCATATCTTGAAGATAATACCTGTTGAAATAAAAGCCACTAATTCTCCTATTTTATAATAGACAGCTGAACATTGTTTTCAAAAGCCTTAAAGAAACTTAAGCTTACCGAAAAACTGTGGCTTGCTTTAATATGTATCAGAATGATAAGCTTGTACCTTAAAGCAGAATCCATAGCTTGTTGGTGCTCCAGAAATCTTTTTGCCTGTCAAAGACATGTATATATCACTATTGCTGAATTCACAGAAAAACTGCAGATGCCTTGGTTCCTATAAAGAAGAGCAATGTAATACAGTTAGACTATTTTCATCTAACCTCTCCAGGTAAGAAACTCAGAATAGTATAGTAGTTATCTTGTTCCAAAATAAGGACTTATATCTCAGTTTTAACGTGACACTGTCTCATGAAATCTAGAAAGACGCAACTCAAAATTCACTTCCTAATGCAGAGAACAAATACCTTAAACTAATCAAAAAGTTCATTCTTCCAGAGAGAAAGAAAGCACAAAGTGTAAAAGTTACTAGATATCTGGGAAAACATCTACTAGATTCAAGTCTAAGAGTAGAAGTTGGAAATTTTGAGAACAGCATTCATTTCAAGCACCAAAATAAAACCTACTTTCAGAATTTGAAATAACAGCACACTGTAGTAATTACCATTCAGTATTAGTTGTAGCTATTACCTCCATCATCCAAGATAAGTGTAATTAAGTCAAGCAAAAAAAAAAAAAAAAAACCAAAAAAAAAAAAAACCAAAAAAAGAATGAAAAAGACATTGTTGAGGGATGCAAAAGTAGCTGAATTAATACTCTCTGGTGGATAACAGAAAATTCAGAACGGTGAAAAGCATGTGCTTTAAGTGGTCTGCACTAAAAGTGTCCCTCATCCTGTTTGACATAATCAGGCTTAATTTCTGCCATCAAAAGTTTGAACTAGCAAATGAAAACTGAACAATGATAAAAAAATTTCACAACTCTAAAAATCTTCCCTTAAAATCCTTCTAAACATAGGTTTTTGTTTAATTTACACATTGAAGTATTGTGCTCAGCTTTCAGAGCATCTCTACTTACAGTCCAGAATTTTAACTATTATAAAACGATTTCACTGATTGGAAAAATGTTACCAGAACAAAATAAATTTAATAGAAAAAAAAAAAACAACTACGTTTTCCTGATACAAAGCTTTTCCAATTCTGTATCTCAATCTCTCTTTCAAATTACAACAGATAAAATATAAAATGATTTCCTTTTTAATCACATTAAGTTAAAATTTAAATTTGAATAAATACTGCATTAAATGACAAATATATATAGATGTGCTCTAAATTGAGAGTTCTTCCCTCTGTTGTTTTTTTTCCTTGCCTTACCTTAGATGTACCTTTAGTGGAAAAATAAAGGCCAGATCTTCTCAAAACAAAGTATAATTTTTTCCATGATTTTTTTCCCTGCTCTTTTGCATGTAAATAGCCGTGAATCTCAGGATATGTGCTGGAGCTTAAGAACATCTGAAAGAAAATATCAGGCATGCATTTCTCTTTTTATCTGAAGTCTTCTTGCTATTTCATTAACATATTCAGGCAAGACTAAGAGGAATATATCACTGAAGCCACTATTACACCATGGTAATTCAGTTATTGGATCTAACCTCATTAAGTGTACCTCTCATTTAAGACATACAGGCTGTTACATAATTCCAAGGTATGAAAGGCAAGCTACATATTTATATGGAACATATGGTTTGAAATGAGAACATTAGTTACACAATATGTTAACTTCAGCAGCAAAACTAGTGTAAGAAGTTCTGATCCCATATCTCAGACCCTATTTTTATAAAACTGCAAATCAATGCTACCAACAGAAGGAAAAAATATGACAGCTCTCCTCACCCTCCCCTGCCTGTTACAGACCAGAAAAGGGAACTGATGTAAATTAGAATTAATTCAGCAAACAAAATATCTATATCACAAATCCACACATGTTGGGAGGATACTACTGTTTTCAAAAGAGGAGGAAACATAAAGTCTCTGGAACATGTGTGATGCTGAAGTGGGTGCTTTAGTTGTACCAAGAGCCATACCAGGTATTTACTGCATTCAAGGCCATGTGGTGGAGAGTTTTTGGCTGAAAAAATCTGCATCAGGAACAAGATAGGAAGGGTTTAAAGTCTCAGGGGGATCAGCCCTTTTGCCTCCGAAACCACAGGTTTGCACCCTCACACATCCTTGGAAAGTCAGAATGATATGGATAGACAGGAGTTAACTGATTCACCGAGAGCAGCTAATTCATGCACTGTCTCTGCTCAAGACATTCACTGACTTCTGCTTAGCCATTTTAGCCAGACACTGTCAGAGAGCAATACAGGTGTCACATTGTGAAGACCAAGCATAGAATTCTATTCAATCTGCAAAAACACTTACTAAATTTGTCAACAGTGTTAACTGTATTCTAATTCCATTTAACATATTCAATTCTGTTCCTCTTTAGTCATTAAAACTAACCAAAATTATGACTCACACCCAAACATACTAACCTAGAACTTTTCAAATTCTATGTATGCAAAGGAATTCATATTATTACTACTCTCTTCAAGGAATTTTGACCCAAGCTGGCCTGTAGTAACATAAACAATATCTAGGTTTCAAGGACAAGGGGCTTTCCTGCTGATATCTGCAGCTTTCCTTGTTGTGAGCTCCTCCTATCTGCTGCCACCTCCAGAAAATCTAAGCTGATGACACGAAGCAACAGATTTCCAGGCAAGAGCCTGGCTGGCACCAAACTGCAGCAAAATTATGAAGCAAATGTGATTTTGGAAGTACACCAAGTTTTTCACCACTGAATAATGGCATCCAAATCAAATAAACAAAGCTACTTTCATTTTTATTGTTTTCCTACCTTGCAGTAGATGCATGTCAGTACAACATGTACAACATCCCAAACTGATTAAATTCAGCTGTTATGAATGCAGTAATAAGGGCAGGTTGCATGTGACCGGGGAGAACCCAGAATATCTAGCCCACAACTGAGAATGCATTATGAGAGTTTCACCACTATTTGTATGAATAGTAAATTACAAGACTAGGTACATCCATCTACATGTGCTGCTGTCACATAGCCATCTACAAATATAGTTTAAGCTATTTCATCCATACTGACAAGTAGGTCCTTCTCAGTGCTCCAACCTGTTAGTTTTCCCAATTTCCCCATTTGCCATGTATTAACAAATTCAATAATTGTGAATACAAAACACTTTTTCAGAACAGCCTTTAACTCCATAACAAAATTCAAACTGAAATTTTAGGATATTCTAAGATGGTCAATATATATAACATCAAAAGAGCATCTCTTTAGGTTGTAGTATCTTTGCAGAAGAGAAAATGAGTGCTTTGCTCTCAGTCTGCATGAGCATCTTCCCCACAATTCCGGTCATAAGAGCTTCCAAACAGAAGCACCATCAGGAAAAACACATTTCTTATGCAGCAGGCCAAGAGTGCAGGAATAATACAAATCTCAGCTTCAACATTCACTTCTGTACCTGTGCTATCAGTGCTATCAAAGGTAGCAATATCGCTAGGAAAAAGGCAATTCTATATCCATCTTTCTTTCTAAGACAGTTGAAAACTGAGACAGAAAATGCCATTAACTGTAACAAGAAATGAGCGGAAAATTTATTTCAGAGTGAGAACTGAATATATTTGATAAATACGTAAAACTAAACACAGTAGAAATCAAAGTCTTTTGATTTTTTTAATGGAAGCACATACAAGATTAAAGCCTATTATGAGAGAAATAGATTGCTGTTTATGCAGAAAAAAGAAAATCAAAATAGGCCAAAAATCTGGGAAGTCTTTCATGTAGGTAGAAGTTGTTAGGAGAGTTAAATGATGTTATGTTGCAGGCAAGTATTACTGGTTACACAACACGCTGAAATAAGTTTGTGCCCGGACTCTCATGCAGTGAAATATATAGTGTGATATGTGGGGTGTGTCAAATGTCGCCATGTCTTTCAGATACTAATATATGATAGCACCAAGGATTGGATTATTATTTGATTTGCTCTACGACCAACAAACTTAAAACCAACCTGAATAACAAACAAAACAAAATAAAGAAAAAAGAAAGCAAAAAGAACAAAAACTAGTGGAACAGGAAAAACATTCCACTATCTTAAACAAATGCAGTAGCAAAAAATGCAAAAAATACTAGATGTCACTTGAATAGAATAAAGATCAAAAGCTGCATTCTTAATGACACAGCCTGTTTGTCTGCTTTCGGACACTGAATAATAATGCCTTCAACTTTGTCAATGGAAGAATGGCTGCACTGGGGGAAGAGAACAATATTTACAGAAGTCTATGCTTCTCAAGCAGATACACACAATTTTGAGAGTTAAACAGAGAAGCTGTTATTTTCCTAAGGCTCTGTGAATTGTGATTTAATTTGATGACTGATTTCTTCAAAAATGCAATGACTGTTGTCCATGACCTAGTCCAAGGCTATTGGGAAGGCACAGGATTTTCCTCTGAGCATGCTAATAAATGTGAGGGTCGCTAAGTAAGGAACTGATACTGATGTGCATTATTGCCTCCTTTAAACTTCAGTCATTCTGAGGGGTTTAGACTGGGAGAAAGGCCAGCAAAGCATAGTGTGGAAGATGGCGAAAGGGAATGTGCAGATTAGAATATGTCTGGAAACTGATAAAAGACTGTAATTCATTGCAGAGGTCTTCCAGTGTGAAAAATGTACCAGAGTCAGAAAAAAAATGATCAGGAAAAGAGGGACATGCTGCAGGAAAGGGCTTAAAAAAAAAAAAAATGCTTGGATCTTAAACCCATGAAGACAAAGAAACAACTAAGAATATGGAGAATGAGATGGAAATAGAGAAAGAATAAGAGGAAAGGGCAAAAGGGGAAGACCGGATTGGTAATTCTAACTTTCGCGAAATTCTGAGCATTTGCTTTTGTAATTCTGTTCTGTGTTTAATTTAATTTTTCCATATGTAACATTCATGTTTTACATTTGTTCAGGAAACATATATGCTACTTTCTCTAATATATTCTACACCATGTGAAAGTTTTTTTTTTTCATTGCCCTGGAAGATGGCTTGGACAGCTGCTATCTACAATAACTCTCTAATGTACTTACATTATGCACAAAAAGCTATTAGAAAGAAGTAATGAAATTGGTCAATATGAGTCTTGAACTCCGAACTTCAAGTCTAACTACAGAACTTGAATAACAATCACACGTATTCAACAACCAAGAAGGAAGGAATAGGTCTATTCTTAAAGTAAAAGTAGAAGAAAAGCCACAAATGCCCCAGTAACTACAACCTTCCATAATGAAGTTGTGTCATCACTGCATTTAAATGCGACTGACATCCTGCATGGCGAAAAAAATGGTAAAAATTGAAGATATTTAAAAGTACAAAATTGGAGAAATTTTACTCTCAAAAGAAATGTATAATTTTGGTCCCATAAAATAATTTCAGGAGAAATTTATTTACTTCAGTGAGGTTAGAATTTCAGCTAAGAATGAAGAACTCAGTTCTGTCAACACTATCTATGTTCTGTTGTCTATTCATTAGGAATTCTGTCTTGAATAAGAATCCGAAAGGATCTAATGTATATCTCAATGCACATCCAAGAGCTGCTCCAAGAAGCAGACCACATTTTAAACAAGCCACAAGTCCTATTTAAAATTACATGCAACAAGTTTCACATCTAATTAAACCAAGTGAATGAATTTATTGCCCACTTACGAGAGTTACTAATTCTCACACAAAACAAAAAAATCTCAACACATAAAAATAACAGAATATTCCATTGTCAGTGAAGCCTCCGATTAACATCTACATATTGCTCTGATTTTTATTTTAAGGCATCCTACTTGCAAAAATAACTTAATATGTATTCCAAAGAACCCAAAGCGACTACAACTAGACACATGCATATGGAACGGTCACACACTAAGCAATATAATCACATACTTCTTTTCTTTTTAAGGCTAAAGATCTTTATAGCCAAGATTAAAACCTCGCCTTGTTTCACATAGATATTTGGCATACTTCGGAACTAGTGATCTTATTTAGCACATGCTAAATAGAGAGGAGGCAGGTAGACATTTGGCTTTTTTTTTTTTTAATGCCATTTAGATATTCTGATTTAAAGTCATGAGACAAAAATACTTCCACTTTTGCTTTCAACGAAAGTCAAGAAAATCATACTTGAAAAACATTTTACTTGCTTACAGGTCAATCCACAAAAAGCTATAAAAGTATCAGAAGTGATTTTTTAATCATTTGTAAGCATTGATTTGTTAAGATTAATGTCTCTCTTGATACCTGACCAAGCACATCACAAATAATAATGCAGGACCATTAACTTGTCTTAATGAAAGTTTCCAAGGAAATAGCAACCCACTGTAAACTATCAACTGAAGAGCTCTGCTTAAACCAGCATGGCAGCTACAAATCTGAGTATTTATGTCTACTAAGTTTTGTTAGCCCAAATGCAATTAAACACGCAATACAACATAAAATAGCAACAGATAATGGATCACAAGAAATTTGTCAAACTTAACAAAATTGGATATATGTATTCAGAACAATTCTCAATCTGATCCACAAGCCTTGCACATTTTCCATGTATCACATATGTTGTGTGCTGAGGGCTGAAAGAGGTTCTGTGCAAGGGTATAAATGGCAAACAGTTTCATCTTAAAATACTCAAATATGAGGTTGTTTGCAAGCAAAAAAAATAAAAATAAAAATTCTCACAATAAAGGGGACAAGATTTGATGACTAAATTAAATACTTGCCTTACACTACATCATCCATTTGCTGTGTAAACAGTAAAAGTGAATCGGTTTTTATCAGATAAGCAGCATCTTTTGATGTTATAAAATTTGTATTTAAGTTCATAAAAATGATTTATGTAACAGTATGCATCAATTACATTTTATGTGGAACTCTTTAAACTACATTTGGGTATCTATTTGTTAGCATTCTCTTTTTATATATTAGTATATATAACATATATATAAATACAAAATATTTTGTACTAAATACATACATGCATACATTAATACATAAATAAGAGAATGCTAGCAAATAGATATATCTTAACAAACATATATATAAGGATATAACTACTTAGTATAGAAGAATGCCTTGAAATTTAGTTCTTTAATGCTTTTCATTTACTGGTAGAATGTATTGTATAGATGCACAAAAATATCTATTTCCATATTACTTTTAGTTCTACCTTAAAATATCTCTTCTTATGTTGCCTTTCCAATCATTCTTTATCCCCAAAACTCACACACAGGGTTGTTGTCTTAAGACCAGTGAAAGTTCTTCTATTAATTAAATTTCCTAGTGACAAGCAAACAAGAGTGATGTGTATGTTTCCACCTTTATTACTCATTTTTCCCCTCTTTCAGAAGTAAGATGATGATCCCTGATATGGTCATTCTGTGAAATTATTCCCACTGTAAATTAAAATCTTGTGTCCACTTAAAAGATGACTAACACTGAGTGACCTACCATTTTTTTTTGTAAGGTTACAGTAGCCTTCAAGCTAACAAATCATACTAGTCAGTCTAAATTTTCTACTCATTAAGTTCAACCATTTAACTCTTTTTTTGTATCCATTTGTGTCACACTGCCAATTCCTCAGTATTCTAGTGTTGTGCTGCTGTACATGATAATTATTTCAGCACTATAATCTTTCAAGAAAACTGTTTTACCTGAAAAACTCAACACAGGTACTAACCATTTTTCTTTAACGCATTTTAGCCATTTTTGTGCTATCTGGTTCTGAAAGAAGGTGCCAATTCTCAAGTATAGTCATATAATAACTGTCTGGAACATATACTACATATTTCATAAGGAAAATAAGTCATTAACTATGTTTTGAGTTACACAAAAGCTACCAACAGATCTTACAGTGACAAAGAGATATGCTCACCCAATATAGACAACTGTGAATTCCAAAATATAATTGTTCATCTCCTGTAAAGGTTACATACCTGTAATATCCCAGAGTGTTTTACAGCTGCATTGGTCTCACTTGAAAAAGATATCATATGATCAGGAAAAAAGCTCTGCAATGACAATAATTTGTATCAAAGTTTTGTAAAAATAAATCAGTATTAAACTTTGTTTCTCTTATGGATGTTAAAAAAAAAAAAAAAAAGCTTACTTTAGTATCCTTCCTAAATTTGTGACAGCCTATGTATTATTTGCTGAGTAACTTAGAAATATGAGAAAAAGCAAGAGGGTTTCACACAGCAGTACAAGTCATATTGCAGTACCTAGCCTTCAGTGTTCTTCTAGTAGTAACTTCTACTGCTGTTGAAAAGTAAGACTCACCAGGGGCTTTAATATGCTACAAAGTAGTGATACACACACCAACATACTAGAAAACACTGTTTTCTATTACTTTTATTATACTAGAATCTTAGTAAAATATGTTATAACTCCTGAGAACAAGTCCTTTCATGTTTTTTGGGTTTTGTTTTGAATTATCTATTTGGAATTATATGAATAAGAATCAATACTGAAATGTGACTACACTAATATGGAAAGGTTAGAAATTCCACATTTAAGGAAGTGCCAATTTCATTATCAATGGAAGCACCAGTGGCAATTTATGGCACAGACCTACAGGTGCTGAGGTTCAATATAACCATGTAGGTACGAACCTGAAGAGACTGACCATTACTAGTAGAGTTTTCTTGGACGGTTTTGAAGCTAACACTCCCTTGACCTCCCAACGTGCATTGATTTTCACTTTTAATAAAGCTGAACAACTGCTAGGGTTAACTCACATTAACTCACTTCTAATAAATGCTACACTAGGTACCACAGCACTCAGAACAACTCAACAAGAATAATAAAGGCTTCCATTAGGCACAGCTGCTGGACGTATTCACAGCTGCATGCTTGCCATGCTTCACAGCAGGTTCTGTTCACTGGTACACACATATTTACTCTTTGAAAGCTTCTCTAACTGTACACTAACTCAAGCTTAGAATTTTTCACTAGTACAGTGGTATCTGTTTGACATGGAAATACATGATTTGTCCAGAGAAACACCCATGGAACAAGAAAATACCCTCAAATCTCTTCTACATTTTGCCACATCAACATTTATCTTTTCAGTTACATAATTTAGCTTCCCTTCAACTTTTCACCTTTTAGCTCCTCATTCTTGTTCGCTATTTCTCCCTTTGATATCTGAAACAAGCTGGTTGTGCAAGAGGTAGCATTAGGAGTGATACAAATATACTGTGCATATGAGTAACCAGATGGCGAGTTTCTCCTTCTATGCCAGAACTGCTTCCACGGCCTTTGCCATCAAGCAAGGAATGAATCAACAGTATTAACCTTTGCCACATCTTTGAGTTACAAGTTGTCTCTGCTCCTTTTCCATTCCTAACAAACGCTAACTTTCACTTCACTTTCACTTACTCCTAATAGGTTATGGCTGCTCGTGGCCTTTTGTGTCAGCTGCCATTTAGCAGCAGTTCAGAAAAGCTGCCATTGGGCGGTGCTGGGCCATAATGTTCAATTTTCGCTTTAAAAATAAAATAATCTTTTCAACAGATGCCCCTCCTTGTTTTGCTTCATTTTATACTTTATATTTTGTTGCCACATGATGGAAACTTCAAAAAATTCTCACTTTGTCATAGGTCTGTCTGCAAATCTCAAGCAAGTCCATGTCTCTGCTTCGCACCTCCCTCAAAAAAATAAATCATATTTTACAATTGCAATAATGTTATTGGCCAACAGCTACATACACCGCAATATATTCTTATGCTTTTTATACATCTTCCATATCACTCCTTTAGATTCACATTACACTAACAGCTTTACAGTCTACCTGAGCATAACAGAAACTGCGATTTTGCAGCAACATCAAGTAATCACTTCACATACAAGATGTTATGGCTTACCACGGGATTTTTAAAAAATTCATATTTGACATAATTTTTTCTAAAATAAAATTTGCTTTCCTCTTCCATCCCCCAGCTTGACTGGACTTCCATCACTAATTCATGGTCTTCTATAGCTCTTTCTATTTAAAAAAAAAAAAAAAAAAAAAAAAAGATATTAATCCAACACATAATCTGCACCTAAGAGCACAACAGCACAACATGAAAACATAGAGGTCAGATAATTAAAATAATGTATGTTACAAAACATTAAACAAGTAATCTGAACACAGTCCATTAATTAGGTCCGTATTACACCAAGTTATTGTTCCACTCCCACTGAATTGGGCCCAGCTTCAATGTTTGAGGTAGTTCACGTTGGGGTTGTTTTTCTTGTTTGTTTGTGTTGGTTTGTTGCTCTTTTACATGGGGTCAGTACAATTATGCTAACCAATCCACGTGTTCCATGCAACAGAACCCAAGCAGCTCCTGCCACATGCTGTCCAGGGCAGCAGGAAGTGGATCATCTCAACAACTCATCTCTGTCCACCCTGCCTGGGGCATCAAGAATGTCTTTCTGACACCTTCCTCTAACGCAGCATTCATAAGTTGAAAACTGTGCATAACATGGAAAAGATCCCTTCTTCCTTGGACCATGCAATGTTTTGAAGCATTTCTAAAATTGCACATGCACACAGGGCATTTCAACATTTTAATGCTTTTGCACAAAACAAGGATACTTTAAGAACTTCAGCAGGTGTAGCACTAGCATTCAAGAAGCAAAGGGTAAAAGCCATGAAAAACTAAAAGGAAAACAAAACAGACATCTAAAGTTTACAAAGTGAGTCCTAAAATGTGCAGTTTGGTTTAGCAGAAGATAAAAGGGAATGGAAGAAAAGACAATTCAGTTATTTGTACTTTATGAGCATATTGGAGAAGCATAGGAGGTCAGAATCAGTATTCTCACTATTTTAGACTGCTCCTGCAGCACATATTCTTGATGGAATTTTTCAATTGTAAAGCAGTATCATATGCATTTAAGGGAAGACACAGCCTAAGAACTTTCCTGTAGATGTGCTGTGCAAGTTTAAGGGCTGCATACTCTGAGTAATGCAATGAGACTGCTCATAGTGTAGATCTAGGAACAAAACGTAGTCCTTCCTGCCAATTATGGAGTTTTGACAACCAATTCTGATCACACATTCAAAGGGAAAAGGCAATTAAAATATATTATAAAAATCATGCAACTCACGCAGTTTTCTGATCACATTTCCCAGACTTCATTTCATTATCATAAGAGATTTATGATACACTTTAAGTGAATTCTGATCTCTGTTGCTCCAAACTTTCTAAAAATTGTGAAAGAAAACTTAGGGTAGGAGGCAAACTAGTGCTGTTGGTTGTTTGTTTGTTTTTAAGCATAATTAGGCATAACATGAAATTAACATAATAATAAAGGCTAAACAAAAAAGTCAAAATGAGTTTGACTTTCATTAAATGCAGCATGCGCAACCTTAAAAAAAAAAAAAGAATCAAACCTCAAATTTGAAATATCAAAAATTAATTAAAAAAAATACAGCAAAACAAAACACAACGAAGTCTCTTTGAATTACAGCATCCTTTTACTATCTTCTCTTGCCTTCTCCTTCATCAGTCACTGCTTCATGCTTCCACACTGAGGAGCCTGGTAAGTAGCAGCCTGCTGTAGCCTGCAAATCTGTAAGTTTCTTCAGGAGGTTTAGAGACAATATGCTCATAAAGGTAAATTTTACCTCAATACGAAAGTATGAAGCTCACTACTAGCAGAAGACAAAGTACACATTTGATTTACATAGCAAACAGAAAAGTTAAACTTCCACTGAATTTAACTCATTCTTTAAGCCCATAAAGATGGAGTTTAAAAATCCTATACGAAACTTACATTTTGTAAAAAGATCAAACGAAGCAAATAAATCATGCAGCAATTCAGAAAACACAAAAATCCCCCCCCCCCCCCCCCCCAAATACCGAAATTAAGCAGAGTATTTTAAAAGTTTGGACAGGCTGTTCTATTCCAAAACACATTCTTCAATTGCAAGGGGGAAGAGACGCTAAAGAATTGAAGACCTTACATAAAAAGCACATTTTTTTCTTTTCAGAGAAAGCTCTCATCTAGGATGACATTTAAAACTCTTGAATGCTTGGCACTGTGACATTTAAGAAAATACCATTTCCTCAAGAGTTACTTCTTGGTACAAAAATAAGACATTCTGCATCACCTCAATGGATGGGTAAAGATGCTGTTGGTTTTTTTTTTTATTTTTAAGGTATAACATTACAGAATATTTTACAATTTATTGAACTCATTTTGATAAAAGCAGCAAAACACTAAGCTAGTACACCCCAAAACACAGTCCCACAATCAAATTACTAAACATTGCCATGAGGAAGCTGCACTTTGGCTCAGTTAGATCATTTTTTTCTCTTCCAGCTGACACAAGGGATGTTCTCCTTTCTCTCTGCTATCTCTTCATTATCACTATCTGTAATACAACAACCACCTGCTACAAAGATCCTTCTTAACTGTGTTAAGTAAATAAAGCAAGGAACGAAGATTTGATACTGAGGTGCACAACATAACAAATTTCAAGCAGTCCCCTCTCTAGCTACCCAGCTGAAGGGAGAAGGTGGTGAGAGAAGCAAAATAAAGCAGGAAATGCATTTGCTCCACACTACTGCATAGGTAACGCTTTGTGTGATTTCCCATCTGGGGAAACCAAAAGCCTTCCCACAAGCTGCCTACATGAATGCAGACAGTGAACACAAACGAGAGAGCAGAAGTGAAAGGCAGTTAGGTGCCCAGCCAAGGGACTCTGGTCTACCCAGGGGAACCTCAGAAGACGTCTGTTGAAAAAGCAGCAAGAAAATTGCTCACTTTCACAACATTCTCACTGGAAAAAGAAAAAAATATATCAGGGTAAAGAGGATTCTCTTTACAGAAAGAAACAGCTATGGAAACAGAGCTTTCTTTTTTCACAGCCTGCCCTGTGGCAATGGAGGCGGGATTCGGAGTTTCTAGCTACGACACGGCTCATCTAAGGCTCGCCCCAGCTGCTTCCAGCAGTCCCAGGTGAGGTGGAGACAGCACCTTTGAATTCCATCGCCTGGACTACCAGGCCACCTCCCCGAGCGCCGCGCCCGAATCACGCGATGTACAGCGCTACAGCAACGGCCGCTCCCCGGGCACCGAACCCCCAGCCCGGCTGCCGCCCACCCTGGAGCGGCGGTGCGCGGAGCGCGGGCGCCACCCGGCGGCCAGAAGAGGCGCGGCAGCGGAGGGCGGCACCGCAACGCCCCGGGGCTGCGGAGGCCCCGGCTCCACGAGAGCGGCGGGGCGGTGGTCCCTGCTGCGAGTAACTTTCTTCCTTCTAACCTTCACACGCAGATATCTCTGCGCACAGATGAGGACGGGCTGCAGTAATGTAATTAATGCTTGTCTTGATTAAAAGCAGAACGCTGTGCTGAGCTCGCAATCCTATCTAATTCAACAGCATTCAGACAGACGTTATACGTTAAAGAAAATGTTTGCTAATTGATGAATTAATTATTAATCTCTTCATACTGGAATTTACACTGACACACTTGCTCACGGTATTTCTCTTTTCCAAACCCAAACACATACATTTAACTTGGGAGCAGAAAAGGTCTGTCCACATTTCCACAGATCAAACTTACCATAGAACAATAAATAGCAGACAGTTCAAAACTAAACCACCATTTGATAAATATTTGTTCACACTATTCATCCAGTACTTAAGGATATGCTTAATGGAAATCAAGATCAACACAAAAAACCCTTCAAACAAAAATCAGTGTCATTAATATAATTCCATTATTATTCAGTATTATAAAAAGCAGCAAAGGTATCTCAGGTTTTCCTCTCCTTGGCCAATAGTGTTAAATTCCCATTCTCACCATCTAGGAAAAAAAATTTCTTCAGAAATGAGCACTTCACTTCTTTGTAAACCTACGCCCAAAGCAGCTGGACTGCCCGGTGAATGCAGGTCTGCACACCTGCTTGCCAGCTATCACAAGAGCTCCACAAATAACAATTTGATACTGAAAGCTCCCAGCAAATAATTCAGATTGAACAAATCATGCTATCTGATGGAAAGCGTACTCTGCAATTAAACAAACCTCAAGAAACAATGCCACTATTACTCTGGCATACTTTGCCAAAAACAAATTCTTCAATAGTTCTACACACTACTTAGACAGCAGTCACACTATAAATTACAAAAAACACTTCTAGTATTTATATAGCAGTGCTGTCTAAAGCCATTTTTATACTCCCTCTTCTGTACCAGTCAGTCATTTGCAGTCTCGATTCAGATTTAACTCTGACCCTACTGTGAGCTGGAAGCATCTCACAACTGATGCATTCCGTGCAAAAGGTTATAAATATCTTTGAAATGTTACAAAGCACGAAAAAAAAAAAGAAAAAGGAAAGCGTTTGTGCCTGTCTTGATAGGATAAAGGAGCAGAAAAGGGCAAAAAACACTTTCAGCTTTTATGGTTCATCTTTAAAATATGACTGTTAAACATAATACAGTTTGAGATTCACAGCCAAGTTTATTTTACACAAATGCATGAGTGCAGACTCATGCAGATTCCGTTAGATACATACACAGTGAGAGAGTTTAATAATATGTTTAAAACTTATCTTTAATGTTTATTTATTTGTTTTTATTTTGAATTGACAGTACTGTGGTTACCAGGTATCAGTGCTCTCTTCAGAGAATTAAAACATCCAAGGAGTTTCTCTACATATTTTAAAATGCAGAAAGTCCCCATAGACTTGTTTCTCAAACCTCTCTTTGCTCTAGTATTTGCTGAGTCTGCCTATGAGGTTGCAGAAAAAGCTTTGGTAACTCTGGCACAGTGGTAGAGCTTCAAACTAGTATGAAAATGTTGACTGATAGGAAATTCAAAATATGCGTTTTTATGGCATGAATCTTGCTAGATTTTTCTGATGTAATTTCCAATCAAAAACCAAACACAACAGAATCCCAAACAGTAGGACTGTGAAAGGAAGTACAACCATCTGATTAGAGTATCAATTTAATAATACATTTTTTAGCAGGCTTTTTAATTCATCTTTTGCTGAGCACAGGCTTTCCTGTGTCCTGTATTTTTCACATCTTTGCAATCATTCTTATTCTCTCTGTATTTAACTTGACTTAACGTGCTTTATACTGCAAAATTATTCCATATATATTCTATATGAGAAGGAACAGAAACCAGAAGTTAAAATTATAGTCATAAACTGAAACCACGTATTAAATCTTTAAATTGTATGTCTGCACAATACACATAGAGGTTGGTTGTTTTTTTATTTTCCTCTCTAGGAAAGCACTGGTGATGTGGAAGGAATTTAAGGAGTTTCTTTTCTAGCAATTTAGAATATTAAGCATAAAAGCACTTCAGCACAGTTCTCTGGTCTGCAACTGTAAATTAAGAAGAGTGGTTTTGTTTTGCTTTTTCCCTGGACCCTCTCAAAGTCAGAATAAACCTAGCAAAACTGGTTACACTGAAAAATAGATAGCCTTCTCTGATGTTGTTTGTGAAGACTTGAGTTCAGCTGTCCAAAAGGGATAGCACAGAGTGACCACTTTCTGTCCTTGATGTCAGAGATTTCACTCAGACATGCTGGGAATAACAAATATTTTATTTGCAATAAAAATATCCCAACTCCTGCTAGAGATAAGCAGTAAATACCAGTGAAAGGGGAAGAACTGCCAAAGAAAAGCAAGGAAGAACAAGGAAGAATTTCCAAAGAGAATCTTAATGGCCACTGTCTTCCAAATCTCTCTTACCGATGCAGATGAAGCAGTGTGAGACAAGATTACTGTCACAAAACTCACTTTAAACTCACTGAAATGCTATCAAAAATAAGGGAAACAGAAACAACATCCCCTCCTCAAGAACAAATTCACACATGCTCTTTCATCTCTTTTTCTAACCAAGCTTATTACAATTACAACTCTATGTGACAAAAAAAACCCAAAAAACAACAAAACAACAAAACAACTTTATTTACTGTCATACTGTTGTACAGATGTCTTACCTAAGCCTGTATGAGTAAGTTCTTCAAACAGTGTCCAGTTGTGGTCATCAATATAGTGGTTCTTCAATATCAACAGCTGACATACATCCCTGGCTGTTATATCACTCGGGATTTCCAGAGTTTTGCTACTGTCATCTTCGCTGTACACTTTAATTACCTGCAATAAATAAAAAAAGCTGAAATATCCATAAATTTAATCTTCAGTTTAGAATCTACAGAATAGATCGGTCCATCCATTTTAAACGAGTTGTAATGGACTGATAAATAATCATTTATCAATGACACAGATGATGGCATTGAGTGAACCCTCGGCATGTTTGCAGGCGACACCGAGCTGAGCGGTGCAGTCAATACACTGGAGGGAAGAGAAGCCATCCAGAGGGACTTGGACAGGCTGGAGAGGTGGGCACATGAGAACCTAATGAGGCTCAATAAGGCCAAGTGCAAGGTATTGCTCTTGGGCTAGTCAATCCCAGGTGTTTATACAGACTGGGCAAAGAACCCCTTGAGAGCAGCCCTGAGGAGAAGGACTTGGGGGTCTTGGTGGACGAGAAGCTGGACATGAGCCAGCAGTGTCCGCCTGCAGCCCAGAAAGCCAACTGTGCTCTGGGCTGCATTAAAAAAGGGGTGGCCAGCAGGGAGAGGGAGGTGATTGTCCTCCTCTACTTGGCTCTTGTAAGGCTCCATCTGCAGTACTGCATCCAGGTCTGGGGCCCCCAGTACATGAAGAATGTGGAGCTCTTGGAGCAGGTGCAGAGGAGGGCGACTAAGATGATCAGAGGGCTAGAGAACCTCTCCTGTGAGGAAAGGTTGATGGAACTGAGCTTGTTTAGCTTGGAGAAGAGAAGGCTCTGCATGACCTCATTGTGGCCTTCCAGTACTTGAAGGGAGCATATAAGCAAGAAGGGGAACAGCTGTTTACGAGAGTGGACAGTGATAGGACAAGGGGGAACGGTCTTAAACTGAGACAGAGGAGGTTTAGGTTAGATATTAAGAGGAAGTTTTCCACACAGAGGGTGGTGACACACTGGATCAGGTTGCCCAAGGAGGCTTTGGATGCCCCATCCCTGGAGGCATTCAAGGCCAGGCTGGATGTGGCTCTGGGCAGCCTGGTCTGGTGGTTGGTGACCCTGCACATAGCAGGGAGGTTGAAACTAGGTGATCACTGTGGTCCTT
The DNA here is from genome assembly GCF_951394365.1 of Tetrao urogallus. Classification (NCBI taxonomy): domain Eukaryota; kingdom Metazoa; phylum Chordata; class Aves; order Galliformes; family Phasianidae; genus Tetrao; species Tetrao urogallus. The sequence goes on from NC_136821.1 coordinate 16,984,440, forward strand.
TTCAACCCAGGCAATTCCATGATTCTGTGATAAACAGCATACTCTTACAAAAACTAAAGAAGAAACCACAGAGGACAAGCAATGAAACTGAAGGACTCTACAAATGCAGAACTATGGAAGTTCAGAGCTAGTTAAGAGAATAGCAATTCGATTCAAGATACTCACAGCTCTGTAGACAACAGAAATAGGAGATGCTACAGAATTTCAAGTTGTCACTACAAGAACTGGAGCTATGAAGTTGGGTTTGTTTTTTTTTTTTTAAATTGCACATATGCACAGGTATAGAACCAAAAACATCGACATGGGGAACAACCACCACATGGAAACCAGGAAAACAAAATGTTCTGTAAGATGTACATGCAAAAAACATAGTACAAGGTAGACAAAGTTATTGTTGTTTTTTTTTTTTTTAATCTCAGTAAGATTAGCAGTTTCTTTATTCTATTATGAATGTTTGATGGGAGAGGAGGGAAGGAGACAATACAAATTTTCATGACATATCTTTGTCATTCTGACTACTAAATTTCAGTAAGAATTCAACATATGTTACTGTTTCATAGTCCTGAAGAGTTGGGTATCCACTAAGTTCCTGAAAAGGTGAATCTTGAGCTGAACCTGCTTATGCCTAGTTTCAAACCAAAAGGATGAGGAAATCTTACTGCATACTGACTGCTGGAAAGAAGGCATGTCAATTTAGATGTTGTTTTGTTTTGTTTCTCTGAAGGAAACTGAATCAGTCAATCAGATTAAGCACTTTATTCACTTTATCATGGAATGCATATCTACTGAAATATGCTACATGTCCTACCTGTCTCCACTCAAAAAAATTAAGAACATTTGAAAACCTCTCATTAAGTCATAAATTCATTTTTTAAAGAAAAATGTTGCAGGTCAGGATTGAATTCGTTTCTTACTAAACTAATGCTTACTTCAAGTATCGAAGGAACACTGAGCCACAAAATGTTGTCCTAACTTGCTACTGTAACTCCTTATTTGTTTTATGCCAAAGTTGGTAGAAAAATCAGCTGGGAGTTGTAATAGTACTTCCTGCCACTTGATTTCCTCCAACTAGTGACAAAAATACCCCCACCAAAAATTAATTCTAAAAAATCAAATATCAAAAAAACAGACCTGTTCACATATGCTGTCCTAACATCTGAACAAGAAAAGTGGACTCCATTTGAAAATCACTTACACATCAAAGCATGTTTACTAACTCTCTTCATTTTACTGTTCTCCAAAAAATGGCTTTTCTTTATGTAATTATATATACAACAGTTCTGTTCAAACTTTGGCCCAGCACAGCAAATCAGCATGAAGTCCACGATGTTTTTCTTTAATACTTCAGCTAACAAATAGCTAACAGCTTAGGATTTCCACATGGAATTCAGCCATCCATGTTATGACACTACGAAGTGGTGAAAATCTCTCTGATTGTGAATTGACATCCTCAAAGCAGAGTCCTCTACAGAAAAGTCAGGCTTCAGAGAAAGTCAATCCAAAGTCATCACCAGCCTAAGCTACAGCCAAGTACTTACATTTAATAGAAAAGGCAAAAAGACCACATCAATATTAAATTAAGCATTAATACTGGCAAAACTACTGTGGCTGATGGCTATGATTGGTTTTATTCGTTTATTCATTTTTATTCGTTTGTAGGCTTTGGCAGCATTCCTTCCACTAAACAAGTTGGACTGGTAACAACGCAGCGTGCTGGCAGCATGGTCTTAACCCATACACAACAACTTAAACCTCTATGCCAGATAAACAAAAATTGTGGTCTGCTGATAAGGATAAATCGGCACGAAGTACATAAATTCCTGCAGTATTTACAAGAATTCAGAAGTGTGGCTGACTACACTGTGAATGGGGTGGTGGGCTGTACAGTTGAGTAGACAGAACAGCCTCCCAGACTAAAGCATGTCCTACTCTGGAGAATACGAATGGGCAGGGACAGCTTCATCAGTCTCTCTAATAAATGTGGGTCAGGATGAATCTAAAGAAATTTATAGTCTAAAGCACCAGAAAGGAATGACACTATGGAAGAGGAAAATAAGACCAAAGTGACTTTCTGTATATTTCTCCACATGCTTTCATTTATGCCAGGATGAGAAACCATGCTGGTACACTGGTTAAGGAAACTGCCAGTACACACCAGCAACTACAGTTTTCTCCAAGTACTCATCAAGTTAGGTGTTGGGCATGTTTTACAGCAAGAGCACGTACAGCCCATGCTGAGGCCCTTGATGGATGAGTTTTAGAGAAACTCTTTCTAAGAGGGTTAAGAGCAGCAGTGCAGACGACTAGATTCTTACTGCTGGAGAAATAGAAAAAGACTTTTTAAAATGCTGAAGACAGCAACACAAGTCATGATAATGAGGTGCCTGCAGCCATTCAGCTTGGGGAAAGGAAAGCCTTGGAGGTGGCCTTGGACTACAGCAGCACAGCTAAAACAAAACAAAATAACAAAATAGAAGAGTTTGTATTCTCTGACAGTTTTCTCACTTAAGTTTCTCAGTATAGGGATATAAATCCTGTGCACATCTTGGACAACTGATCATCTCAGCTCATAGCTATGACACGTGCTACACTGTAAAATACATGCTTTGCAATTTTTCCTTTCCTTGCAAAGGATTCGAATGCAGCAGGAGACAACAGACAGGCAGTTACCTAAAAGACCCATTTGAACATTTTTTACATTTTTAGTTTAATGAATTGAATGTGATGTGTCAATCTCATTATTTAGAGAAACCTTCGAGGGATTTTAACTAGAAAAAGTAGCTCAGTCCACATTTTCTGCTGTGTCAAGTGTAAGATTTGCTGGGAATATACTTGTTCCAAAGGGAGTGAAACACATGAAAAAGGACCAAATCAACTTCCCATTTTTCCTTGCAAATGTGTTGCAATAAATACTTCTCTTCCTAAAAGTAGATGATTCAAGTCTTAAAAGACTATGCTAGAGATGCAATTATGTTAACATCCTATAAAAATTAGAATGCTTGAATGGGTACTTCTTCATTTTTATTAGCAGTTATCATTATACATTAGGTTAGCCAGTCATCCTCTTTTTTTTCCGTAAATTTTTTCTCAGAAAGTAGCACACAGGAAAAGAGCTGCTATTTGAGAGCAAGCTAATATTACCATTGTCATTACCATGCACTCTAAAGCTTACTCCTAATACCAGCTATCTAATTTGCTTTGACTACAACTATTAGTAGACTGCAAGAAAAAAATAGGCTGCCTCAGTCATGCTCAAATTGCCTTTCCTGTCTGATTTATAAACACAGGGATTTTAGTTCTTCCCAGAGGCCAGAAAAAAAAAAAAAGAAAAAAAAAAACCCTAACCTGAATACTTTCCATTTAAGCCACTAACAGTAAGAAACTAGCAGCCCCAAGATCTTAAAAAAAGCAAAAATCTGGGCAGGACAAGCATCAATAATTTTCACTGCCTGCAGAACTAGACAAGGGGGTACAACTTTCCTATGCATCTTCTTTCCATTTTTCAGTATTTTAAAAGTCAGTCAAATTCCCAGAAGTATGTGCAATTCATATTTCATTTCTCCAAATATTCTATTGCTAAGAAATCTTGCTTCAAAATAAAATATATTATTCTATTTTACTCATCATCTTAACTCAGAATGTAGAATAAATGTTTCAAAATTGAACTTACGATTTAACAAAGAAGAGGGAAAGAAACACTGTTGTAGAAGAAAATCAGAAGAAAAAAAAAATCAGAAATTGCTTAAAAGAAAGAGGTGTAATTGAAAAGGCATATAGAGCAATACGTGTAGAATAACCAAAAAAAGGCTGGACTTTAATCTCTCAAGTTTTCTTGCACACTGAACCAACTTTCTCACTACAATAATTAAATAATGCATTTCATAGACTTTTAAGACAGAGTGTCCAAGTCTGATTCTTCAAAATTTTCAAGCCATCTGTTCTGGAAGTTCCAATCTGCAGAAATGACATAAACATATGGAAAGACCATACCCTACACTGAGCAGTTTCAAATTTCAAACTCTGTGTCCTGACGTGTGAAAAAGGCCAGGTAGATCCAACAGAAAAAGAAATGTAGAACACATGGAGTCTGCATTGGGGTGCCTTCATCAAATGACCTGACAGTTACAGGACTCGGACTACTCCTCGATAGCCATTAAGACAATGGATGGTCAAATATTGAGCCACTTTTATAAATAAAGACACAAGTATCTAATTTGAGCTTGTAATTTTTACATTTTTCCCCCATAAATAAGTAATTGCATATTTTATACTTACATAAAAAATTTCACTCAAATTTATATCAAATATTGTATGCAAAATCAGGGATTTTATCATCCAGAGTGCTGGACTTCCCCAGTGTTCCTACTACCTTCTGTCAGGCTATTTGCCTGAAACATTTGTTTTCCATCCGCTAACCTTGCCCCCTGCTAGATAATATTTTTGTTTGGTTTGGTTTGTTTGTTTCTCTCACTTATTTATCTTGGCAGAGGGCAGGGGAATTTGAAGTTCATCTAAACAACAAAGGAAGCACAGGAAATTTCTAACATCTTAAACTGTTTGATGACTTCTAGCAGCAGGTTTTTAGAGACCCTCCTTTTAAGACAACCAAGAAATTTTGAATTCATTAAAGTACTTAAGGACAGATTAACTCATAACTAGCTAGAAAAAAAGAGAAAAAAAGTTTGTGGAAAAGTTAACTACATGAAAGCAAGGCTTTCCTCTCAAAATATCCCAGCATGCAGTCAAAAAGCCAGTGTCCAGCATTCATCCAAAAGGAGAATTTCTAGGCTAAAAGGATTCGTACAGTTTGCAGAAATCTACATCTGCCATTTAAAAAAAATTATGAAAAAATGCACAGCTATAAGATGTAGCTGCCTGCTGCAAAGCAACTATTTTCTCTCTTACTGCAAAAGCCTTCAAAAATTTGTCCTGTAAGTGTCCCTGTGAGAAAGAGACGCAGAGAAATGAAGCACAGACAAAACATACAGAGAATTCATTAGTATTTTAGGCATGCAAACCCAAAATTATGGTCTTCAAGCTTGTGATCTCTCTTCTGAAGGATGGTTCACAATGCATTGCGTGATTTCTGTGCAGACCAATAACTGTGTGGGAAGGCAGAAATTGTCACTCAGTGACTAGGCATAATTACGTGCAAGACTGTACGCAGGAGAAGACACATCTGAGTTCTAGTATATTACCCACAAATTCCTGTGAAACACTGGTCACATGGAATCCGGACTTCTTACTTGAAGCAGATTATAGCTTCAAAAGGCAGAAAAACATACAGACAGTAGCACAGATGATACAAACATAAGATTTATATCTCTATCATGCATAGACTCCCTATATTTCCACTGACTTTAAGGAGGAAAATTTTAAGATACTGCCAGCAACATTTCCTATTCTGTAGCTCTGAAGTTCTGAAATGCCTTGCTTTCTTCCTGAAATATATAACAGAAATAAGATAAAAAAACAGACAAGGCAGAAAGATTGGACGCTTTACAAGAAATATGAAATGAAAATGCCACCTTTTACAATACCACTATCAAAAGTTCTAAAGGGAAGTTGAGCACTTTGTACAACATAAGACATACAGTGTAGGCTTGGGAGTAGTGTAGATGTGTGGATGCGTAAATACGTTGTATTATTAAAAAAAAAAAAGGTTAAATTACGCAGATCTTCAAATTATAATAAGCTATGTACAGAAATATGCTAGCAAAGTTTTTTTGAACAAAGGTTATGACAACTACATTACGATGTTAGAAAAAATAGCGGAATGAGGACAATGCTGACTTGCAGTCATTTAAAGACAACGTCAGTAAAACTGAAGAGAAACAAGGTTTGAAAGGCAACAAGTGAGTCAAAATGATAATATAATTATTTAATCCTGAAGTTTATACATACACTTATTCAGAAGCAAAAACAGCTATAAATAGCAATAAAGCTACAAAATATTTGAGATTTCCATATAAAATTGATCAAAAGGGAAGATCTAGAGAAAGCAGCTTCCACACTTTGGACAATTAACTCATAGTACAACTATTTTTAGAGCAAACAAGGGATATTATTAAACTACGGTTGGATGGTGCTTCACTCAGTTGCTATAATTAGATCATTAAATACCAAAAATTACATTGCAAAGTTCATCATACTTTAAATAGGATCTACAGTAATAAATAACATACAGATTAAACATTGAAAGTGAAACCATAATCAGCTATCACCACAACAAATCAAGAGTAGCAAATGCCAATGAACCTACTAAAAAAAAATGCAATAAAGTCCTTAAAAATGCATAAATGTATATGGAAAGTGGGCAAGGCACATAGGAAGATTTATTTAAATAAGGAGTCTCAAATTATCAGGTTTTCACACTATGGATACCCCAAAGAAAAGCAGCTAAAAAAGCATTTCAAGTACAACTTGTAAAGTGCATATGAATAACTAGGAGTTGTGAGGGAATTTAAACAACATGGTCAAAAATAATAATAAGTAATAAAGTTCCATGGAATAGCATTACACTATTGAACAATGCTAAACGTGTATGTTAACATTTAACACGGAAGCATCTGAAAATACTCCTAGCCATGAGAAAGGCAAAAGTTTCCTTGCTCCTGTCCTCTATGTACCACTTATTTACAATCAGCTAATAAAACGTGTATCACTTTTCAACCTCAGTGAGTGGTACATACGGATCCCTGGCTATTTTAAACCTAGCACATAGATATGTAGATCCTGATTATGGAGTTTTACCTCTTATCCACTAAAAACACGAGGGCCACTCCAAAAGTAACATCTCCTGTTTCATTATGGTGGCCCACAATCCAAGAGGTAAATGTTGGTAGTATGGCAATAGAGGTTGAACTTTTCCACCAACATTCTGTTACACTTTGTTGCCATGTGACAGATGGCAGCGGAGACGTAGTTTGACAAAATGGTGTCTAACATGGAAGTGCCTATGAAACAAAGGTGTGTCACTGAATTGTTCCGTGTGGAATAAATGGCACCCACTAACATTCATTAACGCTTGCCAAATGTTTATGGAGACCAAACAGTGAATGTGAGTGTAGTGAACTGCTGAGTGGTACATTTCAGCAGTGGAAACTGATGGTCACCTCAACTGGTGCACATTTTTATGACTCTTGCACTCTTGCTCTTGATGAAAATACATATCTAATGGAGATGACTATGCTGAAAAAGAATGTTTTGTAGCTGAGAATTTGCTCTATTAAATGGTGTTATTGAGCACTTTCAATTTGTTTTAGTTTCCACAGAAATAAATAGGAGGCATTACTTTTGGATTGACCTACATAAGCAAATGATGAAGACAGTGAAGTGAAACTTGAGCAGAATTCTCTAACCAAGGTGAACTAATTTTAAAATTCAGTGGAGAACATGACATAATCTAGCCTTAGAACACGTACATTTGCAAGCAAGCTAAGGTCCCCTAAACTTATATGTCAAAATGTAATAAACTTATGTGTCAACTTCAGTGTCAAAATCCCCATGCTCCTTTATATGGTTGAGTTATGTCCAAACAACACAGTTCACAATACAAACGTTAAGTTCTGTAGGCCAAATGTACATGTTCCATGCCCTGTTATCCTCCTCGGGAGCTACCAACAGTTTTCACAAAACACATAGACAAGTGCTAAACTAACTGGCAAGGCACAAAACTCATCTTGGTAGTAGCTATGAGTTTCATATTTTTCCCTGGAAATCAAGTCCTTCATCACAAACGTTGAAAAGCTCTATGGGTCAATTTAAAGAGCAATATTCATACTGGGCTTGATTATTGCATAGAGGTTAATAAGAGTGTACTTTCAAGTGTATTTTTCTTCATTAAAACTTAACTTAGTGCTAATAAAATATGTCAGACAAGCGGAGATGAACAGCTTATGAGTCCTATTAGTAAACTTGTGCTATTCAACATCTTCAGTCCTTTCTTTCCACATTGACTCCTAAGATTTAACTTTATATATTATAGTAATTCACAGATTTATATTTTACTGTTACTTTACAATATCAAATCTTAGAATACAGTAATCATATGCTGATAGACAAATACCCAGTTATACAAACAGAAATACTAAAAGAGCAGTTAGATGAAGGGTGGACTATTTGATGGATAAACAATTGGTTCGACTGTCACAGCTAGGGCTGTGGCCAATGGCTCTGTATCTAGGTGAAGGTCAGTGATGAGATGCCACCAGGAGTCCATCTTCAGACAGGTGCTACTCAACATCTTTATATTTAGTAACATAAATCATGGGATCAAGTGCACTCTCAGTAAGAAGTGATGAAGTTAGTACCACAGAAGGAACGGGCATCATCCAAAGGGACCTGACAAGCTTGAGAAGTAGGCCCACACGAACTTAATGAGGTTCAACAAGGTTAAGTGCAAGGTGTTGCACTTGAGCTATGGCAAAACCAGATATATGTATGGACTGAGAGAAGAATTCATTAAGAGGAGCCCTCTGGAAAAGGGCCTCATGGATGAAAAGCACTACATTAGCAAGCAGTGTGCACTCACAGCTCAGAAGGCCAAATGCATTCTGGGTTGCATCAAAAGAGAGGTGGCCTGCAAGCTGAGGGAAGTGCTTGTCCCCATCTACTCTGTCCTTCTGAGGTCCTATTCGGAGTACTGCATCCAGTTTTGGGTTCTCCAAAACAAGAAAAATGTGGAACTGTTGGAGCAGGTCTAGAGAAGCGCCATTAAGATTATGAGAGGGTTGGAGCACTTGTCTTATGAAGAAAGGCTGATGGAGCTAGGCTTGTTCATCCTGGAGAAAAGAGTCCCTTTATGGAGCTTATAATCAGGAGCAAGATAGACTTTTTACATAGTCTAATAGTGAGAGGACAAAGAGAATGGTTAAAAACTAAAATAAGGGAGATTTAGATTAGATATAAGGAGGAAATTAGAGTGTGGTGAGGTGCTAAAACAGTTTGCCCAGAGAAGTTGTAGATGCCGCATTCCTGGAGGTGTTCAAGACCAAGCTGCATGAGACCCTGGGGAACCTGATCTAGCATCTGATTTAGAGGATGGCAAATCCGTCCATGATATGGGAGCTGGAACGAGATGATCTTTAAGGTCTCTTCCAGTGTAAGCCATTTTGTGATTCTATTACTTAGAAAAAGCGATGGAAAATCACACTACAGGATTCAAAGAATCTGACTTGAAGGAGGAACTTCAGTAATTCATTTTATTTTTTTTAAGTCTTAGAAATGGTGAATGAGCAGAAAATAAAAATGGTTCTCAGTACACCAGTGTGCATTATTCCCCAAATTAGAAACATGATGTAAGTTATCTACAAACTACTACATTTTCCAAAGAAGTCATGTATGAAGATTGAAGGAGAAAGGATTTTTAATGTACAGCCACTAAACTATACTCATGGATTTTGTTTTCTGTGCACTACGAAGTTAAGGGCAGAAATTTATCAGTCTTATGTTTGAATAGCTTGTCCCTTTTTGCGTCAAAGTGTTAACATTATTTAAAAGAGGCTTTCTGTATTTAATAGTGCAGTTTGTCTAACATATCCTTCACTTGTCAGAGATAAATAGAATGTTGTGTCCCAGCACAAGAGAAAGAAAATCTGTTACTGCCACGTTCTGGCTGCACTGTGTGTTTCTGAAGAGATACAAGCTATAAAAAGAAGTACCTATTGTTTCTAGCAGGATTTTCATCCTATGTTGCTGGTTTCTTAGCAGAACACTTCTCTTGACGAAGGAGAGAAAGACTAAGTCTCCAAATAACACCAAGTTTTACCAACTAACCCAAGTTACTACAGGAACACAGACAAGACAGGGAGCACCCTGGGCATGGAATTTAGGCTCTGTAGTTATAGGTAGCAAATTAATAGTAGTCTAGTGCAAAAGCAAGTCACTAAAATGAGTGGAACAGAAAGATTTTTTTAAGTGGATGATGTAGTAATAGAGACTAATCATTTCATAAATTCTGTGTATTTTGATAATATTTACCTCTAGCAACTTGTTCTGAAAGGAAAATGAGGTGTACAGATTGAACATTCTTCACTCACACAAGAAAACTGTGAATGCCCTATAAATTTCTCATCTCTTCATATGCTGTGATAATCTAGATCCAGAGGTTTTCTGGACTGTCTAGCTGTTTTTATTCTTCACTATTCATAAGCCACATTCCTATCATCATAAACGTATGTAGTTTATTTGTGTTACAACCTTTCCAAAAGTCTTATCAAATAGGATATTCAAAAGTTTGGTGTCAGACACCAACCCAACAAGAGTCAGAAATCAGTATGACCACAAGAAGAAAAACATCAAGAGTTTGTATATGCAGTTCGTGGATAATTTGAGATGTCGCTATGTCTGGCTGTTAAGCTGGTACAAGACAAGCAAAGGGCTCCAACTGATATTCAAGTCCAGTCACTGTTCAATTGCTAATCTCTTGGAGAAGGAAACTGTTCAAACAAAAAGCAGAGTAAGTTGTCTAAGAAGAAAGCATGATGTTATGTTAGGGTAAAGGTTGGAGGTGGTAACAATACAACATGAAAAAAAATGCTGAAAAAGACTGCAAAGAAAGCACAGTATGCTGAGCACTAGAAAAAGAGGATTCTAGTAGGAAATAAAGGAGAAGCACTGAGGATGTCGGTTGAATGCTTCTCAGTTTTTCATAAGAATTTTAGGGGTGACAAAAGGAAAAGGTATCAGCAATTAAGCAAACACTACATATGGGAAAGGCACCACAGATGATTCCCAAAGTTATTTATGATGTCCAAGCAGATTATTCGAGAGCTGCAAGTCAGCAGTCCAAGATCTGCTAGAGAATATGACCTACCAGAGAGAGGAGATAAATAAGTTACTAGGCAGAATGTAAATGAGGAGTAAGACACCTCATCTGTCTAAGCCTTCATGAATTCAGAGCCCCAGGTCCAGCAAAACATCCACTTCTTAAGCAAACAAACAAAAAAACTTAGCAAGTCAGGCTCAAGAAGCTGGGTACGTATTCTCGAAAAGTCGGACTTGCCTTGCTTTGTGTTGTTCCTTAGGCACCCATTATGCACTGTACTGTACCAGAATAAATCTCTTCTCATGCAACAACTGCAAGCTATGGAAAACAAGCTGCCCTGAAATATATAATCATAAATAAAAGATTGAAAGCAACTTACTAAGCGCAACAATGAAAAAAAAGATTTTGGAATACAATACCAAGTGTTAGAGACTAAGATGGATTGGAGCCAAGATAAAATCTTCAGTATTACAATAGATTTATATTGGTTAAAAAGCTTTGATCATATAATCATACTGTTTTAAGTCATGGCATTTCGTCAGAATGAGTCTTGCCTCTGTTCCTGACCCAAACAAGAAGTGAGGTTTAGTGGGGCATGGCAGTACGCATAGTAACACCATGGAAATGACAAAGGGGTTTGCATCTGAGTAACTCCCTAATGAAAGGTGATACATTTTCTTGTATGTATGAAACTATAATGGTTTCATGTTTGTAGAAGCATTTACTGTGACAGGCCAAGTGGTATATAGTTGCCATACCAGAATCCATTTTTAGATGACTGAGTATAAAGAGTAGAGTACTGGATCAAGAGGATTTTGGCTAAAATCCTCCTTATGGAGGAAAAAATATCCTGCATTATCTTCCTCCTAAGAAGGTCCTGTCAGTAGCTCTTTCCTAAACATTTCCTAGACCTAACAAGACCTTTCCCACAAAGTGTAAATGCAAATCTGCCGCCCTCCTTCTTCCATATCATCCACAAACAATCTCTATAGTCATGCCAACCTCCACCATGAGGAGATAACTTAAAATCTGCAAGTGCAGTAAGAAAGATGACTGAATTCTAGGCAATTCATCCATTCATATCTAACACGACATTTGTATACTCCATCAAACAAGTTTCTGAGGAAAGAAGTTTCCCTGGAGACTTTCAAGACAAGGCTGGATAAGGCCCTGAGCAGCCTGATGTAGCTGTGGTGTCCCTGTTCACTGCAGGGGAGTTGGACTAGATGGCTCTCAGAGATCCCCTCCAGCTCTAAGGATTCTATGATTCTATGATTCTAAGTAGACACCTTGAAAACAGTTTCACCAAGTATTTAATATTATCAAGAGGAAGCAGGAATTCCAGATCTCCCTAAATAAAATGCAGCCTATTTCTCATATTTCTCATGGGATTTCAAATCATTGCAGGATATTGCTCTTCATCTTATTATATTGTACAAAAGGCAAAAGAGGGCATGGTTGGTGTTTATATATCTTTAAATGACTATTTTTCAAACTATCCTTATAAAGAGATGCTTCATACGTGAATGCTTTGTCTGTTTCCAGGTATCTGTAAAAGCTATCCATTTAATGACACCATTATCATGTCACTTAAATTGCCTTTAGTAAGATCTCCAGATTAGCACATTGGCCTTTCATCTAGAGGAACCCAAATGCAAAACTGAAAAACTATTCTCGCACTCTCAGCCTTGCAGACAGACATTGCTAATTCTCAATACAATTTGGATTAAGTGACCGTTCATACTTGATGGGAGGTGTGCATGTTGATTACAGAGGTATACAAATTCAGTCCAGAAAAAAACAGCTGGAATAAAGATCCAAAAGCATCTTGAAAATTGCTCAAATCCAGCATGCAATCTAAAATATATTTTTCTTTTCTAATCATTCTTTTAATACTCAATTTATTCTTCTAATCACTCAATCTAATATTTCTTTCAAAAGAAACATTTCTTCCATTTAAGAGAAACAATGTAATCTCTTCAAGGATCACTGGAAAATATTCATCCTGAGTACACAGTACCTGTTTCACATTTGTGTACTACAAAGTTCCCAGCTGCTGTGAAAAACAACCTGTAACTCTGTTCTTACACTTTGCATCCAACATCAGGTGCATAAGTACTCTTCTACTTACCAACATATATAGCACTTCTGCAGATGTTTGTCTTTAATAAATAACTGGTTTGTAACAGGCTGTAAAACAATGTGCTGAAAACATTATGATCTTTCAAATGTAATGTCTTAAAAACATTTTTGGAGGAGTATAACGTTATTCACAAAACAAAAAAAAAAGATTAAAGAAAACTTTTAGCTGTATTGGATTAATTATATGTGTAGTATATATACTCACTATAAATCTGATTATAATAATATTCAATATGCATAATTCCCCATGCTTTCTAATCAAGTCATTTTTCTGTCTGCGCTAAAGGATTCTTGGAATCTAAATGAGGCTCTGTAGCTTTAGTTAAAAATATATTATTCGAGAAAAAAAAAAAACATACCAACTGTGATAAGTACTTCCTATCAAATTTTAAAACAGAAAGCATGAAAAAAAAAAATTGGACAAAGGATATTACTTATTTGGAATGAAAATGAGGAAAAAACATTTATTCAGCGAAGTGGTGGAGCAGCCATACTGTCATATTAATAATGAAAAATATCACCTTTTGTGGAGGAGAAAAAAAAATAATTTCCAGTACCATAATTAAACAAGAGTTCTTACACAAACATTAATGCCTAAATTAAAGTAATAATAATTTTGAATGATCAGTAGCCTAAAATAGTATTTTATGAATTAATGCTGAAGTTTCTCACAACTATGCAGTGCTAACATAACATTTCGAGACTGGCAATTACCAGGTACTTTCACATCATAAAAAACAGAAGTTGTAGTACTTTCTGTAAAAGGTGACCAATTTCAGTTAATAGAAATACTATTTAAAGGGAGAGTTCAGCACAGTCAACATGAAGATCCTGTGTATTAGGATAAGAGATTATGACTGAATTAGATCTCTACGTTTCTCATGCCCATGATAAATGTATCTGCACACATACACACATATTACCCTTACAAGCAAGACTCTGTTGCCTGCTGCCTGCCTTCCTTTCTTCCCTGTAGTATTTCTTCTCCAGAAATTAAGTTAGTGCTATAGAAATAACAAAAAATGATCTTCTGAATAGAGAGAAGAGACACATTTAGGAAGAATTCTATAGACAAAGATATAAACATCACAGCAAATCAGGTCACAAATTTGGCATACAATGAGCTCTCAGTGAGCACACAGATCTCTCAGAACTTTTGCAGCTGTGCAATCCAATAGCTACCCACCTAATGCAACATCCTCTGCTGCTTCCTCCTCCCACCTCCATAATCTTTATTTTGGGCTTGACAAGTGCACAGAAAGAGAGAAGTAAAGTCAATAATTACTGACTGCTAATTTAACAACAGTGTGAAAATATTTGTTTTAAAATCAGAGAGAATGCACAGAAAGCTTAGTCACTGTGCCTTAGTAAAGAAAAAAATTTAATATTGCTCAGAGAATGATGCTCAGCTCTCAAAAGCAAAAGAATGAAAATATACAATACAGTTACAACTGAGTTTCCTAGCCTTCCAAATGTTAAATTGAACAAAAGTTACACACCTCTTCCCTCCCACACAGCACCATATGCATCTCTAAGCATTCCAGAGGAGTCCAATACAACCTTCCAGTACAACACTTCAACAACAAAAACCTTCAGCTCCTAACATACTGATAACCCTATAACAGCTGGAAATAAAAAAATTAAGACAACTGAAGATTTGAGACAGGGACAGGAGCACTGGGAGGCAGGGAAAAAGGAAGTGAAGGGAACCACACGACTGGGAGAATGAGTGCTGGAAAGTCAAACTTCAAATAACTTTAATTTTTTTTTTTTTTTTTGTAGAGTCTAAGAGATACACATCTTGCACATGTCTGAACTTGAAAAGTAGTTTATGATCACATAATTAAGCTAGCAGTATAACCTAATCTTTACAAAACAAATATGCTAAGACTGTGTTTCCACAGATTTCCCTTGCAACCCAAACAATAAACTAATCAGACAGACTAACATAAACCCTAAATCAGTAAGAGCTATGCATTCATATACTGCTCTAGACTCACTAGACTCAAGCCATAAGAAATATATGCTGCATCCTGTGTGAACTGCTTAAGAGTACCATTTAATACCATAGCAATATTTCAGTGAAATTTCATTCCTCACACCACTGGTATATCAAATGCCTCCGCATAACAGAAGAGTCTATTAACAGTGATCCGGGCACATTATGCAGCAATGAACTTATGAAAGGTATCTACACTTTAACAAAATAAATCAAACTAACAAATGACTTACAGTTAATCTGAACTAACTTTCTATAAGTTAATATAACTGGCTTAGTGGTGACATATATTTCCATAGTTCACATGTATTTTTACCTTTACAGTTATTGTCAATGTACTGAATTACTCTGGGCAAACCTAGTGCACACAGCCAAAAAGACTTTATATTGTTTCCACACTTGAGTAAGATTAAAACAAAACAAAAACAAACAAACAAACAAAAAAAACACACACACACAAAAACAGTGGCTACTACAAAACACTGTGCAGTGTTACCTTGATTCCCAGAGTACACGATGAACCACACACCAGTAAGATGCTAGCCAGAAACGGTGAAAAAAAAAAGCATGTTGCATTTAAAGCTGATTCGAAGCCTATATAAGTAGACTCCAATCAGCTTTTATTGAGATAACTACTGCATCATATTAAAGAGGCTTGTTTCAATATTCTGAAATGCAGTTGACACATTATATTTAAAAATTTTAAAAGGATGTGATCAAAATAAATTTCTTTCATAAAGAAATTATAATTGTAACAGCAAAAAAAGCACAGTAACAAATATACATAAATATGTCTGTGTGCACACAAAAATATTAAGTAACGAAATTAACTGCATTTATCAGAAAACAAAAATTTTTACTACACAAGGAAAATAACATAAAAATTAAATGTAAGCATATTTATTTAATTTACTCTAAGCAAATGCAATATCAACCCACACTAAAGAGAGTTACAAGATTGACTTAAATGCCATACCCGTTTCTGCAGAGTTATTGGCATTACTGCAGGCAACGTCACTCTTCTTGAAGACAAACTCATGTCTGCTTTTCTTAGAACTTGACAACCTTCACTCAGGTGATAACATGAAACAGAACAAAATACTTTGCAATATTCCTTGAAGTCTAAATTCTCATCACCCCAATCCTGTAGAGTCAGTGCAAAGAACAGAGTAAGGATGCAGTTAATGCCCCTCCGTTTATGCAAATCTAGTCCTACACAAAGGCACTTATGTAAGGCCCTGGGGTAGGACTAACCAGAAATCAACCAACCAAAGAGCTTGAAAACTTGTCTTCTGTCCTTGGGAATGCTCGCACTGATATCTCTGTCTATGAAAACAAGCAGAACAGCACACATTTCTATCACTCAGAACCCTGTTTTTATTGCCCTAATAATAACAGCAACAAAAATACTCAAAACTACACCATTAATAATAATAATTAAAAAAAAAAAAAAAACAAAAAAAAAAACGCCTGTTAAAGATTTCATTCTGGTAGCGGTTATTGAGTGGTCATAGCAGTGATGTTTTTTTTCCTGCCCTTTTCCAGGAAATAAAATGTGTTTCTCAACCAGTGCTCCTGGTTGTAGGGTGTCAGGAAAGTAACTGAGCATAAGAATAAGAGCATTGAATCCATTCCATGATTCTTTATCAAAGAATCACTTTCTTCAAAGCAAATTGCTTTTCACTTAAAGTAACGCTGTTTTTATCTCTGTAACACAACAAAGCTGTGCAGCTGAAAAAGTGGTAGGTAAAATATTATGTGACCAAATATTTTATGGATTCAAGTTGTTGATCACCCCTACTCACATATTTATTTATGCATCAAATATCTCCTTAACAATTAATTAATTAAGCCTGAGGTTGCTCTTTCTATGTCAAAAAATGAAATTTTTCATTCCTTACATGATGAGGCAATATAGAGCTCTTTCCAAGGTCTCTTAAAATGCTTAATAGCAGAAATAACTTTCCTATTCTGTTGTTACACAGCATGAATACGGCAAGGATTCTGTGGTAAACCAAACCATTAAATATGTTTTAGAACAGTGTCATTGGATATTTGGATTACAACTCTTGATTAAGCTGTTCATATCAAAAACATCATAACCACTGAAGGCTGCAAACATTTTGCAAAATTATTTCTATCATTCATATATTTATAATATCTCAACCAATAACATACCAGATGTGCAGAGAACTATCATTTCATAGAAAGTTACTCCAGATAAATTCTTTAATACACATCTCATTATTTTGATGTACTAGAGGTGTTCAAAACTGACCTGGCAAATATTAGAACAATCCATGCCAAAATTCACCTTATCATATTGATACCATTTTTTCCTAACTGGAAACGAACACATCCTTTTGTTACCCCAAAATGTCTAGAGAAAAATATGAGCTACAAGACATATAAAATTATATACTTGCAATTTAAAGATTAACCATGTGTTTAATGTATGAGGACTGTTCCAACAGTAATACCTCCTATTTTATTACATCAGCCAGCAACATCAGAGGCAGATGATGTTGGTGTGATGGCAGAAGAGGTTGAACCTTCCCACTAATATCTCATTCCATGTTGTTGCCATGCAACAGAGGGCAGTGGAGGAGCAGTTTGACATAATGGATCCTGACATGGAAGATGCCTATGAAGTAAAGGAGTGCCACTGAACTCTTCCATGCAGAAAAAATGGCACCCACTGACAATCATGGATGCTCGCTGAACATTTCCAGAGACCCACCAGGGGAGATGAGCACAGTGAGGCAGAGGGTGGTGCATTTCAGTAGTGGCAGCGGTGACCATGCATTACCTCTGCTGATGCAGATTTTCATAAGTGTAGTGTGCAGGCTCTTGACCATCACTGATGAATACATATCTAATGGTGGTGACTATGTTGAAAAACAGTGCTTTGCAGCTGAGAATTTGCTCTATTAAATGGTGCTATTGTGCTTTTTATAACTGTTGCAGTTTCCATGGAAATAAATAGGAAGCATTAATTTCGGAGTGACCTATGTAATTTGCTATTGTGGAGTTTTGCAAATAGCAAAACGTACACAACAATTTACTGGCACCAGCAAGCTTATTTAGATTTCAGGATTTCAAAACATCTATTCTTGTGCTAGGTTACCTTCCTGAAATCCTAAAGTCAGTATACATCAGGTAAGTTCTGTTGATGAACAATGTAAACAAACATTGTAAAAACAGCAGAAAACAACAACAAAACATACATTTCCAAAACAACAACCTGCCATTAATTGACAGTTCTACCTGTAGCTCTCAAACAGTAAAAAGTCAACACCAAAGAATAGGATGTGAAGATAAATATCTGCATAGAGTTTTAAAACCTGTTGTCCTTGACTATGACACACAGATAGAAAAGGCAAAAAAAAAAAAAAAAGACAAGAAACTGATGTCAATTAATAAAGAGATTTCGATTGGAGACAGACATTTGATTCTTGCGCAGTCAACTTTAAACAAAGGATTTAACAAAGCCATCACATTAGTTCAAAATATTACAGATCTTTGCCATTTTCACAACTCAATAATAAATGCTCAGTTTTAACTTTGAGCATATAGCAACAAATCCATAGTACATAGCCTTCTCAATATAGTATAACATATTATACATATTTACTTCTATTTTTCTCTCAAGCTCCAGTCCAAAATTCTTATGACTGTTTTGAGGAAACAATGAAATACAAAATTATTCTGGAGATCATGTTTAAGTGTTAATTCTGTAATATTCTTTTCCAGTAGAGATAGCTATGATAAATGTCAAGTGTTTGCAATTAGGTTTTTACATTTCAGGCGCACAGTTTTTTATTTCCTATGAGAGCATTTTATAGCATGATTTTAAAACTTTGTTGTAAGACTAAGAAAACAACTTGTGGTACTAGAGCTTGATCCTCCAGGAATTTTACTCCCAGGAATATTATATATACACATCTGCAGCACCAGAGCTACAAAGTCCCTCTGCAATCTTTTTTCCTTGGATCTTATGGAAAAAATATTTAGGAAGCAATAACTGTAAATCTCAGCGCACTGCATTAGTGGCTTCCATTGGGAAAGAAACAAAAATAGTCCAAGCCATTTTTCCCTAAACCTGAGTACCGAAGGTCCTTGTCTTTCCAAAGCACATGCAGCTTTTCATTCTATGAATAATACTGACCTATTTGTCTGCAAAACAAAACAGGGGATCATTTTGTTTAGTAATACTATTTCTTTGTTATCTTCTCCAGCCACATACATAGGCCAGATCTGTTTAGAAAGAAGCAAACACCTAACGTTGTGTTTGATTTCTGTTACAAATGTCAATATTCAGATCTCATTTGACTTTTAACAAAAAATATACTCCAGTCATGTACTTCTACTAATGAAAGCACACATCAATTGCACCAAAAAATGCACCACGGAATACTTTCACCTCTTAAATTTCCCAAGCACCGGGTTAGAAAAAAAAAAAAAAAAAAAAAGCCATCTCAACTTCTGAGGGCATACCTGGTAGAGTCAGTTCACCATATGAAAGCTAAAATGAATACTGTTGATAAATGTGAGATTAAAAAGAGGTTTTGAAAGTCAATACACCTTAAGGCAAATATGTAATCACCTTGTTTTATGCAAGTAAAGGATTTGACTTGTCCACGGCAGGTCTGCAAGCAATTCTGCTGGTGGACAAGAAGAAAATCAGATCCAGCTCACTTTCCAGAGAGCTCTGTGAGATTAATTTATTTATGCAGCTTTTTATTCCCATTTTGGCTTCCAGATACAGTTCTGAAAACACTGAGCACTGAATAGTGAATACACTTCTTATCAGATACTGCAAAACATAAACCATTTCTACTTCTTGCTACTAAAGAAAGCATAACTAAATTGACTGGGTAAGAATTGAAAAGCTCTTGGTAAGCATTAGTAGCTCCAATGCTTTATAATACGTGAAAGTGAGATATCCTGCTAGTAGAAGAAGGTCAGTGTTGTACTTAAGGTACTGGTTATGGAGTCACAACAGCTGATTTTATTCCTGGTTATGCCAGACATAACAGGAATGTGAGCATGTATAGGTAACAAGCAAATCAGACACAGCTTTTGCCCTGGTAGATAAAAAATATCCAGAGAATAGAATTCCATTAAAGTTTACAAAAAACTTTGACACTACTTTTTTGTACTTGTTTTTTCTTAAACCTAGGTAGTACTTTTTTACACTAGAGCTAATTACACTAATTTTACTGATGTAAAATTAGGTAAGTTATTTAAGTTATTTGTTATGCAGCCTGCATTTGTTGACAAAGTACTTCTATCTACTTGGCACCGGTCAATTCTGTCTCTCCACTGTAGGAAGAAACACTTATTCAATTGGCATGACTGCGGCAACATATACAGGCTGTTTTTGGAAAAGGTTTGTCAAATAACTATTTCCTTACAGCTTAAATAAGGTTACCCAACAGGAAAAAAAACCCTTTAACGTGATGCGAGCCTTTCTATTCCTACAGCCCATTATACAAAGAAAGATAAGGTCTTATTCTTCAAACAGAATATGCAATATACTGTCTTAGAGCGCTGACAATGTCTGATTCTTATGCAAAAACAGTTGCATTAAAGTAGAATATATTACCTGTAAAGCAATGTGCATATAACTTACCTAGTAACTTCTAGTAACTTGCAACATTATGATGTTTACTCTTCTGCCTCTTCAGACAATTATCTACTATTAAATGCTTCTAACTGAAGAGATTAATGTGCAAACAAAGAAAAAAAAAAAAAAAAAAAAAAAAAAAAAAGAACCAGCACAACTCACAGATTCAGCTCTTCCACATACAAGGTAGGCATTACAAAGAACATACCACGATAGAGCAGTGCAATGGAAAAGCAAGAAAACTCTACATCCTAAACTGTGCACTGGAAAGACACCTCCAAATTTGTCATTTTGTAGCTCTCAGCAGACAGGCTTTTTTGCTGGCAAAGAAGAATGTACTGCACAAACTCTGATCTCCTGATCACTGAATTAATAACCCATTTGTCAACTTTCTCCTTCCCCCTAGTTATAGCTACGATATAACCGGGTCAAATTGACCCTTACTCATACATAAAAAAAGATTCTTGGATAAAAATTCTCAGAAACTACTGTCTGAAAGTCAAGATTACAAACTGGTTTTATTAAAAAACACTTCTTTTTACCAAGTCTTTTTCTCAAAAGAAAGTATGTTTAGCAATATACACATACAGAATTAAAGCAAAAAGAAATATGGGTTAGAGGAAGAAAGCGAGAAGATACATGCTGAAAAGCTGGCTTTGTATGTCCCTCTTCAGAAGGAGCTGCTTTCATTTCAGAAGCAGAAGCCTTGTTAGTATTTTAGTATTTGTGACACAGAAATCAACGAACAACAGCAGTCAGTCAAGCATGTGAGAGAGCTCCACAAACAATGTATTTCCCTCACTGTATGCTCAGACTGCTTGGACTGAATTGGAAATGTGTTTTATCTCAGTCACAACAGAAGATATCCTCTTAAATCTCATTTAGAAGAGTCCGTAAGAATAATTTTACACGTGCTGATTTTCATATTTATGAAATATAATAAGTATTATTATTATTATATTATTATTATTTTATATTATATTATTATTATAATAATATAAATATAAATATAATCCCTAGTTCAAAATTGCAATTCAAATGAAAGAGCTTAACAGATAACAGATAAGGTTTGTATCAATACATAAGCCCAAAATACAAAGACTTGGGGTACTTTTTTCATCATTTCTGCACAGTAGCTCTCTAGAAAAAGCCTAAACCTTTCCTCTCCAGTAATTTATGCACTACTCATTTTCAGCTATTCTACAGATGATGCTCAGCTGAACATGAGCCAACAGTGTGCACAGGTGGCCAAGAGAGCCAATGCCATCCTGGCCTGCATTAGAAATAGTGTGGCCAGCAGGAGCAGGGAAGTGATCATCCCCCTGTACTCAGCACTGGTGAGGCCGCACCTCAAGTACTGTGCTCATTTTTGGGCCCCTCAGTACAAAAAAAGACATCGAGACCCTGGAATGTGTCCAGAGAAGGGCAGTGAAACTGGTGAGGGGTCTGGAGCACAAGTCTTATGAGGAGCAGCTGAGGGAGCTGGGATTGTTCAGTCTGGAAAAGCAGAGGGTCAGAAGAGACCTCATTGCACTCTACAACTTCCTGAAGGGAGGTTGTGGTGAGGAGGAGTTTGGCTTCTTCTCCCAGGCAACAAACAGGACCCGAGAAAATGGACACAAGTTGTACCAGAGGAGATTTAGGTTAGACATAAGGAAAAGCTTTTTCTCTCAGACAGTGGTCAGACACTGAAATGGCTGCCCAGGGAGGTGGTGGAGTCGCCGTCCCCGGCAGTGTTCAAGAGGTGTCTGGATGAGGAGCTACGAGACATGGTTTAGAGGCTTGTTGTAGCAATGGTAATGGGAAGACTAGATGATCTGGTAGGTCCTTTCCAAGCTTGTGATTCTATGATTCTACGATTGAAATACCCCTTGTTGGGCCTGAAATGCTGAGTCATTTCTGTTTAAAAATTCATTCAAGATTGGGAAAAGTAGCATCCAACTTTAGTCCATCCTTCAGCAGTTCCAATGATTTATTGCTTTAGAATACCTTACGTCTTCCATACACCTTGATTAAGACAGCAGTTACAAATTCCAGCTTCACATCAATTCTATTCCTGGCATCCACTTTTGCCAGTTACTGTTGAAGAATAA
The DNA here is from genome assembly GCF_951394365.1 of Tetrao urogallus. Classification (NCBI taxonomy): domain Eukaryota; kingdom Metazoa; phylum Chordata; class Aves; order Galliformes; family Phasianidae; genus Tetrao; species Tetrao urogallus. Next base: position 17,007,071 of record NC_136821.1, read on the forward strand.
TGGGAATCTGGCATTGTCTTTCATACATTGAAACCTTCTATGTGTTTGCCCAATGATTGCTAGAAAAGAACTAAGTTATAATGCTTGACTTCCTTCAAGAATGTATTAATGTTTAATCTTGTGTGTTATTAAATAAAGCTCATTGTCTCACGGGCGGAAGTACAAAGGACAAAGTATAAAATTGTATTAGAAGTAATCGAAAAGGAGCACTTCTCCAAAATCCATCTCGCTTCTGATCTTATTTTAAGAAATATGGGAAATACACAAAACAAAAAAAGCCTATCCACACAACGTATTTTCTTGGTTATTCCCAATTTCCATGAATGAGGAAGCTATTGTCTTAAGATCGTAATAACGGGTAGTTTTGTGGACACCTGGGTAGAAATGAATCCCACTGTCCAGTTGCCCAAAGACGTCTTCAGAGGACACAAGACAGAAACTTCCTTTGAAAGTTTCATGTTCTCAAGTTATCTGAATATGATAAGCTCAAAGTGATTTACCATTATCTATCAGAATAATAATTATACAAATTATACAAAAATTATAAATTATTTTTTAAGCTGTGAAATTCAGGTTTTACCTGGAAAATGAACATTTCAACACAAATGTTAATATAACACTACAGAAGAAACAAAACAGCCTACCAGGACAATCTGAAATTAGATATCCGTTACCTCTTGTCACACACATACGCACACAAAAACCCAATACTCTGAAAGAAAATCTAGATTAAAAAAAGAAGCACTTCAAAAATATAATGAAAACAATCAGATATAAATATTTAAGTGCAACTAGATAAAAATTACACATAATGCTACAACACGCTAATCCAAGAGGGGTTCTACTATGCTAGAGAAAGCTACTGTTATTATTAATAACAATCACACAAGCCTGGAAAAAAAAAATCTTCCCTTACATTATTTATCTTCATAATTTGTGATTATGGAAGTGTTCACATTGTAAGAACAATAGTAAAAAGCAGAACACTATCCATTAATGCTGCTCTAAATTTGTAAGCACCAAAGAGCACAGAGGAGTTCTGCATGTTCTCCAATTCTCCATACCAACCTGTGGAATCTGAAATCCTTGTTATACAAATAGCCCATGCAAAGGTTTTTAGCTGCCTACTTCTGCAATCAATAGGTTCAAAACAAATTGAAACATATACTGCTAACAATGTTCTATCTATCAAGTCATAAGAAAACCTTCATACTGTAAGAGGGCTACATAGCAGTGAATTCTAATGATTACAAGATATTCTTGTAAACTTCTAGCCTGTTTTCTTAACATTTGATACCATTACTGTGTCATTATCAAATGCCTGCAGCTGTTCACAAGCTCAAGGCCTTAATGTAATCAGTAACAGGAGTTATCATAACAGAACTCATATAAAAAGGCTATTTATAGCCCAAGAATGCACCACTGAAAAATCCAATTTTGACTGCAAGGCAATCTACTATATCTTGTTTTTCTGTGGATCTAATACCAAGTTGAAAAGCAAACAGACAGAAATACCAGTGTGCAGCATATACATACCCACCAAAAATAGGCAGGAACAATCCATTTGTACACAAATTGGAAGCACAGGCACATCTCTAAGATAACCAATATACATTTCTCTCTCAAGATTTGAGTATTAAATATCATGAATGCTATTGGGCTAAATACGAGCTTCTTAAATGTAAATGAATGTTCTGTGACTGAAGCTGGAGAAAAGAAAGTTCATGCTGTTATCAGAGCAGAGGTCTAATTTCTTCTCCCATTTAATTCCTCCTCCCACAGCTGTCCTTCTTGCAAAATTTTCTTTGGCCTGATTAGCATTTTTTTTTAATCTTCCTATTTGAGGTGACTCCTATCAGTACTTTAACATGAGAGGCTTACTTAATTAAGTATGCTGTCCTGAAGATTTCCCTTTATCTTTATTCCCTAATTGAAGGCATTCATAAAGGAATTAATTCCCTTAGAAGTAATCGTTTTAAACATTCTCAAGACAAAAAGGAGAATATGAGCAATGGTCAACAGCCACCTCCTGCTTATGATTACGAGATTTTACCACTTGCTGGAGAAACATCCCATCTTGTTAATAAAATGATCAGCTGCTAGAAAACTTTGGAATCCCTAAGACCCAAAAAATCCCATTGAAAGATGTATCTCATCTTATATGAAATCTTATATATCTTATATATATCTTACATAAGATATCTTATATATCTTATATAAATCTTATATATTATATGAAATCATATATTTCAATATTTGTAAAAAAATCCCAAACCCTCAAATACATATTTGATTTTAAGCAGATCAGTCTGAAAGTAATGCCTTCTACTTATTTCCATGAAAACTATAACACATACAAAGAGCACAACTACACACTGTCTGATAGAGCAAATTCTCAGCTATGAAACCCTACTTTTCAACATAGTTGCCACCACTAGTTTTGCATTTTCACCAGTGATGAACAAGAGACTACCTACCAGCTCATAAAAATCTGCAGTAGTTTATGGAAAACCACTGTTGCTGCCGCTGCTACTGAAAAGCATCACCTGCCACCTCACTGTACTCACATCCACTGTTGGGTCTCCATAAATACACAGCAAGCATCACTGAATGCCAATGGCTGCCATTTTTCCCCATATGGAGGAATTCAATGATACCTCTTTGCCTCATAAGCCCTTCCATGTCAGATGCCATTTTGCCAGACCACCCATCTGCTGGCATCTGTTACACATCAATAAAATGTAATGGGATACTGGTGGGAAGGTTCAGCCTCTACTGCCATACTGCCTCTGACGCCTCTGATAACAAAATGGGAGGCATTACTTTTGGAGCAGCCCTTGTAGCATAAAGATTACCTCTGTAAAGAGCAAAAAGACCATGAAGCAAAAATTAGGGGAGAAAAAAAACCCAGACAAACACTGTACTAGTGGCTCTGGAGTTATCACTCCAGATACTTACACAAGTAAGTTCCCATCTATTTCTTGTAACCAGCATGCACATCTAGAACTTCACTTTCAAAACACTGCTGTTTAAGTCTTTTCAGATTGTAAATTAAAAAAAAAAAAAAACAAAAAAAAACCAGTAACTGGGGGAGGAGAAAATTCTCAATACTTTAAGAATAGTACAGCTTCAAGAGTCAGGACTTTAAACAGCAATCCACAAAATTTTTCAATATCCATCTTAATGATAACCTAGAGTGAGTGATACAAAATTATGAATGTTATTAAGCACTGTTCTAATAACCCAAACTGTGCATCCTTTGAAGTCAGATAGGAATGTTAATCTGTTTGGAACAAAAGACAGCTCAGACAGCATTCCATAAAGAGAAGATATCATTAGCTTTCTGGTGCTGTAATACTGTCGTTTGGCATCCCCTTCCCAAGAGTATCACTCACTCACTGACAATACCACCAATGAGGAGCTGCCTCAAAAAATATCTGCTTCATGGATCTGTCAATGAAAGGTGCAGAGCTGCAACAGAATGGACTAACCATCTCAGTTCTCCTGTCTTCATACAAATGTAGCCGTTCCTGGCTTCACTTATGAGTAAGAACAATGTTAGTACCTACCACATCTTCCTTCTGAAAACTATGAGGATTCAGGCTCCATTGGTCAGAGGTTAATCTTTTAAAGCTAAAGTGAATAAAGCTGAGTTATCGGTAGAAACTCGGCAACATTAAAGTGGAAGTTCCCTGCAGCTTTAGTGGGCTTCAACTGTCAAGTCTTTTGTATATTTGAAGAAATTGAGAGCGTTTTTACCATTGTCTGCTTCAATGACCACATACTTGTATCGCACTTTGGAGAGATCATGGAACCAAAATCTCAGGTGATCAGGTCAGAATTCAGGAGATGAATACCAAAGCACAGATTTCTGGAGAATCAGAGTTTATATATTTACAGAGGTTTTCTTCACAAAGAAGCTATTGCAGTGTACCAGGTTTCTTACTCCAAATATACCTTCTCAAATGATTCAGAGGAGGCAATTTATTGTACTGAGAAAATGTCCTAATAGAGAAGATATGAAACTTCAGTTTTGAATTTCAAGTTGATGAAGCCTAAAATAATCAAATACCAAAAAAAATGACCAAAATCATTCAAATTTGACAAACATTGGCAAAAATAAGACCAGAATCTTTGACAGTACTGATGATTTTTTTTGTTTGTTTTTTTAATGCTACAAATACAAAATAATAATAATAAAAAATAATAATTCTGACAAAAGTGAATTAGAACAAGATTACAGAAGCAATACCTTAGAAACCAGTAGAGTTTGACCTTGTTTGTTTGTACATTACAATGGGGAAAAAAATAAACAAACAAACAAAAATAGCTTGTCTTTTTACCAGCTAGAACGTTTGCTTGGGTTGTTTTTGGACAGTAACAAAGGAACAAAGTACAAGGTTAATTTGTAATAACATTAAGAGTTGATCCCAAGTTTCACAGAAAGAAGTTTCTTTTCTGCATTAAAAAAAAAAAAATGCAATAATGAATGAACCAATGTAAAAAACTGCAAAAACACAGGACATAAACACAGGATTATTATGAAGGTGATGCTTCAGCCAGGCCACTTGAATATAAGCCAGGCAATATCCTTTATTGCTAAACTCTGAAATTGTTCAGCTCTGCCTCCTTATTTTTGTCTAAATAAACCTGTAACTTTATTCCAGTTTCAAGATGACTAGTCAAAGCACATAGGTGTGTGCCTTAAAATGACAAGTTGTAATAGTACTCTAAATAACTTTAATCTAATGTAACAGCAACAAACCTCTCCTTGATGGGAGGAAACAGCCCTTTAAACAAAGAACAGAGCATGGAAACTAGAGCAAAAACCACCAGCTGAGTCACTGCAAAAGGGAGACCAACTGAATCTGGTCTCATATTAGAGACTTCAAATAAAAATCTTGAGCTCTCTAAGTCAGCTCTTTGTAGGATGTTTTTTCTGTTAGTCTGTAAACTGGTTGGAAAGACTTTTCCCCTTCTGCATCTCAAACTGTCTTTTTTGTGTAATTTAAGACTTGTTTAGGAGCTGGAATGAAAAAAGACTAAGAACTGATAAAAGAGAATGTGTGCAATGCTCTCCAGCCTGGAAAGAAATCTGGCAAGAAACAGACGGACTGGAATTACAGAGTAAATTTAACTAATGCATCTTTTGGTTGGAAAAGATATTTCAACCCTCAGGCAGTTAAAAATAGTGCAAACCCTGGAGCAACGCTATTTAAACCGCAGTTTCCAGACCTCCTTACATCTAATACAGACAGAGAAAGTAAATACACAAAAAATAATGATGGGTACCTCTGGCATAATCTTCCAGAACTAATCAATTTAGGGTGTTCAGGCACAATTTTGTGCACAGATAACACAGGTAGAATAGACTAAGAGGAGATGGAAGTGCCTCACCACTCTGCATCTGTGTCCTACAAGGTTGGAATTTTTTCCCTTCAAGTGTCCAAAATGCACATTAGATGCCATAACATACTGTTCATTGTAAGAACAAACAACAGAATTATTCACTTGACAGCCCTACTAAGAGTATAGGAAACAAACATGAGAAAAGAGTTCTTATCCTTCAAAGCTTGAAAATAGAAGAAAAAGGCTACTGTGAGGAAACAGGGGCACAAACTAGCCCTTGTCTACACGAAGACTGTACACACTAACACAGTTACACTAACGAGCAGTCATTTACATACCCAGAATAAAGCTTGACATAGCACTAAATAAATAGATAAATAAATAAATATTTCCAGTTTTCAAAGTAAGCTCTAAAAGCATTAAAGCAACAGCAAAGTTAGTCAATATTGTAAGCCACGTACTCTATATTAGCATACCAAAGACTACTTGCTTGAAAATCTGTCAATTATTACAGGTCAATAAAAGTGCTTGTGCTTTTGCTTGGTTTAAAAGTCAAGAGAATACAAGAGTATTTCAGCCAAAAACATCTATCACTAAAAGTTTAAGTATCATCTCCTTAGCAATTTATGTCTGTTAACAGAATTATCTGTAAAACTTTCAAGAATGAGGTTTCAAGAGGGTACACTAGAAGACCCTGAATTATAACAGTAAAAAAATAGAAATTTGACTTCAATTACAACAGTCAAAGCTCACTATAAAATGTAAAATTAGAAGAGGAAACATTTAAAGAAACATCCACTTTTTGCCATAAAGTTGCTCTCAGTTCTTTGCCAAAGAGCTTTATGTGAAAATCTGTTAACACAAAAAAGGGAAGTGACATTCAACTGCAAGCTCCAAAAGTAACATCTCTTGTTTTATTATGTTGGGCCAAGATCTCAGAGGTGTACATTGGAAATATGGCAGCAGAGGCTGAACCTTCCCACCAATATTCCATTACATTTTGTTGCTGTGCAACAGATGGCAGCAGAGGGGCAGTCTGACAAAATGGTGTCTGACATGGAAGGGTGCATGAAGCAAAGAGCTATCACTGAATTACTCCATGTGGAAAAAATGGCACCCATTGACATTCATCAGTGCTTGCTGAATGTTTATGGAGACCCAACAGTGGATGTGAGCACAGTGCGGTGGTGGTGCATCTCAGCAATGGCAAAAGCGAGGTGAAACACAAGCCAGGTTCCAGTCAGACACACACATTTTTTACAAGCTTATCATGTGGTCTCTTGTTCATTACAGGTGAAAATGCACAGCTAATGGTGGCGACTATGTTGAAAAACAGTGTTCTGTAGATGACAATTTGCTCCATCAAACAGTGTTATTGTGCTCTCCTGATGAATTAGTTTCCTTGGAAATAAATACGAAGCATTACTTTTGGATTGATCCACATACAATCAAATATGTATGTGAGGTTTTTTTTTTTTATACAAATGATTTCCTGGAAATAACAGTGTGAGAGTATCTGGATTTGGATTCTAAACGATAACAATATCTACTTGTTTAGAATATCAATGAAGACAAAAGAGGCAAGAAAACATCCAAAAAAAAAAAAAATTGAGTGTTCTTCCCCTTGAGATTCTCTTCAGATTTATTTTTGCACTTCTAATTGAATTTAAAGAAACAAGGCACTAATTACCTTGAACTACTTTTGTGATGAAATACCTCTTTGGCTTATCCTTGAACAGGGGAAGAACTGGCACTCCAATGCAAGTTATTCAGGTTTTGCTTTCAGGAAGACTTAAAAATTAATATTAAATATACAGCAAGTTAGTTTTAGTTCATTTGACCAAAGAAAGCTGAAAGTATACTAATGAATGGAAAGTTATCATTTCCTACAAGAAACATTTTCCCCCACTTATATCCATTTTGATCTTTATTGGAGGCAATAGTACTAGTTACTAATTTTGAAAATTAAAACAGGAAATGCACAACTGTTTTACATGTTCAGTTCCTTGACAGTTCTTACAGAACATGAACTCCAAGACACAATTAGGTTTCCATACGTGAGCTCACTGGTTTCATCTAACAACAGCCAACACTTAAAATATTGTCAAAAAAGGCAACATTTCCCACTATGCTCTTAGCATAGAATCATAGGGGTTGGAAAGGACTTCTGGAGGTTATCTAGTCCAAAACCACTTCCAAACCAACTTCTCTACATTGGGTTTCAGAGGAAAGTGTCCAGAAAGGTTTTGAGTATCTCCAGACAACAAGACTCCACCATCTCTCTGCACAGTTTGTTTCAGGGCTCTGTCATCCTCAAAATAAAAAAGCCTTTCCTCATGCTCATATGGAACTCCTATGTTCCAAGTTGTGCCTGCTGCTCTTTGTACTACTGCTGAGCACCACTTAAAAGAACCTGGCCCCATTCTCTTGACACCTGGCCTTTAGATGTTTGTAAATATTGATAAGATCTGTCCTCAGTCTTCTCCAGGCTGAACAGTTCCATGTCTTTGTCTTTTCTCATAAGTGAGATGCTCCAGGTCCCTCATTATCTTTGCAGCCCTCCACTGGACTCTCTCCAGAACATAACTGTCTTTTTTGACAATTCTCCAGATGTGTTGTCACCAGGACAGAGTAGAGGGGGAGGATCACCTCCCTCGACCTGCTCACCACGTTCTTTTTAGTGCACCCCACTGGCCTTTTAACGCACACCACTGACCTTTTAATATACCCCACGATGTCAGTGTCATTGCTCTTCTTGGCCACATGAGCACACTGCTGGCCCATGGTCAACCTGTTCTCCAACACGACACACAGGTCCCTCTCTGCACAGCTCCCTTCTAGCAGCTCAGCCCCTAACTTGTACTGACACATGCACTCATTCCTGTCCAGGTGTAGGACTCTGAATTTATCCCTGTTGAACATCAAAAGGTTCCCATCCGCCCAAGTCTCGAGCCTGTCCAGGTCTTGCTGAATGGCAGCACAGCCTTCTGGTGTGTGTCAGCCACACACCAGCTTTGCATCCTCAGCAAACTTGCTGAGAGTGCATTCTATCCCTTCATTCAGGTCACTGATGATGTTGTACAACACAGGATCCTGGGGAACATCATTAGCTACAGCCTCCAACTAGATTCTGCACTACTGCACACAACACTCTGAGCTCTGCTAGTCAGACAGTTCTCAGACCACCTCACTGACCATTGGCCTATCCCACACTTCCTGAGCTTGCTTAAGAGGATGTTATGGGAGACAGTGTCAAAAGCCTTGCAGAAGTCAAAGTACACAGCATCCACTGCTCTCCTCCCGTCTACTGAGCCATTCACAGTATCATACAAGGCTACCAGATTGGTCAAGCATGATTTCCCCTTGGCAAATCCATGTAGACTACTTCCACAGCTTCTGATAATCTTCTTCTCATGCACTTGCTTAGAGATGACATCCAGAATAAGCTGCTCCATCAAGTAAAATCCTATTTATATCAAAAGCACTCAATCCCCTTCTATTTTTCTTCTAAGGACACCAAATTTGATGATTTCATACATAGTAAATTATATAATCCACAAAATGGTTTTACTATCCATACATTCAGCTGTTGATTTCATCTCCATATTACCCTCTTAAGGGTGAGGATATTAAAAAGTCACTCACTTTTTGGTGAAAAGGTAGGGAGATGAACCTGGATGAAAGAAAACAGTAGCAATGAGACAAGGGAAAAAAACTTAGTTTACTAAATATAGTGGTGTAATGTGAGATAACACAGTATAATACAATGTGATTGGAACTGAAACTAATAAATCAAATAAGATGAGGAAGAATTTCCAAAACTGAAGTCCTTACTCTAATGTTGTAGGTAAAGCAGACAGACAGCAAAGAGGGAAGTCTTGTGACTATCAGATCATTTTATCTTTCCCTCCAAACAGAAAACTGAAAAATGAAGTCTTCTGGGAGTTGCAGTTCACACTTTTCTTCTGAGACCAAGAGACCAGAAATATTGACAATCCATGGAAAGAGATGGAAAGCGAGGGGAAAAGGAAGAAAGACAATAAATAATCAAGTTTGCCTCTGAAAGTAAGCTTGTTTTAATTACTGTTAACATGTTGGGATTATAAATCTGAGAATATAAAACAAAACACTTCCCAAACAGAGGAGAAACAAGGAGACCAACAGCTGTGTTGATGAGACAGATTGAACAACGTTCAGACACACAGATGTCCCACTTTCCAAGCACAGAGGCAACCCACTATTCTGCTATGTGGCTTTTACTATTTTGCTTTTACAAACTTATTTCCAGTAAGTCAGCCCCACAAACAGACATGCTGTTCAAGCAGCACGTTCAATGCTTTAAAAGCTTTAAAAGGCTCGTGGTAATGGACCGTGAAAAGACAGTAAGAACTTCAGCTTAGGAAAATAAGAGTTCAAAATAACGTTAGTAATATATTTTGAAAAAGAAAGATATTTAAGTATCCCACCCCTTCAAATGTCATAGATGTTATGAGAGTGGTAATGGCACCAATAGATATTTCTGAAAACTTCTTTTATTCCTTAGAAATAGAATATATCTTCTGGAGATAAAAGTAAGACAAAAGAGTTGCACATTCATTTTTTTTAGTATTTTAGAAACACGTATTTTGGTAATAGTTATCTATTAGATATAAGGAGAAACCCACTCTGTAATTTTTCTTTATTATTCCTGAAATTAAAAGCATAGCACAAACTAAATCAAAGAGAAAGCAATCTAAAATAAGAATAATTGAAAACATATGTAGATCATCACAGAGGCAGCAGAAAATATTCAAATATTCTGGCAGCTGTCAACACTGTATACAAAGAACAAAAAAGTAGTAGAAGAACAAGAAAAAAGAGTGCTTAAGTTTTAGCTCACTTATCTTAAAAGTTAGGAAACTGCAACAGTAATAAGCGTGACCTTGGGGCTACATTCAGTTAGAGGCTTCAATGCACACTGATTAGGTGCGTGCAGACAGAGTTTTTGCAAAGTAGACAAAACCCGAACATGGTATGGAAATACCACGCTTCCAAGCACGGCCTCCACAGCCAACTGTTGGAAGTCAAAGCCAAAGCCGGTATGCTCCTCCTATTTGCAGATGCACTTAGCATTCATTCCCTCTCCTTTTCACAGTTAAGTAATTTCACAAAGATATTAGAAGACTTCAACTTGAATTTCAGATATATGAGTTTAACTCAATAGCTGCCATTCACACTTAGACTTTAATAACATTAGATTAATAACAAAAGACCAGTCATGCTGAGTCTGCCTAATGCTCTACCTCGCCCAACACAGTTTCTCCACACCTAGGTAAAAGGCCTGTGGACAGTAACTTGTGGTCATGTAAGAATGCCTCCAGAAAACATAAAGACTCTAAATTTTTCAGCACTCTGGAAAATGGATCAGGCTTTCCATGCATGCTATTATTGTTTTAACTCACCTTGTTAAGTAACCAGCTGTTTTCATTTCTCCTTCTACCAGAGAGTACTATATTCTTTAGTGAAAAACCAGGAGAAATGGAAGGACTGCAAGGAGAAACGGTCATAAAATGTATAACAAGAGTGCTTAAGAAACAGAAGTGAAATCTGTCAAGAGAGGAACTTCAGCTTCTGAGAACCTGAAGCTCACATTTAGCTGGCTTAACTGATTGTACCAGTCAGTAATTTTAACCATGACAGGCCACAAAAGCAGACAGCTGACCTTTGCATATTAATTCATGCTTGGGAAATCCATACCTTTCAGTTGCAAGCAAAAAGATCACCACAATGGGCACAATTTAAGCTAGCAACATGAGTATTTTGAACAAATTTTTTTAAATGTGGCTTCCAGTCCTTCTATTCTTGAAAGACGGCGTTTTTCCTGCCTCTGTGAAAAGACTATGAATACTTCAGCCTTGCCCAGGCATGAAACTAGCATGATTCTACACTACTGTATCAGCCATGCTTACATATAAACTGACCAGAAATACTTCACATTAGTACTCTGTTGGTGGAAAGAAAAAAAAGCAGTGCAAACAGTCTAGAAAGCCGCTACAGTTATTTTTAGAGAATATGTAATACATGGCAAGAAAGAATCTGTGGAGTTTACCAAACATAAGAGAGGGAAAAAAGAAAGAAAGGAGGAAAAGAAAGGGATCTCATTAATGCATCAACCCAAAATTTGCTAGGTGAGTCTCTAGCATCTGTTCTTTATAGCAGATACACAGAAACAACCATGGCTGGTCACTTTCAGAGAAGTCAACAAAGACAGTACAACTACAAGAAACCTTAACTTCCATACAAATTCGTGATGGAAAAAGAAAAAAAAAAAAAAAAAAAAAAAAGCCTGAATAAATATCAGCAGTGTAAGCTTTTACACCTTCATTATTGCCCCTAAAATTATTAGAACAGAGATCTCACAGACCACCGAAACACGCAATGTGAAAGAGGTAGCACCTTTAATCTCATGAATGTTCCATGTCAGAATTCTTTCCAGTCTCAAAAAAAAGAACAGAGAAATGAGACAGGTAAATTTTTAAAGAGTAAGATAAATCTTCAACATCAGCAACCCCCATTAATTGGAAGCTCCTCCTCTTTATCCTCTATCCCTGCCTGGGACAAGGAATATGCTGCACTAGGAGCACAGCAGGGCTGTCAGTCTGCCCCCTCGCAACTCCCCTTTGCTTACATTTTAGGGTATTTATAGAAGCATAGTAACAAGACATATGTCATATACATGCTTAACAATAATTGTAAACATGCGTACAAAATATACACAGATACACACTTATATATAATATCAACTATGCACACACAGATAAAACACAGCCATGCCCAGCGTTTATTCCTTTCCTGGCAGTTACTTTTTCATTCAATTACTCTAGCAAAATTAGACCTCCAGATAAAAAGAGCTGTTGAGTGATTGTTAAAACCCTCCATGCTATAGCACTAATGACAATAATTGAAGGTAGAGAGGAAGAAAGAAATCAACTTCTTATTTAAGGATGTAAAATTTTGTCTGCTCCTTGTCCCACTTTATAAAAAAAAAAAAAAAAAAAATTGCAGAGTCACATTTTCGGTCTGTGAAAGAACTGTCAGATTCTGAAACCTCATTTTCTATAACCAGTAATGGTCTACTTAGAAAATTACACCAAATTACAGAAATATGGAACATCCTTATTAAAAAAATATTGTAATAGGCAACTTGGGTTTTCTTCAAGCCTTCATGAAAACGGTTTAGTATTCGTCAAGTAATAATTTATGAATCTTACCTGTTTAGTTCTTGAAGTTGCCTTGGGCAACAGACTTGCTGACAAAACTGATGCAAATGGAGAACAACATAGCTCAGGAAAAGGATTTGGAATTGATGGGATTTCCAAAATCTTGCCGTCTGTCTTTTTTCTCCTGTTCAATAAAATACAGAATAAGAACTATCACAAAAACTGCCATTAAAATTGCAGTAATCAACTACATTGCATGCCATGCTAAGGCACCAGTACCCCGATAGTTGCTGGTTGCAGCAATTAGCTTCTTGTACGGTTATTTTTTAATCAGTAGGCTGAATCTATTAACATACAGTGCTTAATTCTACTTGAAAGCAATCCAAGTATTCAGCTCTGAATATAAAGTTGTTTGAATACGGGTAAGTCTTTGCAGAGTAAGAGCATGGATATATTTACATTGGCTCCTAAGGACATTGGTAAATATTTTGTTGTTCCTGTATTCATGCCATTCCCTATGTACAAATATTACAACAGCGGATGCATGTAACTTCTCAGTAATACTTCCCAAGCACATCACAACTACATATTCATCAAATAGAAACTTTTTTTCCTCCAGAACCAGGAGTCAAAGTGATTGACAAGACAGAACAGTGCAGAACAATACACTCATTTCTGTCTCCAATTACTTTTGTGTTTGAATCTCCATAACCCCACCACAATACAAATGGCTCAGTAGTTTCTGGCGACTTAAATCTAATTGCGTCACAAATATCAGCAAGCAGCACTTGCAAGAGTTGGGAAGATAATCACTACTATACTTGCAGAAGAGTTCCATTAGGCACTGGCTCAAAATATTACATTAATAAGACGGTGAAATAAGACGCTGCTGCATTACAGGACATGGCCGTCTTATACAGAAAATATCAAGGAGCACTTTTTCTGCTTGATTTCATTTGGGGAGCAGGACCCAAAACACCCCAGGTATTTTAACCTGCCAACAGATAACTAGACCCTTCTGCATGTGTGAGCTGATAGCTCCAAGCTTAGTATTTATTACATTCATCGGTGTTATTCTAGATGTTGCATACTGATTGGTACAAAAGTGTAGGAAACCATCAGAGTACAGTAACTGTGGAACAGCAATGGATCTCTTAATGGAAACCCACGCAGAACCTTCACTTAAAGTGGTACTGAGCACTAAAAAAAAAAGAGTAGAAACTATCTGTCGTATGCGGTCTTTTGATACATCCTGAACTCCAGTCTACCAAAACCGATCAGATGCGTCATAAAAAGCCCAGTCACACGTTCCTCGCCCAAAACCAGAGCTCCATGGCTTGAATGGTCAGCCCTAGCGGCTCCAGCCCGGCGGCACGAAGAGGGCTCGCTCTGCCCGGCGCTGCCTGTTGAGGAGGAGCGGCTCCCTTCGCCCCGAGCGGGCAACGCCACCTTTCTTCACCTCAAACTGAGAAACCTCTTTTAAGAAAAGGGAACAGTGGGAGATGCTCCGCATCAACTGCATTTCGTATAACCTCACCTCACAACTTTTCAGCGCGTTCTGGGGCCAGGAGCTGGGACTGGGAGCCCTCCCGCCCGCCTTTACCTCTCCCCTCAGCGCCAGCCCCTCCCGCAGCGGAGCCGAGCGCTTGCAGCACCGCGAGGCAACTTCGCACCCCGCGCAAGTCGTGCCCGGCCGTCCGTCCTTCCACAGCGCCCTCCCGGCGTCCCAAAGCCTCACCTGTTGGGGGGCGGCGGCGGCTCCCCGCTCGGAGCCCGGGGCGGCGGCCTGGGGCAGCGTACCGTGCCGCGAGAGCCGCTGCCCGCGAGCTCTGCAGCCCGTCCGGCGCCGGGCGGTGCACCGGGCCACGGGGCGGCCATCGGCGGCGGGGACGTCCCGGCTGCGCGCGGGCGGCACGTCGGCCGGCGGCCCCGGCGCCGCCGGGCGGAGGCTGCTCTGCCGCGGAGGAGGAAGGAGGTGGAGGAGAGGGGGGTAAGCGCCGCCCGGGCGGCGAGCCGCACCGAGCGCCTTCCCCGGCACACACGTGCGCGGGCGGCGGCGGGGGCGGGCGGCCGCCGGCTCCGCGCCGCGGCGGGCAGGGGGAGGAGGCGGCGACCCGCGCCCTCCCGGCCGCCTCCTCTTTGGCGGCGGGACCGGGCGGCGCGGGCAGGTGCGCGGCCCTCGCGTCAGCTGCCCCCCTCAGGGCATCGGGACGGGCCGTCGCTGCTGGAGGGGGCGGCGTGGTGCCGAGCGGCGCCCGACGGCGGCGACGGCGCGGGGTACCGCCCGCCGCGGGGCTCGGCCTCCGCGCCTGGTCGCTGAGTAAGGCTTCCTTCATCGGTGTCTGTGGCACCTCGGCCGCCCCTCGTGCCGCGGTGGGACCCGCCGCTGCTGCCGTCTGCGGGCAGCCTGCCCCGGCAGCGTTCTCAGCGCCTTGCAGCTGCCCGATCCCTCTGTGAGGTCGGGAATTCACGATTACGCCTCGCAGAAATGCGGAGTGAGCAAAGCTGGGAAATAAAGCCGTTTCCTTAAAGCCGAGCAGGCAGCTTGGGGAAGAGCTGCATTCCCAGCTGGGCCGAGGGCGCGCGTTCGGCCTCAGCTTCCCCGGAGCAGAGCGGGAAGGTTTGCTCCTCGTGAGGAAGCTCCGGCTCTGCTTCAGCTACACGCGATGCCAACCATGTGGCAGCTCCACGGCTGTTCTTATCAGCGTTCATCCTATTACTCAATAAAAATACCCCCTCGCTGCGTGGAGAACAGTTTCACAGCATGAAGCGGAATGTGTAAAATCACGTAAGCCATTGAATAGGATAGAGAGGTAAAATAATTCAGAGGTTGCGCTCAAGCCCTGGCAGAAACAGCTGTATGTAGAAACCTGATTTTCCTTAACACGCTCAGAAGCAGAGCTGACATCTGACTGATGAGAATAGAGAGTGCTTTGGGATAAACATGTTTTTCTGTTTTCCTGAGCCCACTGAAGAAATTCTCCCACAGAAGCCAAAATTTTGAATTGGAGAAAGATATCTTTTTTTTTTTCCCTGAAATAGAAGCAATAATCACAGTTTTCATTTTAGCTGAGTTGCAGATGATTTTGCAGGATATTTTTTTTTCAATGAAACTAAGGATCCCTTGTCTTGAGAACAGTTCATTCTGTGTTCTGCTGACAGCAGAAGTGCAAGTGTGAGATGATTGAGAATTCTTATATACAGAGACTGGCAAACAGATCCGGAATTTTACACTGTCAGATGATTGATTTGATTTGTTTGTTGCTTCCAAAGGGCTATCCTTTTATACATTTGCACAGGCCAGACTAATTCTGTCTAACTGATTCACTTGTAAATATGTATGTGGCATACAAAGCTTCACTTTCTTCAGAAGATTAGGAGGAAGGACAACTGTGTGTGTGTTCTGGTTGGAAAACTGGGCTCAGGAAGAGATAAGAGCCCTTCAAGCAGCTATCAGGTTTTAAAAAGCTCAACCATGGAAGGAAAGTATGTTTTGAGGTTTTCGGCCTATTTGGACAATTTATTTTGTAGCTACAAATTGAGGTACATGGTAGATTTTTGTGCTTTAGGCTTCATCTCGTAACTGTTTTTAAATGGAAAGCAAATAGAACAACACAATTAGAATATTATCAAATAAATATTTACTTGCTTCAAAATAACTTTGCTAGGTTTCTAATGAGTCACGGCAGCAAAAGAGCCCCTTGTATAAAAAGATTTTTTAAAAAATGAAATGCTGTTATAATTTCACTTGAATGTAGTAATTTAAGAATTCTTAAATTCTTCTTGTAGACCATCCTTCTGCCTTCTGCTTTCTGTGCACAAACTAGACAATGCAGTCATCACAAAGCTGAGGCACAGGAAGACCTAAGGGATTGCTTCAGCGTAGCATAGGAAGCATTGTGTAGATGAGAATGTGGGACTAGTTTTTTCTGACTTTCTCCTTTCGAACAACTGTAAGAATAAGAGATATTGCCAGAGTTTGACTGAAAAGATCTGAGAGCATTTGACCTGCACTCTGTTCGAGAGTAACATTTTAATTCTCTCTTTGAACAAGAACAAACCCAGTAATTGATGAACAATTACTAGTGCTGGTAATAAAAGGCTAGCAGATTTCTGCTAAGTCCTAGCACCAGAATACTTCTTGAACTGTGTGAATTGGCTTCATTTTTGTCATGAACATACCTAAGCTGCCTAGTCTACTTTTTCATACTTAGAATGAGGGCTATTCTACTGGAGAAGCTAAGACTTACATTTCCTCAAAGCCTAATTTCTGGGCATTCTTCAATCTTCAACTCAGTAGGTTTGTTTTCTCTCTAAAAAAATGTCAGTTTTTTATTATCCTGGTGAGATCCAGGTGTTTCTCAAGTAAAATTAAAAATACATCCTGAAAAACAGATTCAAGCTATTCAGTATGCACCCCACTTTCAGAAAATCAAGCTCTTCAGTTCTCAAAAGCCCATATGCTATTTAGAACCACAGCACTTGATTAATGTGATAAAATTACACCTTTAATTAGAGTAAGCTTTCACAGGTATTACTGACAAAGTTTAAAAAATCCAAACTATCTGGTGATTATCTCTAAAAATTGTGAAGGATTTTTTTACTTCCCCCTTCCACATGTTATCCCTTGTTTTAATCAAAGTATTTTGTCTGCTTTTTTTTAAACTTGTCTAAAAAACATGTCTATAGTGTCTTAAACATGGTTCTGCATAGAAAAACAGTACCACAACTTTACACCATCTTCTGTCACAGTACCAATAGCAAAGAATTGTTTCTACTGAACCTACTAGGTTGAACCAACGTATTTTTATTTTCCCAATACAAGGCTATAACCATGCTCAAGTCTTATCTCCCAGTGTAGCGTTTCCTCTACAAGCTCCATCTGTAATTTTTGTGACTTCATTGTATCAATGCACTCAGAATATGCTGAATACACATTAAGTTTTCTTCCTTGTGGTCCTGATATCAGCAACTGTGGTGGTGTCATTGCGCCTTCTTGAGCACTTTGGAAGCTCATTTTTAGCTTTGACAACTGGCCCATCTGTTTGGGCAGTACTTCAAGAGAGCCAAATTTATCCCGTAAACACTTGGAGATATCAGTAGTCAACTTTTTGGCAGTCATGCATAACTCTTTGAAAGTTTATCTGTGGTTGAATGTTTTGTAGGAGTTTTGCCTGTTGTTATAGCTGACATCGAATGTTAGGTTTAGAATTACTGCTAAAATGTGTATCTTTCATTGCAGATAAGGAAAAGGTTCCAAGGTATTAAATCAGTAATGCCGAGCCCAGTAGTTTCCAGAAGCTGCTATTCAAACTAATCTGAAACCTCCCTCCTCTATGCATGCTTGCACAAACCACAGCACAGTAATGCTTCCCCTGACTTAATGTTCTCCTTCTACACTTCTATCTAGAAGCAGATTTGTGCTGTGTCTTGTTACTTAGTTTGGGCTTGGGATTTTTCTCTATTGAAAAGTATGAATACTTAAGAGTACTTTCTTAAGAAACTTGAGCTTATGGGTGGATTTTACCTCTAGCTTTGACAACAGTGTTTGCTTTTTCAATAGCAAGTTTTGTGATTTCCTGTGACAGCTTTGTCCTCAGACCAGAACATCTCCCTTCTGGAATGTCACCTTAAACTGCAACACATGAACAGAATTAAATTCATTGCAGGGTTTTGAGGATGATCAATCAAAACGAAATGAGATCTCATGATTTTAGAAATAGATCTTTGTAGCTAAATGCAAAAAATGAGGTTTGATATAGGTATGACTGGGTGTTATGCAGGGGCTGTCAGATGCAGGTCAGACAAAATGATATACCGGCTTCTGCTCCCTCAGTCTAAAGTTGTATGAAAACAATAATTCAGCAGCATCTATAATAGACTGTACACTAGCTGATGTGATTTGCACTGGCCAACCTTGAAAATCTTTAGGGCACAAAATTCCATTCCAATTAGAACCGTGAAAGATCCAGGTGAATGTTACATGTGGATGGATTATGTTGACTAAACCTTCATCTAATGGGTCTGAACCCAGTAGGCTACGTGTAGTCTTTTGGGTAGTTATGAATGGATGAACTGCATAATATACTGCCACGGTTATTTGTGGAAGAGAATTGTCAAGTGTCAGGGAACTAATGACACTGCCAAATGCTCGTAATTACAGTATTGCAGTGGAAGAAACAGTTTTATTTGAATACATTTCTCTGCTCCTATTAATCCCTTATATATATCCGTGGGATAACTAATGTTTTCTTAGTGCCTCTGGAATAAATACAGTGAACAGTGAACAACTTTAAGTATCGCATAGCTGAGAAAATATGTAGTTAAATTTTAAAAGTAGTATTTCACATCAGTAGAGTATTACTGATACTTTTTGTATCCTCTTTTCTAGAATACCTTATACAAAGAGAGAACCCAATTTCTGGCCATGTGTATCTTCAGAATGTTGTACGCAAACATATTCACTACGGAAGGAAGGCTGCGTGTTACTATGCTATCTGAGACCATTTGTGTTGATCTGGAGCACAGAAATTCAGGTGAGGTGACATGTTGGGAGATCAGATTAGAGATCCTTTAACAGTAGTCATTTTGTAGATGGGGAAACAAAATGCAAGCATTAAGTAAAACAAACAAAACAAAACCAAACCACCAAGGAATGTAGTGCTAAAAGGAGACCTTTTTACATACAACCACACCACTCCTAAATCCCAGCCATTTGTGAGTTGCTGTCAAGGACTCTGAAGCAATAGTACAAAAGCTTACCTTCTGATACGCATGAGGGGAAAGGGAGATGAGAAGCTATTTGGGGCAAAATAATATATATATATGGTCAGACTCACATAGGTTAGTATTTAAATTCTGCTATCAAAGTACAAGTTTGGTACAAGAAATTTATAGTCAAAATGAATTATGTATTTTTGAAAAAAAAATGATGTACAGTGACTCATCTACCTAAATGCAAACTTCTACTAATTTAAATACCTATTCTACCTTGTCCTAGGGAGAGATGGGTTTCGTGTTCATCTGCTGTCATATGTGACAGCCCAGTATGTGTTTTAGCTATTCTTGGACGCTAAATATGGCAGCAGACACTTGTGTTTAGGTGCCTAAATTTTACTTACATTGTTTCTTCTCTGCTTCTCCAACATGCAGCTTACAATATAGATTGTCTATGAACTTATGAAACGAAATGAAATTCTACTGATTTTTTTCTTCAAAATTTTTTTCTTCAAGTCATTAGAATGACATAGCCCAGATTTGCACCCACAAATTTGCACTAGTCCTAACACAGCAAAAGCAATATTAAATCAACATACCTGTGCTTGTGCAATTCAAAATGCTTTGAAAATGGGCTCTGGAATGGAAAGCTTGGCTGGACTTTAACTATGCAGAAATTACACCGCTCCCAAATAACAGAAAGTAAAACAAACAAACATTTATCTGACCAGCTGGGATTCCTGGTACTGCAAATATTGGATAGTATCTGCCACTATCTTAATACATCACCTGATAGGGCATTTAGGACTCTTTGTGATGAATAAATCCCCCAACATTAACACAAAGAAATGGTATTTGCTCTGTCTCAAAAGTTTTTCCAAGAAATCTATGTTCAGGGAGTATAGTATGGAATAAACCTTTAAAAAGAAACCTGCTGTTCATGTTTTAAAAGCATTGTGCTGAGTAATTGGAAGTTTTTACATTAAAAAGTTATTCATGCAAAATTTAGGAACACTATGTAACAACAACAATCTCATCACTTATTATGAACATAATTATAACAAAATCAGGACACCTAACATTTTAGTGCATTTTTTCCCTTCATTCAGGCGTGTAAGCATTTGCACCTTTATGTGCCCGAATGTCTTTAAAAACTAGCAGTAAGTAGGTATTTAGAGTATCTGACTTTATACATGATACCACAGCAGTGAGGTGATTTAACACAGGGAGAGAGACAGAACTCCAGAGTTCAACTAAAAGCAACTATGGCTCTTAGTGTTGACAGCCATTCCAGAAGAACTTTTTGTATCCTGTGACTACAATGGAAAACTAGGGAGAACTCCCTCCTGACTTAGGTAACTCAAATCTGACAGTGCAATTAATTTGCTAAGTGACTTTCAAAAGATCTAGTGGAATCTGTGGCTGAGCAAGGAATGCAAACTGCAAGTCCAAAATTAGTACTCAAGCAATCAGGCCATCCTCCTTTATAACTATAAAGGTTTCTTCTTTCTAAAAATAAAGAAGGCAAAATATATTAATACTTCAGTACTCCTGACAGTAATCTCTAAGGCTAGTCTAAAAGGTGATTCTGCACTGAGCTGCAGTGCTCTGGAGTTGTTCAGTAGCCACTCTATTTTAAAAGCCTTTTTCTTTTTTTTTTTATTATTATTTTTTTTAATAGTACTAATGTTAACATCGCAAATAGAAAAATTTCACAGGCCTCTGGCCAAGAAATCAGAAAAGCCAGATTGTGTCACTAAAATGTCCTAATCATTCAAACATATATACGTTACTCCGAAAGTAATGCCTCCTACTTATTTCCATGGAAACTAAAACAGTTACTAAGAGCACAATAACACTATTTGATAGTGCAAATTCTCAGCTACAAAACACTGTTTTCCAACATAGTCTCCCCTATTATCTGTGCATTTCCAGCAGTGATGAACAAGAGCCTGTGTTCTGTACTCATACAAATCTGCTTGCCCATCTGGAATGTGGTTTGTCTTTCATGTCACTGTCACTGCCGTTGAAACACACCGCACACCACCTCACTGTACTCACATTTACTGTTTGGTCTCCAGAAACGTACAGCAAGCATCAGTGAATGTCAGTGAGTGCCATTTTTTCTGCATGGAAGAATTCATTGACACACCTTTGCTTCATACATACTTCCATGTCAGATGCCATTTTGTCAGACTGCCCCTCTGTTACATGTGTCACATAAAATGTAATTGAGTATTGGTGGAAAGGTTCAACCTCTGTTGCCATACCACCATCAACATCTGCCAACATAATAAAACAGGAGATATTATGTTGTGAGCAAACATAGTAAAACAGGAGGCATTACTTTCAGAACAGTCCTCAAACGTGGTGCATGTTAGGTACCTTGCCTAGATTCTTATTTACATTCTGTGAGCCTGCATGATTTTAGTGGGAGAAGCTATTTCTCAGTATATCGGAAGTAGCCCATTGTTATTGCATTCAGCACAAATGTAATGCAATCAGTGAATAGGGTTAATTTTTGCACGGGCTGTTTTGCTTCATTGCAACTTAGATTCAGGCAAAAATGGGTGTACATTTTCCACAATATTTTGAGTTTCCATGAGCAACAAGAATTTACCATCTAAATATGACACCAGTCTTCTTTCAAAGTGGCTTTAAAAGAAACATATATTGCAATCTCTTTTATTAGGATAGCATTTACAGAACATTTCTCCTTTTGCTTATTTGAGAGGAAAATTTACCACTAAGTAATTTGTTAAGACATTAAAAACCCATTTTCTACAGATAGTTTGGCTGCCTCTCAAGCAAGGATGTAGGCTTCTATTGCAACATATTGGGAGCTTTTAAAACCAAAGCAATTCATAATAAATTTATTCAAATTGACACATTTCTGGTTACAATGCCTTCATTATTTCTTCAGAGTTACGAAACATGAATTATATCATTGTAACCACAACACCAGTCAAGGAAATCTAATTTGCTGTGAAGTATGTTTGTGAAGTCACCATGTAGTCAAAGGTATACATTCCATCATTTTCTTGTAACATTTTTTATATTAATGTTTTTCCAATGAATATGGTATTACACCCTCATTACGTTTTATTTTCAAATACATTCTTACACAGCAGTCTCTAAAATATATATAGCTGCATAACAAATCAGAAATAATTATACCATTAAAATCTATTAGATGTATATTGAAGTGTATTACGGATTTTTTTGTATATTTCAAACACTTTCTGTTTAAGCTGTATGTGTATTTTTTCATCATAGTTAGCTGATTAGCCAGCATTTTATTCAATTCAAATTAAAGCTGAATTAAATGAGCACAGCATAAAATTCCCAAATCATGAGAACAGAATCATTGAAGTGATCAACATAAATGAAAAAAAAAAAGACATTTTAAAGCAAAATGAAAAGGTTCTCCATAAGTATTTTTTCTCTCTTAGACTTAATTTATTAAATTCTTCCAACAAAATGAAGCGATCTTTTTTTTAAAGGAGCTGATAGCCTTTTTTACATCTTCCTGGACGGAAAGATTTTTTTTTCTCTTTCACTTTGCTGTCAGAAATGAAAGCTTGAACAGCGATTATTAAAGGTCTGAATTTGCATTTTTCAGCAATCCGGAGAAATGAGAACAGCTATTGTTACGATCGTTATCATTATGAAGTTTTGTCCACACTTCTTCTAACAAAGTTGTTGGTCAGCTGTTTGTTAGATGCCTTTCCAGTTATCAGATTATCTCATAATAAATCGAAAAGACCACCAGATTAAAATGATAGCTTCATGTATTCACAAATGATAAATTCTCTATAAATGAATCAACTGGATGCAGTGCCTAATACTAGCAGCTAGCGTAGGAAATTTGCAGAAGCTAAAAATACAGTGATGGACTTGTTTGTAAATAGCTGATAGGACTTTGTCTCCAAACCCTGTTCTTTTTCCACCAGTGCTCCTTGGTGAGGCAGCCTCTTAGAACTGAGAACTGACCTCTCAAGCTTAGTATTGAAGAGCTGAGTGAGGGAAAACGTTAAAAACACAATAGCTCTTAATAAAAACTTATTGGCCTGAAATACTTGTGAGGAGTAGCCTGGGAGAATAGAGTGCAAGATTCCTTCTGGAGCAGTGCGAGGCCTAGGCTACCTTTGCCAAAAATCAGACACATTCAGATCATTGTTCAACTGAGCTGAGTACAATAGGCAACCCCAGCCTTTCTCTGTAAATGAGTATCTACAGACCTGCCTTGGATCACCTGCAATGCCAGTTCAAGCATAGATCCACTAAAATGGTGTCTCAGAAGCTTCTCTTCTATATAAGTACCTGACAGGAAAATACGAAAGCCAAGCAGGGGTTTACGGTTCCTACGGAAGTTTGAAGCATGATTAGGTGATTATTTTTCTTACACTTTTCCCTTACAAAGATTATTTACTTGGTTGTCTTTTTGTTTGTTTCTTTGTTTTTCTCTTGGGGATTAGATGTCTGTACATCCCTTGTCTGTAAAGATGGAGCCTTGCATGGCATCCTCTGGTAAGTCTCAGCCCTGTGCAGCTGCAAAATCTGTTGCTTCAGCAGTACTGTGGAAGACTGCAGTGAAGGACTACAGCTGCTGACAGACTTTTTGCCACTGGCCTTTTACTGAACCTTCACTGCAGGGCCTGGGCAGCAACTGCCCATGTTCAGTCCATTGCAACGTAAAGCAGGAGAAATGAAGTGAGGTTTTGGATCCTCACACTTTTGTAATGCTTTGGAAATGAGAAAAGATTAACTTTCTCTGCAGAGGCTGGTAATCAAAACAGTGGGAATACTTGTTTTTTTTTTCCTTGTCCTGCACAGGACACCATATATAAGCTCAGACAGATACTGAGAGAAAAGTTGAAAGACAGCATCTACATTTTCTGTACATTCCTTCCCTCTTTGTCTGCTGGTATGATCACACTCCCAAAGCTCTTGGTCTACCTTGCTGTACTCTATATGCAGACTGAGTAAGGGATGTACTAGAAGGGCCTCCCAAGAGGAGTGAACTCTGAGTCTGCTGAATGAAGGTGATATGCCACAGTAGTGGCAGTAGTCATATAGAACAACTGAGGTATTGCCATTATTTCCAGAGTTCAGAGAGTGAATACTTTTCCAGTGTCCAGTTGCTGCATAACTAAGGAAAAAGAAGTAATCTAACAGGTACTGTAATTTGTTTTCATACTGGGATTCCATTTTTCAGAGATAATAGAATATATCAAATTTTGACCCTTTGCAAACAGGCTTCAACAAATTAATTGTTGAGTAAAAAACTGAATTTAATATTTACAGTGTAATTTCTCACTGGAATGAAGACTCAATTAGAGTCTCAATGATTTACTAAAGACATTTTAAACATAATGTCCAAATAATGCTACATACATTAAACATGATGTAATTGAGTGAACCGCTAAGTGGCTCATCACTGTTGATTCATGTGGAAATCACGCAAATTTTACTGATCATTATGCATTCATTCAGTATTAATACAGATACCACATGTGCTTTCATAGTGATTCCATTGTTACTCAGCATTCATTAAGTTTTAATGTACCATTAAGAAGTTATCAAAAGACTCATCTAAAAATAACACCACAAAGGTAGTTCATTTAAAGACAGTTAAAGAAGCATAATTCACTTTAATATTGAAATACAAATAAAGTCAATAATGAATCAGCAGAAAAAAAATTTAGGCTGTTTAATTGCAAATAAGACCAGAAAAAATATTTGAAGTAAAAGCATTCTCCATGTTCCAGATTTCTGGACAGCTAGCAACATTTCTATGCAAAAGTGATCATGCAGATAAGTACATGGCCTTCCTTCAACTGATGCTGTACACTAACCTTCAGTATAGTCATTCACTACAGTGGAAATACTATTTTTAAAAAGAGAAGAGTACAAATTATGGCCAGATTACCTATCATATTCAGTTTGTTGGATGGGGAGCAAAAAGACGAGAAAACTAGAGCAATGTTAGTAGCTTGTGCAAAGCACCCTCTTTTTTTCATTTTTTGCCTGCTAGGCCTCACAATGTGCTTCTGCTAGCAAAATGTTTTTTCACAAGTGAACTCTAACATGTAAGCACAGGTCGGTCAGTCTCACCTCAGTGCTTGGCAAATTCATGGAGCAGACCCTCCTGAAAACTATATTAAGGCACATGAAAAACAAAGGTGATTGGTGACAGCCGACATGGCTTCACTAAGGGCGAATCACGCCTGACAAATTTAGTGACCTTCTGTAATGGCATTACAGGATTGGATAAGAGAAGATCAACTGATGCCATCCACCTGGAGTTGTGCAAAACATTCGACATATAAGCACATAACATCCTTTTCTTTAAAGGATTTCAGAAGGTGAATAATCACCTTCATGCAATTCCTGCATGAAATAGGGTCAACAGAAATTTCCATCAGAAAAATTGATTGAAAACTCTTATGTAAAGGTGGTACATATTAGTCGAAGGGATGCCCTTATTGTAAGTTGGAGCTAATGAACAACTATCACAGTAAACCCAGCAATGTACATACCATAACTTTAAGTTTTTAAATATTTTGTTCACTGGCTAGATGAAAAGACCATCTTTGAATCAGATGATCACAGCTGTGACTAAATACGACTTAGCAAGTTCCAGTTCAACTGGATACATAGCAATTTAGAATCATTACATGGAACTATCTCTCATAAACTGTTGATCTTGGAAGGAGACAAATGTATCCTACAAGTCACTCATTATAGAAAATAGCCTTCTTTCATTATTTGCCTTAGAAACACGCAATTGTTAGCTTCCCTCAAACAAGGAAAAGCCTCACCTAAAAACTGTGCTGTACATCCACGCCACAACAGAAACCATGATATGAGAAATCACCCTTGTGTAAAACCACTTATTGTACATGAAGACATGCATGGCACAGACTGAATTGGGACTGGTGATCAATGCCTCTTTCGGTAAAAGAATGAGAAAGGATAAAAGCTAGAAAGTGGAAGTTTACAACAAACAAACAAGACAATTCTCCAGTTAACATGTGGTTAAGGTAAGTCATTGCTCAAAGTTTACAAGAGTTGAAATAATGAATAACCAATTCTTGATCAAGAAAGCTTATTTAGGCCTATGAAGTACATAGAAGTAATTTTCACTGTGGAATTATCTGAGCTAAGAACTGTTGAGATCATAGCTAAAGTAATTATTCTTTGTGTGTGCCATAATCTTATGCTTTTCCCTAAGTATCAGTTTTGATCCTTGTGAAGAGCTAAGAAATAGGCTTTGCAAACATTCAGTTTGACCCATACAGCTTTTATTCTTTAAAGTTGAAGCAGTTTATTGCTCGAAGATAGCACTATTACCACCTGCTCTGGTGGAGCAACTTTTGTGTGTGAAACATGGTTATGTCATTCTAACCATACTTCTTTCTTTAAATAAAAAAAACAAAAACAAAAAACCATTAAACCAACACTATTTCTTTAATCTTGATTAGTTACATTATCTAAAGATCCTACAGTTCTTGTTCTATTCTCTTGCTTACCCAAATTGCTTAACACTTTCAGGTTATCAATCTGAAATATCTGCTTTTCATCAGGTTTTTCTTTGTTTGTTTGTTTTTCCTTTCTGAGACAGAACTGTTCCTGCTGGATTCAAGCTTGAGGTCTGCTATACTGCTTTCCCTCCTGATTAGTAGTGCTAATTAGCAGTGCCTACTGATTAGTAGGCAACTAACATTTCCCATCTTCACCAAATTCTGTTATTGAATGAATGTAGTAGTTTCTGCAGCCGGCAACAGCTCTTCCTGCCCAAATTTACTGTTGAAGAATTAACCTTATCAGTACTACAGCTTTTGAAAAGGGTTAACAGCACACCCATCCTTGAAGTGAGGCACCTGACCACGTAAGCGCTTGGATGTCCATTTTTCTCCCAGTCCTCTACAATTTAAAAGGAAGTAATTTGTGATCCACTTCTTCACCTTTGTTTTACCCTCTTTGCATCACACAGGCATTGGGAGTTTAGAACTGCAGCAGTTTAGCACGCTGTAGGGGCTTGCTTTGTATGTGAACATTATAAATGCAAGTGTACCCTGATGTGGTCCATATCTGTGTGTCTCAGTAAGTTTCAGATTCCAGAAAGCATTTAACTGACTTGCAGCATTTGAAGAAATTGAATAGTTTCTGCTGACCAGATCAATCATGTTTAGCCAAAGTGACCAAATGCATCTCTCTCTATATTTCTGTTTAGTTCAAACGTTTCATTTAGAAAATTGCCACTAATATTACAGAAGATGATTTTCACTTTCTGTTAAATCAGAGATAAATTTATTTCACAGTTGCTTAAGGATTTATGTTTTTGTTCTTACTTTACCTTTTCAGTGTAGCCATTGAGTCTTAGTTCTTGCTCAGGAGCATACATTAAAGTAGAAGAGAGGAAACATACAGGCAAACATACAACCAGCTGGGGGGAAACAACGTTGACTCCAATAGTAGCTTATTCATTATTTTTGTCAGTAGAAATATATCAACCATTAAGAAGTCTGCTAGTGGTTAATGTGCAGTAGCACTAGTACACTAAGTACACTAGCACTTGGCAAGTAGCCACCAGATTTGGCCAGATTTATACAACAATTTCTGCAGCTGCAGCTTCTGTGGTCTTAGATCTCCCCCTGCACTGAGATAGGCATCAATTCTTTACCCCGTGGATATTCAGTATTGCATAAGAAGGCCCATTATTTAAAATTCCCGTTCTTGTATTTTATCACATTTCAAAAGTAAGTTCTATGCACTCTGCTGTGTTACTGTGTTCTTACTGCTCTGGCTATGATGATATTAAATATTACAAGCTAAGCAAGGTCAGTCCAGCTTAGTACTCAGAGCAAAAGCTTCACGCAAGCATGTTTACCCTCTGTGTGATACAAGAGACACAAGCTTTGAAGACAAAAATAGGAGGTCTAAGAGGTCTATTCACATGATGTGACAATTTTAGTTATGCGGAGGTGAAAGCCTCAGCTCTCCAGAGAAACTGTATTCTAAATAATTGTATTTTCCATATCTTTCAACATTTGCAAAAGATTCATCTATGTCATTTTAGTGCCACAGTCTACACCCGAGAGATACGTACAAAACACTTATCTACAACCACATCTCAGTTTCAGTGTTTCAAACCAGTGGAATCCTTATCTGAAAGTAAAGGCTATCAGCCAGTAGGGTTCTTTAAAGCCCTCACATAGCCTATGTTCCATGTTTTCTCCTTTGGACCTCTGTATGAAATTATTTCAATTAGCAAAATTCTCTAATGAGCACATTGATGTAAAAAAAAAAAAATGCACTATTCTTTTTTCCATTCTCACCTATTAGAATTTAAATATTTGAATGCTACATGAAAGTAAGATACTATTTTAAACCACCAAACCTTATGCAGTAATATAACCTCATGCAGTAATCTCTGCATCAAGCTTATGATTTATGATCTTCACATATACAGTATAATGACTAATTCAAAGTTTTTTTGTGGGAAGTTGCTTTAATGGTTAATTTTTCTCTCTTGTTAGAAATGTTGACCTTCTTATGCGAGTCTTAGAGCTTCGACTCCCATTAGTGTCAGCAGCACACTAATTCATAAATCAGAGCAGGCTTAAATTTACACCTAAGAAATGAACAGAGACAGCTGTAAAGGAGTGATGACTCTAGTAAAAGAGAAACAGCTTAATATTTCAAGAATCACTGACCCAGTATAGACATCCTTAGGTGCTGTCCTAGTTCATTTAGCAAGAATGTCTAATCAAAGCCCCTGTGTACCTTAGGTGACATTATTTCATTAATTAATAATCTGATTAGTCCTCCTGACAGCATGCTGCGAGACATTCAGGGATCCTTCACACTCGAAGATGTGAAAATATCTTATCAATTGCACATTTGTTCAACAGTTAAGTTCAATATGAAATTCAGATATGAAGGAAATTTGCAGAGAATTGTAAAACGGCAATGCACCATTGCTTTGACATCATGTGAACACAGCAACAGTAAAAACAGAACCCCTTACACTGACAATTGCCCTATTTTTAAAGTTTAAATGGAAACCTTCTCATCTTTGAAGACTAAGGGAATACTTAATGAACATTTCTTAGCACACTACAAATTTTCATCTTCACAGTAAACTGAATTACAGAGACTTCTGCAGATTTATAGTTCACTTAACTCAGTGCAACTAGATACCACAGCTGCATAAAAATGCAGACAAATCAGATGGTTAAATTGATAAGTGTTTGATAGATATGTAAATACTTTTGAATATTCAGGTGATGATCTGTCTCCAGTTTTTGACACTAAATTACTAAGGGAATATAATATTTAATTCATACATGGCACACAGGTATACTATGAAGAATCATGCCAATGCAATGAAATTAAAATAATAGTTAAGGCTTTGCATTTTAGATATTTCAGTTTATTCTCTCCAAGGAGAAGGACCAAGGGAAAGGTCAATCAGCATGCTATGTTTTTCTGGAGGAGTTCAAACTGATCTTAAAGCTTCCCCTTCCTCATCAAGAACTCCGTTGCCTTTTTACTAACGCTTGGGTCACTAAAACTAGCAAAATCTCTTATATTTCCCAATTCAGTTATACGTAAGTTGCTCTTAAACGAACGCCTTAACTTACTTCCATGGAAACTACAACAGATACAAAAGCACAATAGCACTGCTTGATGGAGCAAATTCTCAGTTACAAAACATTACTTTTTAACATAATCACCACCATTAGTTATGCGTTTTCACCAGTGATGAACATCCATTGCCAAGCATGTGTGATCCCATGCCTCATGGTCCATATCCACATCATTTTAATGACTGATGGTATTCCTTTATCTTAGAGATCTTCATGCTATATGGTACCATATAGTATCAAATCACAAGTAGTGAGCAAAAACTAGGGCACTGATTACTAAATATATTTCCTAGAATAGCAGCATCCAGTGGTTTAACATCTTTCAGCTGCAAATATGAGAGCTCTTTTCTTGGCCTCAAGGCCTCTAGTCACCACTGATGATTTCCAAGTATTCTCTGGTGATGAATTAAACTCTCCCATCAAAACAGCTTCCCTTTTCCAGGTAGCTCTTAATTGTATTAATTAAAGCAGTTGTCTTGATTTTATTCCTCTGCAGAGTGAATAAAAGAATAAACTTTAATAACTAAAATATTTGTTTTAACTACTAGTTTTTCTCCCAGCCATCCATTATTTACAAAGCCTTAAAGGCAGAATCAGAGCAAGATCCTCTTGTGCTATACCAGTATCTGCTGTTTCGTGATGAAAGAAAACTATGTCTTTACTAGGGTCTGTTATTTTGTCTATTCAATTATACTGACATAATATTTACTGCAGAGTCCTTCATTTTCTTCCCCAAACATTTTGTTTACTGTTCAAAAGCAGCAAAAGGTATGAGAAATAGTTGCCTTGTGTTGGAAAACATCTCTAGTACCATTCCCCAAACTAAGTATTTTTGGGCCAAAACAAAAACATACAGATATTTTCCATGCACATAAGTCATCCACAACAAAAATCTACTTCTGCCAAGCTTAGGCTTGCTGTTGCTAGAAAAACTTGCTTTATTACTTAAGAAGATGTTTTCTTGTTTGAACAATTAACAAACACATCAAGTTAATCACCAAGAGTTTTAATAGAAGAGTTTAAGAAAAAAATGCATCTCTAGCAATATAATAGCAAAATATTAAAATCTCTTACACGTATGCTGGAAGAAGGGAGAAAGGGAAAGTTTTGCTAAGCAGTCTTGCCAGCTAGTAACAGAAAATCGTATTGACAAATTTCACAGTATTGCTGCATGTAGACATTTAAGCCAATTACCAAGCAAGTTCAGTTACACAGATGAGAAACCCTACAATTCAGGAAAGATGTTTTTAGTCTTAATCTCTATTACATACAAATTTGTTTGCCTTCAGGAGTTCACATCAAAGGGCAGCATAATTTTAACATGGAAGTGAGAAATACAACAGTAGTACAGTAGCCAAATGCAAATAAAAGAACAACAAAGCAAGGTTATTTAATCTTTCCCAAAACCCAGAATGTTTGGACTCCACACACTTGGTTGAAATAATGAACTATCATGTAGTCTACAGATGGAGATTACATTGTAGAAAATAAGATTTAGTCACCTCCAGCAAACAAAAGTTTGAGAGCAAGTATGTAACCCTCTCCCACCCAAGATACAAACAACTACTTTGCAGTGCAACCTCTCTGTGCCAGTTATAGATCAGCGTGTTGTACAGGAATGCTTAAAAAACGGAATTCAAATATCACAACAAACACAGATGCTTTGTAGATTGCTAGGAATGTGTTACCATCTTCAAGACTGTCCCTCAAGACAAAGAAATCTAGAAAGTACAACCGAGTTAGATGCTACAAAGCAATTACCTCTTCTATCTCAATAATTTCAAGTGAAAGACGAAGCGGTGTTTTACAGACAGATCCCAAAACAGGTCTTTTGAACTACCATGTAAGGTTTCTCCTTGGAATCAGCCCTTAACTGGAGGCAAGAACTGGGAGGAAAAGGAAGTGATGGCAAGCACTGACAGAGGACTAAGTTGTAGGTATGAAAATACAAGAGAACAGCAGCGAACACATGTTCATCAGTTCTCTTTATGAACTTTATTCACTAAAATCTTCGACGGGTTTCAGCATTAGGTTAACACTGTTTTACTTGTGATCAGTAATTGAGCCTGTATTAGAAAAGTAATGGGATTTCTGAGATTATTGCACAAAAACCTGGCAGCAAACCACCAACAACCTGTTGAAATGCACATACAGATCAGTTTCTGAAAATGAGTTATACAGTGACTCTAAAGTATAAAATAAATATGTTGTTAAAGAATAGAAACTAAATATAATTATTTTTATTTAAATCAAATCCAGCAAGAAAATATTTTAATATGGCAAATATCCCAGCTGCATATCCATAATCTAGCTATTTCATCATGAACGTGACCCAATACCCACTCTCCCAGAAAGTCTCATCTTGACAAGAAATGCAAAATAGATAAAATATAATAGGAAACATTTTCTTTTTATATATTTATATATATATATTCATTCCAATTTTGGTATTTAACGCTTAGTCTCTATAAATAGAAGCTCTCTGACACAAGAATGCTTTATAAGTGTATTATCATGCTGTTTTAAGATTAAAATATTTTATATGAACAAGTGCAAAGTTCATTCTTATTCAAATACCCAATTATACATTTTTAAAATTTCATTAAGTATCAAAATTGGAATTTGCATTTTATCCATAAGTGACTGTATACTGATGAACATTTAAAAATATATCTAGTTCACAAAAGGCGTTGTTCATCTGAGTGCTAGGGAAACAGTATATACAATTACTCAAAGAGAAGATTAGAAACATCATGTAGTGCTACTGTTAAGAAAACTTTAAGTAGTACAAAAATTGCCAATAATTTATGCCCTGATTTTTTTTTTCTTTTAATATATCCTACCAGGAAAAAATTCAAGGAGATTTAAAACCAAAATACTTATCCCAACTACATCAGCTGCAGGAACAAAATCTTTTTCTTTTTCTTTTTTTTTTCCTTTTTTTTTTTTTTTTTTTTTAAAGAGAAACAAGTGTCACATATAGTTTATCACATATAGTTTTCTACTAATTACAAATTTAATTTAACAAAGTAATATGGAGGCAGCATGTGGTAGATTTAAATTCATACAATCTGTTAAAGTAATATGCAACTGAAAATTAATGATCTAAAATCCTTAGATTGCTTTAAATCTGTAATTTCAGCATACTGCTACATTTGTTCTGTCTTGAAGGCTGAAATCAACAAATTTTTGACATTCATTCCCACATAAGCAGAGCTCATCTGCACCTTCTCTTAAACCTTTTTAGCAGCATAATCAGCTTTATATAGAGAAAATTATTACCATAATTTATATATTCTAATAATCTTTTCCAAGGCATCAAAGGAACCCAGTGTCATATTCCTATACCAACTGATAAAAATATACTAATCACTTTCAAAAACTGGTAGTTACTGTTAGGGTGGCCTATGAAGCAGCAGTAAAGTGCAAAATATTGGGTATAATATCTAGTGATTCGCTTTCGCTTCTGTGGAATACAAATGGTTAC
Organism: Tetrao urogallus; assembly: GCF_951394365.1. Taxonomy (NCBI): domain Eukaryota; kingdom Metazoa; phylum Chordata; class Aves; order Galliformes; family Phasianidae; genus Tetrao; species Tetrao urogallus. Next base: position 17,040,481 of record NC_136821.1, read on the forward strand.
GCCTGGCTCTCCCATTGACAGATACAGCGTTTGATGGAGGACCAACCTGAATGGAGGGAAAAAAGAGAAAAAGGAAATATTAACCTAACTTTTAACATGCTTCTGTCTGGAGGGTGTTATAGGGTATTAATTGAAGAAAAGTGCGATACTGTTCCTTCAGTTAGTGCTCTTCTCACACAATGAACCACCTCCTACATCATCTCTGAACAAAGCACATATATGCTGCAGAAGTAGGATTAAATGTTTTTAAGTAATTTCAAACACTTCTGTCAAAAACTTCAGTGCATAACTATTAAAAACATGTAAGTTTTTGTCAATCTCCAGACCTGGTTGAAAAGAAATATATGAAAAAATCATTCAAAACAAATATTTTAAATAAAATATTGAATAGAACTGATTTTTAACAAAATCTGACAGTCATTTATGACATAGGTATGTTTCTTGGAGCAAACAACTTTAAGGATAGATAGCAAAGATCTGCTTTTCACTGTAGCTGCATAAACCAGTAACTCCAGTTGGAGTTAATGAGAGCCATGGGAGCAGCATACCACAGCACGGAATTTACTAAACAAAATGAAAACATTTTGAAGAGGAAAATAGTTAAAAAGAGACCTCAGTTGACCCATTTTAGGTTCGTAATTACTGAGGGTCCTATTCAACGTAAAAGGACAGAAACACAAAGGGCCACAGATCTTGGCGTTGCATACTGACAACTTATTAAGTAAAACAGAAAAAAGAGGATTTGGATAGTGGTGCCAGCTTCCCCCCCACTTTTTACTAAACGACTCCCTCATAGAGCTGAAAGAATAGAGAATATGTTGAGAGGTAAATACAGAAGCAGGCACCTGACAGATCTTTCCCCGCTTTTTTTTTTTGTTGCTTTCTACATTACAGCATGCTTTTATTCATGCTCACAGACTTTCATTCTAATTGGTTTTCCTGTCTTTACCCCCAGTCTCTACAGATGCTACATGGGGAAAGAACATCTCCCACTCACAGGAGAGTGAGAGAGGGACAGGGGAAAACAGTTTTTAGTCATCGCTTCGCTCTTCGTAATGCCATGCACACCTCTACGACTGGTAAGGACTATGTGGGTCAAAGATACACTGAAACATCTCTATTAGAAAATAATGAACAACCATATCACTTTTTTTTTGTCTTTGGTATGTTCGGTAACAACAGATTTCTTGAATTCTGAAAAGCACTTCACAAATTTATTTTTAAAATACTTGCGAGTTACTGTGTAGCCTGCAGATATTTCCCATAGAATCATAAAACAAAGTTATACACTATGCAAAATAAATAAAAGTATTATTCACAGTGTCATTGGAAAAAATACCTTAATAAAAATGCTTGAAAATATATGAGCTGCTCTGAAAGCAATGCCTCCTATTTTATTACACTGGCTCATAATATCAGAGGCAGATGTTGGTGGTACGGTTGAACCTTCCCACCTATCTTCTGTTACATTTTGTTGTCACGTGACAGATAGCAGCAGAGGGGCAGTCTGATCTGAAAGTGCACATGAAGCAGAGGTGTATCATTAAGATCTTCCTCGCAGAAAAAATGGCATCTATTGACATTCATCAACTTGCTGAACATTTATGGAGACCAACAGTGGATACGAGCACAGTGAGGTTGTGGGTACTGCATTTCAGCAAGTAGTGACAGTGGGTCTACTCCACTGGTGCAGATTATTACGAGCATAGCCTTATAGGTTCCTGTTCATTGCTATTGAAAACGTATAGCTGATGGTTGTACTTATGTTGAAAAATAGAGTTTTGTAGATGAGAATTTGTTCTATTAGATACTATTATTGTGTTCTTTGTATGTATTCTAGTTTCCATAGAAATAAATAGAAGGCATTACTTTCAGAGTGGCCTACATGTATTTGTGCAATCAAATAGGTATAGAAAAAAAAAAAATCAGATGGAACAGAGAGACATAACCTTTTAAGCTCCTCTGAACAATACAGTATTTGCTTCATCTGAACCTGTTTTTAAAGTGGCTTGTGGTTAGTGATATACAGAGGTTAGAAACAACACTCAGCGCATTATGTAGCATTCTTACTGACTACTAGTTAAGCATGCTTATCTAGTTGTGGACAAACTACGCATTTTTATAACCTTTGTAGGAAACAATTTTCCTATTCAGCATAGAAATACCAGGAAATCTGTGTCAGAGAGACTGTTGCAGTGCAATGCTGAATCAAAATCTCAGGTATTTAAAACAGGCGATTCTAATATCTACCCATCAACTGACATATTTTGATCATAGGGGAAATATAAATTTCAATTAACAATAATTTTAAAATACCCTCACATCCACTCACAACACTTCACTTGCTTTTATTCAAATTTCAAGTGGGAAAGGGAAGGAAAACAAAACCTACTGAGTTACTTAAGTTTCTGCAATGAGAAGTTATTCTTCAATACAGAATGCAAAATATTAATGCTGAGTCAAGAGAGTTTTGTGTGACACTATCATTAAATTGTCTGGTTACAAATCTAAAACAATAGATTTTTAAAGTCTGCACTATTTTACCCTGTGAGAGTGCATCTTAGGAGGCAGAAACCAAGCATCATTTTTTACCTGAGGGAGTGAAGGAAAACAGTCCTACCAGGACTATCGACAAAATATTGAGAAATCTCTTACTAATGATGCCAAGCAGGAGGCTTGAAATACATTTACTAAGAATTAGGGAACTGATAAAGTCTAATAACTAGAAAAAACAAATATTTGAAACTTCTATCTACCTGACTAGAAAAGACTGCAGCTAAGTTGAGTCTAGGATGAAGCTGCTTAGCATGTGCTTAAAATCATATATTTGTGCTATCTGAATATATGAACGTACAAAGCTGTGTATACATTCACCAGTTCATTCTGTAAAACTGAACTCTCCTCCCACCTCCCTTCCCATTAAGAGACCCCATTCATAGCACTTCATGTCCAAGCTAACTGCATTTGGTGTCAGGCATTAATATGGTAATTTTGAAGGATGCACCATGAGTTCATTGTTATGGATGCAATGATGGAAAACTCACCCTTTTCAATCTGGCAGCGGCTTCTCCAGAGCGGATTGCAGCCAGCAAGCTCTGGTGGATCTGTTCTGGGTCAGAGCGCTGGACTGGCATCGAGGTTTGTCTCATAATGACAGGGCGTGAGTGGTCAGCTGAAGCACCTGACTGTGCCTGAATCTGTTGCTCATTATTGCTCACTTTGCTGCTTTTCTAGAAACAGAGGAAGTGAGAAGGACAAAAACAAACAAACATCCTTTAATGTTCATTAGCTAATTAGCAGCAAGGAAAAAACTAAGTCAACTCACAGGAGGTCACATATCAAACTGTGCCACTATAATATTTGCTTTGTTCAAGATCTCAGGTATTAGCCACATTTCTACTATAGCTCTGGGAACAGATCTTCAATTTAGCAGCAACGAAAAAGATATAAGCCAAAAGGAACTTATGAAACTTATTAAAATGATGAAGTAATTCCTTCAAGATGAGCATGTGATACCACAAAGTGATATGATATGGAAAAAACATTCCAAAAGGAAAAATAAATATAAAAATAATAAATCAAGCACTCAAAAAACCCATGATTTTATAACTTGAAATTATATCTCAAGTAAATAGGATTCAATAATTCAATAATTCAAGCATTACAACTGGTTGAGATCCATTGGTTTTTTGTTGTGTTTTTTTGTTTGTTTGTTTTTTTTTGTTTTTTTTTTTTTTGTTTTTTTGTTGTTTTTTTTTTTCTCCTGATGACTTGACAGGCTTTTGTCACCACCTAAATTTAGGTCCCTTGACACCACACTATAGCATAATTAAGCACTGCTTGAAAATTGAAATTTCTAACAAAGATCAGTTATAAAGTATTCCCAGATAAGTGCCATAATCACCTCAACATTTATTTTACCAATGCATTTGTATGAAAAATCAAAATTTGACATAAAACATCCCAGAAGAAGCCACTCTGGAAAGTTTGTCAACGTGTTTTGAACTGCAAGCAGAGAGGAAGAAAAGCATTACTGTATTTTGAATCTACCAAACAAAGATTAGCCTCTAACTTCCATGCCTGAAGAAAATGGTCATTATAAAAACAGAGTTTTGAATAGTACTGCTTCTTGTCAGAATACTGCAGAACTGTACAGAATATGCAAGACAGCCAGCATCTACACATCACAGATTTATGGATGTGTCAAACTCCCAGAACAGCTCGAAATGGCTCTCTGAATTATGGTATATTTCCACCTACACATTTGCAACATTAATACCTTAGTTGATTTTTATGACTTTTTTTTTTTTATTTTTTAAAGTTTCTCTCACTCAGTTCTCTCACCTGGTTCAAGTGTTTCTGCCATGATCACTTGAACCAAAACTCATCACATTACTCAAAATTAAAGAAACCAATGTACCAAACCATAAAAAACACAAACCCTCTGAACATGAAAACAGGTATATACAGTATAAGTAAATGATTGTTTAATTCACTGCTCTTCCAAGTTTTAGATGCTAGTTATGGCAAGAAGTAATTATTTCTAGTACTCAAAATGAGACTGTTTTCATCTTAGCTAGCATTCCCTTTTTTCTAGTATTTCATTATAATGCTGTGCTACTCCCAGACACCAGAGGTTGTTCACACTGTATCAGTACAGCACTTTCTGATAAGCAAGCAGTTCAGAGATAAGCCAAAGTCTCTGCTCTGCTGAAGATGACATTACAGCGGATCACTGATAAATATATATATATTAGTAATAAAGTTTACCATATCCATTACACTATTCTGTGGCCCTCCCGTGATGCTGTGTAAGGAAGGGTTTTTCACTTGAGGCATGGAGGCAGCTGAGGAGAATTCAGCTGTAGAAGAGGCAGACGAGAGTTCAACAGGAAATTCTTCTCTTGGTGCCAGGCTAGACGTTGTACGCGTTTTATTGAATGACTGTGATCTTTTGACTGCTGAGGAGACAGCAAGTGCAAAAGGGGATGGCCTCGAACTGGAGTATGGCTTTGGAACTGCAAAAGTTCTTAGAGTTTTTAGGTTCAATGGTGCTGGCTGACAGGAGGGAAAACTGGGTGGTTTATTGTTTTTAACAGGAGAAGTGGAGGATTCAATTTTTTTCCCATCATCATCTTTTTCTTCATCTGCTGGAGAAGAGGAGCTACTTGTTGTATGTAATGAAGAAGTTTCATCAGGTGATGAGATATTTTTTTTCATCTCTGTATTTTTATCTTCACTTTGAATGGAATTAGGAGCACAAATGGTACTTCTGGCAATTGCAGATGACACATAATGACCTGAAACTCTGCGCTGCATCTGCAGATAAAAAGAACTAGGCTTAGTTGTAGGACTTAGTGCATTTGACTTCTCCTGAGTCTCAGAAGAAGCATTTGAATTACTTAAGCTTAGCATTAGTGGAACATGCTGTTTAGAAGACACTGTTTCTATTTGATTGACCTCAGTGGTAACCCTAGCTCCAGATGGCACCCCATGTTCAGATATGCTGTTCACTCTGTGCAGCAGATCATTTTTTGCAGCAGGTATATTTTGCAGACCAGTCTGCAAGTGACCTGTACTTTTTGGAAGATGAGGAATTTCAGTTTGCATGATGAATTCTTTGGCGTCTTCATACTTCAGAGAGTTTTTGGAAGCAGCTACCTCTTGATCCTTACAATCTCTAGCTTCTGATTCCCAGCTCTTCATTGTTTCCAAGGATTTTGGAGGAGGCACAATTTTGTAAGTAGTCATTCCAATTTTTGGTATGTAATCTCTTGTAATTTCATTAGCAGGCTTAGGTTTAGGTTTCATGTCTTGTCTATAAAGAGGGTAACCCCTTACAGGAGACCCATCTGGAGTTTTTATAATTGTTTCTGGCGAAGTAACATTACTGCCATTTGTACAAATATGAATTTCATCTTTCATGGGTATTGTTTTTTCATATGAAACTTCTTGTCTCTGAAGATTTTGTTCTGTTGAAGTTTCTTCATTCTTACATATTCCTTGCATCACCCGAAGACCAGGGTTGTTTGTGTCTGTATTGTGTTGAAGGACCATTCCTTTGAATGTGGATGATTCACAGTCTTGGGGGACAAACATTTCTTTCTGCGCAGTCCTTTCCAAATTGCTAACCAATGGACCTGTCTGAATTGCAACATCCTGAGTTTTTACGGTGTCCAGGTTGGTTTGACTTGCTTTCTGATCTTGCTTTCCTGGAATCAGTTGAGTGTAATTCCTATGACTTATGGCAATGTCATTTTTAGACACCTGGCAGTTTGATAGCCTGTCAACTTCAAGCTTGCTTTCTCTAAAATCTACTGCTTTAATTTCTGCTGTTTGCTCTTCTCCCCCTTCTTCATTTGTTGTAAGGAGTGTTCTATCACTGTGATCTTTAAAAGAAAGATTCCAGAAATTAATACAAATGCCAAGGTTTAACCATCCTACTTATATCACTAAGTTTCAAACATCCAACAAATTTAACTACAAGGACTAGCTCCTCACTACTATTATTATTTTCCTTAATACTTACTTTTAAAAACTATAGTTATATTTGCCTAATATTGCTGAATAATTCTCTTCTTACTCGGATACTCTTCCTTTATTATCAGCCTTCTGGTGTCATGCATGAATTACTACAAAAATCTACTATTGGATCATTTTAAAAAGTGCCAATAAATTTCGGTTGATTATAATAGGAACCAGTAAGGTGAACTCAAAGTCTATTCAGTATTAAGTTAGATGCAATTTTTATTTAGTTCCATCTTTTTGGCTTCCGTTACATGATTTTAATATCAAAAGTGTTTTGTTAACTTTACAACAACAACAAATGTGCTACCAGTTCTTATCACCTCATCTCAGATACACCAGAGATAGAGGAAGTACAAAGAAAATAATTTCATTATCACAATTCTTTAACTGTCTTAAAAGGAATAGAGTTTTCTTCAATAAAACAAGTGGGAACTACTCACCATAATTTTTATTTTGTTCCAAAATTCTAAGCTTCCTGTCTATCTCAACTGCAGCTTGGTCACTGCTTATCTGAGTCTGTAGTTCTCTGCAAAGCGTAACAGTACATTAAATATGTTGGTATCATTCATTTCAGTAAACAGAAAAGATGCAAGAGAACTGGCAATGTTCTCCAAACACAGATGGAGAAATCATTCTGCCAAACACTGGAGTACTAAACAGAATTATTTTTATTTTTTTAAGCGAGAGGAAATGCCGCTATGATATTTTACCAAAATGACATCAGCTCTTCACTCTGCCATGTATGCATAACATGATCAGTTTTCCTTTTCCTCGTTGTTTTGTTGTTTATTCGTTCACTCTGAACAAGCCCCATTCTAGTTAAAACTCAAGTTACAGTGAATCACTGAGGCAATGGCTTATCATTCCTTAACAACGTTTTTAGTGTGAAGTCTTATGACATCCTCCAACATTTACAACATATTTGATTTTTGTCTCCAGCATAATCTGCAGGGAGCTGCATGAGACACCAATTGCATATGAACTGTGCAGTACAGACTTTTTGAAATACTAATGAAAGATCATAGAATCATAGAATCATAGAATCACTAAGGTTGGAAAAGACCTAAAAGATCACCCAGTCCAACCGTTCACCTATTCCCAATAGCTCCTACTAAACCATGTCCCTCAACGCAACATCCAGTCTTTCCTTGAACACCCCCAGGGTCGGTGATTCCACCACCTCCCTGGGCAGAATGCTCAGATGCTCAGATGCTCTGTCCCTTTCAAGAAATATGCATAAAATATCTTACTTGCATACTAAACATTTTGCAAATGCATGCAATGTTTGTTGTATGATCAGAGGGGACAAAAGAACTGTGTAAGTGCTCAAAAAACATTCTTCTGTTTTCAGGAAATAATGAGTATTTGACTTCAAAAGTTAGGTGAAAAATGCCAGCACATTTAAAATTTCTCATTAAAAAAAAGTATCAGAACTTCAGACTTTTATCTCTGTGATACTTTTATTTTCTGTAGTAACTAATACTTCATCATGAAGATTCGAATTCATTTGCCACATCAAATGTATCATTAGGAATCACTGTCATTAAATGAAGCATCTGCTTTGAATCATTTCAAAAAATGAATTATCCATCCTCATGTTGCCTGTACAGTCCAAAACGTACTGTAAACGTCCAACAACAGCTAAACAGAAGCTTTCAAAATATGCTGGTAGAATGTTAAAGCTCAGTCCTGCCCTCTGTACTCTTGCCTATCTTCATTTCCTTGAACAGAGCTAAGGGACTGAATGACAACCATTTGCAACGGGCTGAACTGTTTAAAAACAAACCAAAAAGGAAAAAGGAAAAGAAAGTCACAAAATGTCAGAATATCAAAGTCACCTGACCTATCTTAAAACATCTGAATTAACAGATTTTCATAAACAAATGTCACAGAAACATTAGCTCTCATTCCCATCCCTGTGATATTTCATGAAGGAAAGGATTTCTGAACTTTGAAACTATGGTGCAGTGCATACTAGATGATACTTAACAGTATTATAGGCCACAAAAGGCTGTTACAAGTCAGGGGAGAGGAGTGAGAAAATATCCCCATGACATCTGTCCAAACTGGCACAGTAACACAGCTCAGATAATTTGCAAATAAGAGAGAACTTAAAATGACGCTTGGCTGAGGAGCCACCTCGTAGTTCCTCACTGAGCAGACACACACAAACAACTGGCACAGCACTCAGGACACAATACCACAGAATTTGCGAAGACCAACTTTGCTCTGCATTGACAGAAAGACCCTTGACATTCAATTCAAGGCTTTCTATATTATCTTCAAAGTTTCTAGCTACTATAGCATTCACACATTTTGGTTTCAGTATAATAATTGAAATAATTCTTGCAATTTAAATCGGGAACAGTAGCCAGTTCAGCTGCCCCAGGAAACACATAAATAGTGAATTACACTAACACAATGGGACTTCTTAGGACAATCAACACTGATTTGAACCAGGCACTAAATCATGTTGGGAACCTGCAAAGTAGAAAAGAGGTTTAATAAAAATGCTACAAGGCAAAGTTACAGCATCGCCAAAAGAAAAAAGGAGTGGTTAAGGAAAATAATGAATCAATTCTTATTTTTCCTGAGAGCAGATGAATCCAGACAAGAGGCTAACAGATGAAAAAAAAATAAATAAATAAACAAATACATAGAGCAAGATCACAGATGAGCAATAGATCACCGTAGCAAATATACCTGTTTTCCACCAACTATATGAATGAACTTTTAAATGATAATTAATCCACGTCATTCTACTCCACTCCATTCCCTTCCCCTCCACAGCAAAGTGCTCTAGTAATAATGCTAGATGTTTTAGAGATGGGTTCAGCTGTTCCAGAGTCAGGGTGTTTTAGTAGTAACGAGAAGACGGTCTAACCAGAATAGCCAGCAGAACATTTTGTGATTTATGTTGAAATGCTTCATGAATTACTGCATCCAGATATGTGCTACAACGAAAGCTAAGCATACTGAGTTCATTCCTTTCTCACAATTCTCTATTCTACGCTCCACAATGAAACAGTACCCTGCATTTTATTTGCCTCCCCCATTCCTTCTCCAATGCTCCTTTCTTTGTCACAAAGCGTACTTACTTGCCATCTGTGCTCATGTTTTCTTGTTTTTCTTCCTTGAAGCTTTGTGAGTTGTCTACAGAAACAGTGCCAGGAACAGGAACTGATGAAGCACGATCATTTCTTTCAGTTTCCAGTGGTACCTCTGTAGAGCTGAAGGCTGCAGTAGACTCTCCTGTCCTGAGAGCGGTATCTATACTTCCCTTTTCTTCTCCCTCTTGCACACACATCTCTTCCTTTTCATCAATTTCTTCCAGGCTGTATTCTGAGGTCCTTGCACCTAAACTCACAAAGAATAGGGAGAAAAAAAAAAAAAAAGAAAACACACCTTCAGTGTATAGATAAAAAAGGACTGTGAAGCCAGCTTAAGTAGTTTGATTTAGTAAAACGGGAGTTCTCTTAATATAGGGAAGATGGGGAGAAAAAAAAAAGGAAAATAAAAAGAATCCGTTTCAATTTCATGTTAGTTCTTTTTCAAATATCTCTTTTTGATGAAGATATGATTATTGTCATGCCACTGTCCATCTGTTTCTGCATCTGTAACTACTGCATAATGTTTTCCTTTGTTTAATTCAAGAACTGAATTAGTATGGATAAAAATATAGATAACAAATATCATGAAGACAGGCAGTTTATTTCACACAGATTTCTAACAGCTTTCGTTAGCTCTCCAATGAGGTTTAAAATAAATGGTTCCTTTTTATCAGATTAAGTATAGTAGAGAACTAAAAATCAACTTAGTCCATGTTTTGAACAAGCTTGTTCACCACTATCAAAATTTTCCCATAATCATCCCAAGGATATCAAAACACATTTAGATGAGTCTTGTGCACTGTCCTGTGCAAAACAAATAAATAAATAAAATTTACAAAATACATGGAAAAGCATTAATTCACAAAAATAATGGAATTTTCAGCTAGGCCATAATTTAAAAAGTTTAGTTACTGGTTTAGGACACACAGGACAATGCAACTGATGTTAGGCTAATAAATCTAGTATTTTTGATTTCCAGAGGGACTGTCTCCGGCTTTCCTTTCCTGCCAGGAATCTTCCTACACCAAGATGCTGATTCACATTTGTCAAGTATTAGTGGGTAGACCATACACCTAACCTCTCAGCTTTGCAACTCGCATTCTGCAAAACAAACAACATAACTACAATTTCATCTATATATGGCAATATGGTGACATGGAAAGCTACTGGAAATAACAGAGGCACATATAAGCAAAGCACTCTGATCTGAGCAGAGTATTCCTGTTAGCTTTGCATACATCAATACCTATTAGATAGAGGCCTAGCAGTGGGCTGAATCAGCAAGTTTCAAAGTGCAATCCTACTGCAAAAAAGGCTAAGATTAAAAACAAAATACTAGCTTAAAGCAAGCAATCCTGGAAATGGGCAGAACCCAAAGCATATTTCTTTAATAAAAAACATCTTAGATGAATTTTACTGTACAAAACATTATCCTTCAGCAGACCCAGTATTTCTACAGAAGTATCATTGAAGAAAGAAAATAAAAACAGAGAACTGTATGTGACTTGGAAAAAGTCTTCACTGAGAACAAAAACATTTCTTTTTCCAGCACAGTCATTAGCTAGAGTTCAGCAGTGGCATCACTGATCTCATCCACAGTTGCAGAGCAACTACTGAAGTCAAAAATTTTACTATTTAATTCTAGTTAGTTTTTCATAGTGCTCTCTTGTAAAAATGCTTTGCAGCTGCAGACTAAGCACTGTCACCAATGTCATGGAGCTGAGTGCAGAGGTAATCTAGATCTCCAAGGAAAGAGGAGCAAGATTGCAAAATGGTGCAGGTGAATCTCCTTTCACATTACTTAAGCACATGTGTTGATATCAAAGGGATTTCTTCAGACTTCACAACCAGTAAGGGCCTCTTCCTTCCTCCCTCACCCACAACTATTTGAAATCTAATTGTGGAACCTATTGTGGAATCTTGACTTATACAATAAAAGCACAGCCAGGATTTCTAACAAGACAAACAGAATAATTCTGGAGTTGCTATGACTTTATGCCTAATCAATGCAGTCATCTCTGTCATTCTTGCTCCGAAGAAGAATTATAAAGGTGAAGTTAACACGCTAAATTTCTATTCTTATACTGATGGGATGGGAACTTCGCTTGGCTGGGTAGGAGATCCTACCGATTTTCATCTTACATGAAAGTCCATCCCTTGCTGTGCTAGGATCACTTCCAAATCTAAACTACAAATGCATAATTCCAAACAATAACAAAAACCAATCCTACATACTTTTTTATGAAGTGCCCTTTGTACTGCATTGTCAGCAGAGTATCAGACTTGCTTAGTCTCGCTTAGTTTCATCTAGCAGTTTTAAGTCTGTAACTGTTGCTAGCAGATCTGGGCTGCCAGTGCTGCAGCAGAATGAAGTGTTTATATACCGAATTCATTCGCAACATATAACAGCCATCCTTTACTTACATCATGCAGATGAACAGTTTGGATTTTATGACTTGTTTCCAAATCTCTCTTTAGAGTTTTATATGCAGCATATCACTAAGAATTACTTCTGGCAACACCGGATACACATTGCACTCTTATTGCCTATGTATTCTCTATGTAAACATGTATATAACATAAACTGTACTTTTGTCTTGTGCAATTGATTCTCTATGAACATTAGTCACTGAGTTTTAAATAGTTCTAAAAGAACATTGTTAAAATCTACACAATGGCACTGTGAATACCTGATGACTGCATTACCAACTGCATGTATCCTTTAAGTCTGTAAGAATACAACAGATAACAGAATGACATTTCTCTCCGTGCCTTTTTACACTTGCAAATAACAGCCAGAAAGCGTGACTACATCATGTAAACCTGGCAGTGGTTTTGCTCAGCCCTATACTCCTTTGAAAAGTTTAAGAGAATCTGTAACCAAGAACATTATACCAAGAGATTTGTTTAATGGGAAATCATGTGAAAATCTTCAGCTTTTTTCTTTTTAAAAATTTAACCTTTTCCTTAGAAAAAAAGAAAAAAAAAAGCATTAATTAAGCTTTGGTAAGGGGAACAAAAAATATAACTGAGAACAAATTGTTCTTTATAATTCCAAATGTTCAAATTAATTCTCTTTAAATGTTTATTCCGTTAGATGTCTTCATACCAGTTTTGTCAAGGTGCAGTCTGCTTTCAAATGTTGCCTATTCTGAACTACACAGCAAAGTTTCCAATTAATGTACACAGCGCTGGTAGCCATGCAATACTACGACACCAAATAACCCTTACTGAACACTCATAATGGTTCTTTATAGGGCAGAAGGTAACTCTACTTTCATAACTTAAATTTCCTTACTTGCTAAAGGAGAAACGTGCAACATAACTGCTTTGAGAATGTTAGTCACAGCTGATCAAAAACTCAATGCTTCTGGACCCCTGACACTTCAAGTAGTATTAACAAGAACAGAGGAAACTACTGAGTTAATGTAATGCTAAAATTACATCCAATTTAACAATTGAAGAGATACTGACTATTCTATCTTATCTATATTAAAAAGTGCCCAAAATTGATAAATAATTTTCAGACTAGGATTAACTCAAGAGTTGCGAGATTAATTTGGCTGCAGGTGAATACTGGTTCTCACAGCATGTACTAAAAGGACCCTTTATAAAGAGGCCTCTAGACAGTTTCAGAGATGCCACCAGAGAGCAGTAGTATCCCATGAGGAAAAAAAAAAAAAAAAAAAAAGAAATGAGACAATGCAATGTAACCCATCTCTACATTAAAGAAAATGCATTGCACTAAGTCTTCGGCAGAGGATATTATAATACAAGACACCACAAACAGAACTAGAGAATGAAAAATGTCAGTAACTGTGGAAGTAAATCTCAAGCCTCACACAGACTGTTCTAAACCCAATAAGGATGATTATTTTTTTCCATTTCTTTCTATATTACACAATAAATATTTAATCACAAGAAATCAAATACCTCAAACACAGGTTACTAAGTCTACAGAAAAGTGATCAAGCTACTGCTAAGAAGCTCAAGACTGCTTATTTGTGCAGCACTTAAGATATTATACTTGTGGAAAATTAATAAATTCTATCTATTTATCTTAAAACAGAAACAAGCTCAAGAAAACAACAAAAAAGCTTAATATTAAATGATAACCTTGCTCTTCATGTTAGATCCATCCCATGTAGATGAATAAGGTTTTGAACACAGAAAACTAAGTACTAATAAATATTAAGAATGATTCACTAAGTTATAATTCACCACCTTTCTTCTGCTACAACTAAAAAAACAATACTCAACAATTTTCAAATTCAGATGCACAACAGAAGCTAATACTTTCTATTTATCAAGTATACACTTTATTCTTCGAAGTGTTTGCTTGCTATTGTTTCTATTAAATGTCACAAACGGAGACCAAATTTACTGATGACTGATCTTTCTATTTTTTTTTTTTCCCCTTCACCAGAGACCTAAGGAAGCAGATGACATTTTTTGTTCTTCTTTTGGTGCATTTATGTTTTGTTTTGTTTTTTTTTTTCCTTAACCACTCCAACCACCATTTTGACTGACAATTCCAATGAACTAGTTGGAAAGCTATTATACTTGAGTGCCTATCAACTAAAACAGAACCTCATACACTACTCATGTAGTTCCACATGCTTAGTGTTCATGTATTTCATCCTTAGTGAAATATACAGAAGACTAATTTTTCCAGATTGCACTGGCAGTGCTTATTCTAAATGCTTTACAAAATTGTAGAGGATCTAGAGGTCTCCCACCTTGTATCTGAACTGTACTTCCCAATAGCAGTACTTAGTAGTACAAACAAGAAAACCAAGACCTTACAGTAAAATACTGTTCAGCAGCCTAAGGAATTGTATTTTGAATAGCTATACTTATCATATTTTTCCACAGTACCCAACAAATGAAATAATTTATAAAGAACTATGTATACATACAGTCGATAGTTACATTTATAACTTATGCTTTCAAAGGCTGTTCAGATGCAAACCAAAAAACAAGCACAAATTTTCTCCTACCCCTAAGATTGTGCATGTTAAGGGCAGCACAACAGGATTCTGGAAACAAGACTGTGTTTTAGCTTTTGAACGTTTTGTTATGGGATATACAAAAGTCACCAAGATTCTAGCTTGTTCCTGCCTTGTCTTGTGGATAAAGAGGGGATGCTTAGTTTCTTAAATGTGAAGCATAGAAATCAATACAAAATTTACTGTATATCTTTGTTACAGAAAATCCTATTCATCTTTCAATTGAAAAGTTAACTGATTTGAAGCACTGAAGTTAGTATGTACTTATCTACATGTCTGTATCTACAGTATAGTAATTTATTATTATGACTTACAATGGTTTATTATGACATACATTTAACTGATACATTTGGAAAAAAGCCAACCTGTTTCAGACTGCGTTTCACCAGCTCTTCCTTCCACTTCAGTAGGGACTGATTCTATTGACTCTGTTACTGAAAAAGTAAAATACAACACGTCAGGTAACAAGTATCGTCTCTCCACTTCTATGTTAAACTAATATCTTACAGACTGCTGAGTACTTCAAGAAATGCACCTTCTCTTAAGTAACCAGGGCTTGTTATCATATTTCCCAGGTTTTTTAATATTAAACCTTATGTATTTTTGAACCTCAGAAAGTTGACTTCCTGATCAAATGAAAGAATTATAAAAGTCAAGAACAAAATTTTTCCTTCTTGGGCCATTTCCTATTAATTAGGCCCCTCTATTAATCCCTCTCTGATGCAGAGAAGCAAATCTTCTCTCCTCATATGTGTAACACAAAAACAATTGCTATAGTTAAGCTAACAATAACTAATTGGGTGAGCGTGCATATTTTATACTAATCTGTATGCCCTAAAACTTGTGTTTTTCACACTACATCAGTCAATGTCATAAAGTAGCATTACTATTTCCCTAAAATTCAAAGATCTTTAACACTCATATTTTTACTTAAAGTTCTTATCTTATTGGGCAGTATTTCTTTAATATTTAGCCAAATTGCCATGCCTTCTGTTGCCTCCTAATTAAAGAGTATAAAAAGATTACCAGTCTCATTACTGCTTTCACTTTGATCTTCCGGTGTTCTGGAGGGTGGTGAGGGTGCTTTGCGCTTCATCCTCCGTAGAGAGTTCACAGAAGCTGTGTCACTGAGCGGCAGAGAACCTTTTCTTACTAATCCCGAAGGGGCCTATGAAGGTAGACATGGTGGAAAATGATTATTAGTAATGAAAGACAGAAAAATAGCTCTTGTCATTATTCTCCGGAAGTATTTTTAATATATATTTGGACAAGAGAGAGTGTCCACCTATTACCAAACATATGATGGTTTCTCACTTTTTTACTTCAATTTAAAAATAAAATAATGAACTAAAACAGTACTTTCTAGAGAAACTGAATATATACATAGAGATGCAAGACAGCAGAAAAACAGTCAGTTATTATGTATAACATAAAAGATAATTTTTTTCCCTTTATAACCTACTAAGGCCATTCTACAAAACTCAAACAAACCTCATAAGTAGGTGAAGTAATTATGAAAGAACGCTTCCTTCAGCTAGACACAACAGAAATTACACAGTGTTTTCTTCCCTGTTCCTTCAACAGCATACTTAATTATGTATGTACTTAACTAGACATGTAACTAATAGGATTTTGTTACTCTACTTGAAATACTTGAACTTTTGTAGAAATTTCTCTAATGCTATCTTTCAGAAGTTATATTGGAAAGCACAACTGTCTCATCTATTTATGTTAAATTGCAGTAAATCACAATAAAAACAATTATACTAACCACCAATGTTCAACTGTAATAATCCCCTCATATTATCATAGCAGAAGACGGAGTTCTTAATTTACAAATAATCAAAAGCATTAAAAAAGAAATCAACGAAGATTACTTATGGGGTACCTATTGAGGCTTCTGTTTGTATGCTCCAACAGTCCAATTGATCTTTAAATTGTTATCTAAATACACTCCAATTCCAAAAGACAGCAGCTGTAAATCTGCCCGCCACTTTTAACTGCAGTTTGCCTCATGCTGAAGAAAACTTCACTTTTATTTAGTTTCTCATTCACCATTCCCAAACAGTTCTACAGGAGATTAAATTAATAGTATTCAGCATCTGAATTTTTGCAGGATGGAATGTCAAATTTAATATTACTTCCACAAACAAGGTTTTATTATTATTAAACCATCTCCCGTCTTGCCATTGGGTTGGTTCTGTTTCTTTCCTTGTGGTATCTACTCTCCAGGTTGAAGCCCCTCTGCTCCGTTCAGAGGTCTGCACCCTCAGCTGCTTTGCACAGCCTCCCTTCAGCTGCTGACTCAGCTGGCATGGAGCTCTATGCTCATTCACTCAGTAAAACAGATGTCACCAGTGTTCCACCTGCATAAGAAAGGGTGTATGTGTAGGGGGGAGAATAATGTTCTCAGTATAAGAGCACAAATGCTCCTAAAAGATTTTTATAAGCCTCTCTACTGCCCTTTGCATTCAAAGAAATAAACGGTTTGCAAAGAGATTTCGATAAAGTACCAAATGTTCCAGTTACGGTTCAAGTGCTGAACAGATTTTCTAAGGAATTATTCAACATATGAATATTAAGAGCTTTTAAACCCTAACAAAAACTGTAATGTGAAAACAGTACTTTAAACAGATGGAAAAAAATAATGGTATTGAGATATATTTGACAAAGTTTTAGAATGTACATCTGGGTGTTCATTTGTCATACCAGCTAAAGCCAGTGCTTTATCAGCTGAACTTTAATTGAAATTTAGGTTAGCATCCCTGAAGTAATTAAAGGAGAAACAGAAGTGAACACTTTTGTCTTAACTTCCACAACAAGAAGAACATTTCTACTTTCCACACTGTACACCTTCCTCATTCTGGAGAAAACAAGCATGGATATGAAAAGTTTTAGCCTCAAATGTATGTAGAGGCATTTGGCACCAAATCCCACACCAGCTTAAGCCAACACTTACAGAGAACATTGTTTCCCATGTTCCAGCCTCTCTAGGCTATGGCAGACATGGTGCTGACCCTTTCTAACATTTTAAAAAAAGCAAAAGAAAGCCAAATAAAATAGTTTGCAGCTGTGATAGAAGAAAAACGCTAAGTACAGGGGAAAAAAATAGAGTGGAGCATTTTCAGTGTGTTTAAAAGCATACCATGCAAAAACTGTCACTATGTATGTATTTTCGTATTACCAGCACCCCTCTTGTTCCAAGGTTAAGTATGTTTAGAAGAGGCCATACAGGGGAAGAACATGTCAGAATATATTAGGAAAAATACAGTAGACAGTGTTCTGCACAAAAACCCAACGTTACTCATCGCTTGCATGATTTGTCTGAATCATACACCTTTTCCCTAGCTCTAAAACTCGCTAGTACAAGAGGTAGACAAAACATAAGGGGGACAAAGTCAGGTATTTATATAGAAGACATAGGTGATGCAGTATCCACATCAATTCCAAATCATTTCAAAATGGTATCAGATGGTCTTCAGGCAAACTTAAGCAAAAGATAACAGGGCAGCTCAGAGCACTGCCATCCCACAGTGAGCACTGGCTCTACTGAAGTACTCCTAACGCTCATGGTGCTTGCCGTGTCCTTGTTTTACTGAGCTTCTGATCTAACTTCTGAAGTATGGAACTCATCCTCCTTAGCAATCTTCCAAGTTGTTCCATGACAGTGACTAATAAACCTCTTCAGGAACACTTTATGCTTTAGTTGCTTTCTAACCCCTTTATTTTACTCCACCAACTCCTCCTTTCCTTTCTTTTCTAACAGGGAGACTGGAGATTTCAATTTCTTTGGGATTTACAGTTGAGTAAATAAAAGCTAGCTGTATTTCTACAGTTGTGATGTTCTATCAATCATTTCAAACCGTACATGTTTTGACTAAAAACATTCATCCCTATCCAAGCATAGCTTATGTATACTTCTTTACAGTAACTGGAAACAGTGTAAGATGACAAATACTCACGAAAAAGAAATACAAATATATCACTATTTACTTTCTATAAATAAAGCATTTGGAGGAAAAATAGCAACTTAAAAGAAATGCTTTTCTTTTAAAAAATAGCTATTACTAGAATACTGCGTCCACTTCTATGAATACAAAAGATAGACAGACTGCATATATGTTTAAACGAGCTAGCTCTAAACATATTTCTGGCAAGAGCCACCTTGCCCAAAATTAGAACCAGTATATAAGGGAGAGGTTTTCCATTTTGATTTAACATTGGAATTACTGGACAAAAATACATATTTAAGCTGTACTAGTCATCTTCTGCAACTTGCAAAGAATGAACAACTCATGCTACCCTAAATTGTAGAATCTACAGCCTTACAGCCATCATACTAATTTCTCACCTAAAAGTAAGAAAACATCTTCAAAAACTACTTTGGTAAACATTCTGAAACTGAGGCAGGAAAAAAAAAAAATCTTATTTTCATATCAGAGTGCAACTGTTCACGTAAAGAGAAAGCAGTTTCTTTTTTTAAGAGAAGCAAAGAAGGTGAAGGAAGTAAACATTAAAACCCTTTTTTTTTTTTTTTTTTATCATGAGAAATTGGACTACAATACACTGTGAATATGCAGAAAGACAACAGTGAGAACACCATTCCCTTAAAGTTGGCTCGTTTCACCGCTGTCTAATGCTACTACTTCGGCATGTTGCTATCAAGACCAGGCAAACAGTTTATCAAGATAAAACTGATGTTTCAATCTGCCTTCTTGGATGTGACCCATTGTTCCACAGCTGCTATGAGGGCATTTCTGCTAGGAAAATGTTGCCTGTGCAGTCCATTCTTCTTTGGCACAAACAGAAGGAAGTCAGAAAGCACTAAATCTGGACTATGTGGCAGGTACAGTAGGACAGTCCAGCCAAGACTGACAATATGTTCCATGGTCTTCAAACTGGTACGAGGCCTGTTATTGTTTTGCAAGAGAAAGGTTGTTGTCTTCTGTGGCCTGACTATGGAAGTTCAAGCCTTCAGCTTAGTTAGCATCATGATGCAGAGGTCAGAGTTGAGAGTTTGTCTGAGATGCAGGAAATCTGGAAGAATCACACCTTACCAATCCCAAAGCACATCACCTTACCCACTGAGGGCTGCATCTTGAACTTTTTATTCAACAGGAAATTCACACATTGCCAATTTGTGGACTGCTGTTTTAACTCTGGCTCATATTGGTGTTACCACATCTCAGCAAAGGTTAACAATGCAATCCAGGGAACTATCACATTCAGCTTCATATTGGTTCAGTAGGTCCTGACAGACTTGCAGATGGTATTCTTTCTCTTCTGCCAGGAGCATCTGTGGGACCCACCTGGTGCAATCTTTGCAATATTCCAGCATTGTCATTGTTGTTTCCAATTGCACTGAAGTTGATATTCAGTTCCATAAACAGTTCCTTGGTCACAGTCCACCAATTTTCATTGATGAGCATATCAAGATGCTCTTCATTTCATGGTGTGACAGCTGCGCATGGCTGCCAAAACATGGGTTGCCTTTATCATCACAATTCCCACTGCTGAAATGTACCACCCATCACCTCACTGTGCTCACATCCACTGTCTGGTCTACATAAATGTACAGCAAGAGAAAATGACTGCCAATGTGTGCAATTTTTTCCCCTCATGGAGGAATTATATGACACACCTTTGCTTCATATGCACTTCCATATCAGATGCTATTCTGCCAAATTGCCCCTCTGCTGCCATTTGTTGCATAGCCACAAAATGTTATGGAACAGCAACAGAAAGATTCAGTTTCTACTGCCATAACACCAACACCCACCTCTGAGGTTGCTGATCAACATAATAAAATAGGAAGCACTACTTTAGGAGCAGCTCTTACAGATAGCAAAAAGAAATCTTACATGAATTAATAAAATTCAAACTACAGCAAATCTTCACATACACGTAGGTCCCAAGCTTTGCAATACACAATAAAAACAGTGTAATAACAAATCAGAATTAAAAAGGAGTCATTTCAAAGGAATCTTTTTCATGAGTTATTCAATTTCTGTCAAATCACTTTAGATTAATAAAAAAATGTCAGTATGAAATAATAAATCCAAGTTATTTCATGGAGTGACAGATTCAAAACCAACAGAATTTTTTTTTTCCCCCAAAGTTCCTTTTATTAGAATACAAAAAGAAACAGTTGTCTCTTAATGTTAAAACTTTTCAGCAAGATAGAATACGCAAATTCAGAATGTATGTTAAACAGTGCTCTCTTGTGGTCCTGTGCAACAGTAAACAATCAAATCAGCATATAAACAAAGTCACAGCTTGAAATTTCTTTCTTTTCCTTCCAAGTGTAATAAACAATAAATCCCTCAGACTTGCATTTCATTTAGTTCTATAATTTATCTTTCTAGCATGCAGATAAACTCATTTACTGAAGACCATCTTTAGATTCTGGTTTTAAAGAAAAAAAAAGAAACAAGAAAAAAAAAGATTATTCTCAATTTAAAATGATAATTTTAGTCTTGAGCTTTAACTGGAATTCCTAACTGGCAATAGAGGTAATATCTTGACATTGCATAATGTCTAATTTTTTCCCCAAATTCTATTGGCTAAATTTCTGCAGTGAAATGAGTATATGGGTAACTTAATATATATCCAGCACTTCATGGCTTCAATTAAATGTATTCCCATTTCACTAAAATAAAACTTTTACTTGCTGGAAGCACAAGATTCTTAAGAGTCCTTCCCAAGATTTTCACCTTTTTCAACCTTTTTCAAGTAGCATGATGAACAAACTACTCTTTATCATATATAATTGAAACATTAACAATGACAGGAAAAGAAATCGATTACAAAACATGCTAAAATGAGACCACATAAAACAAAAAAAAAAAAAAAAAAGAGAGAATATCTGTGTAAACTTTATGTAAAAAAATATACATATATTATTCATCCAGAAGAGCAAGAAAGTCCTCACAGCTTATGCAGCTGTGATATAAAAAGTTTATTTTGCTTTTTCAAAATAGATCAGCTACTTTGGACATATGGCAAGGAGACCAGAAGAAACACATCTTCCAATTTCTGCAGTTATTTTCAAACTAAAGTTTTCAAAAGCAAATACTACAGCTTTATTTTTCGTTAATTTCAAGCATTAATTTCAAGGCAGATATA
Organism: Tetrao urogallus; assembly: GCF_951394365.1. NCBI lineage: Eukaryota > Metazoa > Chordata > Aves > Galliformes > Phasianidae > Tetrao > Tetrao urogallus. Next base: position 17,062,253 of record NC_136821.1, read on the forward strand.
TAACAAGATTATTGATGTTATCAGCTCTAAACTTCTTGTTTTAGAAGAAGTGAAAGAAACGCTACTAACCTGCTCATTTCTGTCAAGGCTGTTAGATTTCACAGTACCAGCTTCTGTCCTGACTTCTGCAAGTTCCTGGGGGGCACTCTGAGAATTTGGTATAGGTGGTAGAGGAGCTCTCCGTTTCTTCGGCATTTCAGATGGCAGAGTGTTGGAATCATACTGCTTGCTAACACTGCTAGATCTTGTGGTAAATGTTGGCCTTGGCTTGCTTATTAATGGAGTTGTTGGGGCACTGGCAGTCTTGGGATTTGGGTGGAAAAAAAAAAATATATATATATATATATATATGTTACTTAAACTTTCTGGAGAACATTCAACAGTATTGATGGATCACTATGAATATGTTTATAGCTTTGTATAAGCAGAACTTTTATATCTTACTTGTTCTCTTTTTTTCTTGCTTCGTTGAAAAAAGCTGAAAAACCCTTTGTTTTCTTTCTCTTTTAAAACATCTGAGTTTTCAGACACATGATAGGAGTCTAAAATAGGAGACAAGAGTTCTAGATGTTATTTATTGCAGAGATTATTTTTCCTGCATTCCTACTTCTTCTCTGCCTGTCATAAACCTTCTGGTGTAATATACAAAGCTCACCACAAATCACTTATACTAATAGTTTTACTAAAAGCTGCAAAATGAACATGTTTCTTACCATCAGTGTTCTTATCCTTTCTCAGAGCTCAGAATAGATGAGTTTCAGCTGCTATTAATACCTCCAGAACTTACCCCAGCCCATCCCACTCGTCAAATGCTACAGCTCATATGAAAAGGCTATGGGAGGGAAAAGAGCATCAGCTCTCCCCAGGTCACAGTTCCTAACAGCTTAAATACAGAGCGTGGTGTGAAGCAAGGCAGGACAGGTACAGGCCTCCACTTGGCATACACCACCGAAAGACCAGGTAGGTGCTGCGCATCTAACAGGAATGGCAGTCATGGTAAAGATAATCAAATCTTGCTTTATGTGCCCTTATTCACATCGACATTTTGTAAATATAGAGGTTGTCTTTCTGTAATTTTTACTAGATTTTATTTCGATAAGGAAATCCCACTGAATGCAAGTGCAGTAACAAACAGAAGGCAGTAGCAATACACCACAGGGTAGGATGAATGCAAGCACGAGTATAAATTTTGAAGCAATCTAAGTAAAATCATACAAAAATACTTTATACATAGTTGGGTATATACACTTGTACTTTTTTTTTAATATGCATTTATGATAGGTCAGAGATGATTGCTGAAGTCACAGTTAAGCAGATATTATTACAGGAAAGAATGATAACGTCATGTAAGTTATACAGTTTTACAGCCTATTTCAGTAAGGCCTACCTTTCAAGGATGGCAAGTTTAAGTCAACTGGTGATGTGGCTACAAGACAGACAAAAAAGAAAGACAGAAAATACCCAGTGGAATGAAGGATGCAGTTTTAAGTTACAAACACAGAAAACCAAGCTGAATCTTATGTTAGGAAAAATAACTGAAGAAAATAATGCATATATTTATCACTCAATGCAACGTAAAATTTAACAGCAAGTCTGAAGGCATACAATGCAGACTGCAATGCAGACTGCATGGAGAGCAATGAATATAATGAAAATATAGTCTGAGTAAAACATGATTTAAATTGTCATATAAAGGCACACCTCACCATTTACTTTCATTAAAAAAGTGAAAAATTCAGAGCTTTTAAGTTGTATGCGAAATGGAAATGCTAAACTACTTAGTATTGAATGAGTTGTAGAATGTCTGAACTTCCTAGTGGGACACTGTCTTGTGGGAATTGTGTCCCCCCCCCCGCATTCTCTCCTAAGGATTTTTGGCTGTTACTTCATTCAAATGACACACAGTTTATACCACAAAGGCAGCACTGCCAGTCTGTAGAAGAAAGTGGTAGTCAGATGACAAAGAAGATAATTCACTATAGGTGCACGCAGTTCAAACAACACATTTAAACAGTAGGTTTTGTTGGTATTTTTTGTTTTTGTTTTTTCCCTGTGACAAAAAAAATATTCCGGTTTTCTCCATGGAAAAGGGGCCTAATTTCCAAATCTGACATTCTCCTGCAGTTCAAGATAACTGGTCTTTGGGAAGTATTTTTAATCATGGTAAAATAAAGATAGTCTTACAGCTATAGTGAAAACCAGAAATAGAATGGAAATAGAATGTGTACACAAATATAGGCAAGTTAGTTAATACTGTTCCTGTTGGACCATAATTAAAAAGATAATTATTGTTCCTTCATGACCTACACAAGAAATTACCAAACAATACTCAAATTACACTGAAAAGCATTATCACAGTATTCTAATATTTCAAAATTATAGAACAAAGCTATGTTTCTATAATACTTCTGTTCTCAGCTTATTACAATCCTACACATTCTCTATAAGCTAAGGGAAATTCAGCATTACTGGTATGTTTTGAGAAAAGGCAGGGGAAAGAAAGGGATTTTTTTTTAAAGGATGCTTTGTACTTGACAACCTATGCTCTTTTCTTGGGATAAGTAAAGGTACAGTTGTCCCAGTTTCAATTTTGTGGCATATCAATTAAGCACATACTGAATTGTGAGAGACTAATTTCTTCATGAGTTGCTTTCCTTCTTTTTTAAAAATAAAATAAATAAATAAAACCAAGCCAAACCCACTCACACCAAAGCAAATGTTAAGGAAATATTATCTAATTATCTTTTCAATAATAACAAGTTATCAAAGATATCTTTTCTTACCTCGACTGATATCCATGGCATATAATTCTCTTAGTCCAAGATCATTAAGAGATTTTGTCACATCAAGTACTTCTTGAGACTGATAATTCTTCAGTAAAACAGTGTTTGAAGGATCAAATTCACATTTACTACAGATAATTGGTATGAGTTCTTGAAGAGGTGAATATGGACTAACTCTTACTACCGTCTTCTGTGTCTTCTTGTAGTTTATCACTACTCTTACTGTTTGCTGAAGAGAAAAGAGTTCCAATAAATATCCTACACAAATTTTGAAACAACCAGCATTTTCATAACAGTCTTACAGTAATCATCAGAATTATTATTAGGCCAGATTCAATGTTATATATTCAGTAACAACACAAGAGAAACTAAGAAATCTTTTGTAATTCCTTTTTTACCCAATGAAAGGACACTTGAAATAGCCTGCTCCTTTAGCATCTGTCATTTGTCTGTCCAGCAGGGAACACACATGGACTAGGACAGCATACCATCACACTAGATAGCTAGAGAAGACAGCAAATGAGCACCGAGAACCTGCACAACGTGTGTGCACAGAACCAAGTTAAAAGGGCAGCTGAAGAGGATCACGACCTCATGTAAGTGCTTTAGATAGATTAAAACAAAAATAGAAAACCCACCAAAAAAATCAACAACAACAAAAATCACGGTATTCTTCTATAGTGACAGAGAAGGACAGACAGACTTAGGCAACTCCCAGAAAGTGCTTTAGCGCTTCTAAAAGCCCCTGATTTCTTGAGGGTATATATTAACAACAACAACAACAAAAAAGCAAAATTATTAGAAACATGTAACATGTTCTATGTAGCATGTAACAAAGGAAAATGAATGTCTATTCACAAGGTTGTATGGGTACTATATTTTTTTTATGTCCATAATCTTGTACACAACATGACAGAAGTTACAAGTTTTTGATTTTCAATTTGCAGAAGGATGTATTCAGCCACACTCCATCTTCAAAAATGTTCAGATGCACACTAAGGCCACTAAGACATAGGATCTCAAATAATATTGTGATGTTTCTTTCCTTTGGCAGCAAAGATGCTTGACAGAACAAATTAAGATATATTTTTACTTTAGGAGGTCATCAATAGTACATTGACAAGATTTTCACAGGGGTGCATAGTGAGAGGATGAGAAATAACAGGAAAATGTGAAACAAGAGGCTGATCTATCAGCTTAAGTTGTTGAATACAATATACAATAGTAATTCTAGTTTCTCAGTACGCTATAATTTTAGTCCTCACCTCTGGTATCACTGGAGCAGGTTTCTTCTTATCCACTTGTTTTGGTTTCAGAATCACCTTTTCCACTTCAAGCATTCCCACTGGTGTATTAGGTTTGAATTTAATCTGGCTGTTTTCTGCTGATATCAACTCTATTGTGTAACTTGAGGGGTTTAAATGATACTGTGCACAGAGAAAGATCAGCAAGTCCATCATGGGCTTCCTGTCAAATGCAAATCAAACAGCTACAACAGATGATAATTAAGCAGGCTATTAAACAAAGTATGATGCTAAGCATTTATCCTTCCATGACTAAATAGTTACTGTCAGGCACTGATTTTAAATATCTTCAATTACAACAACAAAATTAAAAACAAAAATGAATTTTTTTAAAAATCACTAAAATGAAACAGGTTATATAGAAGTATAGCAAGAGCTAGAGCAAAGGGGAGCATTTTTGCTTATCTAAAGTGATGCTTTCCTGAGACCAGCATGGAGATGCGGATTAGCCACCTCATCTGACCATTAGTGGGAACTGCAGTAGTTGTGATGAATGCCCTTCTATTCAGTAAATAATATTCTTCCACAGCTTAAAATTTTTATATCTACTCTGAGGTTACAAGAGACATGAATTTACAGAAATTCTCAGCACGAGCCATGCAGAAGAAGCAGGTGAGATGAAGTTTGAGGAAGTCACCTTTCAAGGATTTAGGGTTTGCAAAACAAGAGCCATGCAGATGAAGGTGAAGAAGCTAAATCACAGTACAGTAGTTGAATCTCATTTTCGTTGATAAAATCTGTGAGATGCAACAGATGTCCTTTTCACAGGGAACCAAGTCCAGGCGCATTTGACATACATGATCGCTATCAGTATGCCCTTTGCTCTTAGTGAGCAGTGGGGAAAAAAAAAAAAAAAAAAAAAAATCACAAAACATATTAAGATAGTCTGAACATTCCCAGTTGCTACTGGAATGAATTTATTGAAGTTGTACTTCAAACGGAAGTATAACAGAAAGATTAAATGCACTGAAGATAAGGAGAGTATGCCAACTTTGCACACTACTGCCAACTGAATACAGTTATAGAATTACCAGGTCACTGGAGCATGAGTCCTAATTTTTGGCACTGCATAATCATTTGTAAGGAGTATTTCATGTGGACATCCTCCACATTTCCCAGTTATAATTACAAACAGGGGAATATATCACCTACTTTGTCTCACAAGGATATTATGAAAATAATATAGAAGTTTGAAGCAATCAAACGATACATTGGAAAGAATGCTGAAGTGTCTAAGTGAAAATTAATGCAAGACTTGGCTAGCATGTGTTTATCAAAAATCTTAAATTCTAGATGTAATCTTATAACAGATGGAAGTCTTCTGGTAGCATAACAGAATGTGGAAATAGATATCTGAACAGTCATCAAGCTAAGCAGAATCCTAGACGACAAAGATTATGAATATATTTATACATTAAGTATGAATTTTAACAGACTTTTTATACAATCCAGTTCTGAAAAAAGAATTAAGAATGACTGAAGCTTAAAAATCTTTGCAGCATTATTTTTTCCCCTTTAATAAACCCTACAATTTAACTCCTATTTTCATCTCTTCTTAAAGAATAATCCTGTGCCTCCCCCTAAGCAGACTGTCTTCTAAATTCTAGTGGCTCAGTTGGACTCCCTGGTGCACACACAACTTCTTCCAGTTACTTCTTTTTCAAGAGAAAGCTTCTGCCTAGTTAAGTGGTAGAAGAGATTCCTTGCCTCAGGAGAAAAAGGCAGGTGGCATAACAAAGCCAAAATACATGGAGAAATACTTCCCCCATAAAGTGACAGAAAACAGCTAACAAATAGTCTGAAAAGATATAAAGAATGTAATTAACTCCCACGTCTTCATCTAGATGATGTATATCAGCCTAAAAGTACCATGAGAAATGCAGTGAAAACTAAATGAAAAACAAACAATGACGACAAGAAACTGTTTTTTCATTTAATAAAAAGAAAGACTTTATTTCAGTTCTTCATTTATATATCACAGCTTGGTTCAGTCACAAGGAAGAAGGACTATTCCATTTCTCTTACTTCTAACCCTTAACAAAACAACTGCATCCATCTCACTCCCTTTCATTAGAGAAGATAAGGAGCTAGAAATGCACATTTCACTGGGGGTGGGCTGGTGTGGGAGGAGGCAGCCAGAGAAAGCACCACAGAGAAGTCACCACTAGAAGTACTGTCTGCCTTCTGGTTAGCAGGCTATCCAAGAAGTTTACCTTTTCTCCCAGCAGGAGCAACATAGGAACGCTGAAGATGAGCAGGATAGGAATTCATAGGCAAAGGTCACAGAGAGCCCTTCAGTGGAAACACACCAAGGTGAAGGGGGCAAGCCCTCACCTTAACCAGTCACAAACAGTGGCAGGCAGTAAGCAAGAAACACAGCTGCCCATAAACAGAGAAGTACATGCAAATTAGTACATAAGGGCAATGTTTCCCTGTAAATTTGCTTTCCACTTCCAAAAACAACTTGCGTGACTAAAGGATGTCAGACTTTAAGTCTCCCCACTCTGCTGGAGGCCAAGATGCCAGCCACGAGCGCTTTACATTTCCTTAGAATGATACAAAAAGCAAATTTTCGTAATCACATTCTCCAAAACTCATAAAACTACTTTTTGTTAAACTCTTCCAAGAACGAAGGTACAGAAGTACATGTAATACAGTAAATTTAACAGCTTTCAAATGAGTAAAACTAAGAGGAGCCTAGCAGCAATTTTGGAGTATAATATCTGCTGGTGTTTATTAATCTCATTTCAGTAAAGTTATTATTTGCAATTACTTTAAACTCATTACATTACTTAGTTTTCTGGAAATCTCTCATCACAAGTGTTCTTGCACTCCTCCATTCCTTATCTGTTTTCCTCTGGTTATTCCCATATGACTATATGATAGCAAGAACTGGCTAATAGTTGTCCCATTTATGATGAGCTTCCATCTAGAATACATCAAACTATGTTATGTTTATAGCAAGTTGAGTTCAAAACCAGCCATTAAAGATATCACTTCAAATACTGGATCAAGTGTTTCAAGAAAATATCCATCAAGTTTCTACATTCTGCCTTTTTTTTTTTTTTTTTTTAAATTATGTATTCCTACCTAATCAAGTTTTAGAGGCAAGGTCTTCCCATCATGAGTATAATGAGAAACACCACCAAATAGACAAAACTCAGTTAATAGCCACCATAAAGATTACTAGGTGGGCAGGAAGATGAACAAAAATAAAAATACATACGTACATAAAATAAACCTACACGCAGGCAATTAGGCTTCCTATAAACCTCTGATTACTTAAGTATGTAGCTCCCTGGCTAAAGTGCTCATTAATGCTACTCTCTAAAAAGAAAAAGGCATTTGTTTTGACAGAGAACTACAAAAAACACCAAACCCTCCAGAATGTGTTACTAACAAATGTAAGTACAATAGATTTTGGAAAGTAGGGCAACACCACAAAGCTTGCTATTCACCATACAGAGTAAACCAACAGTTCTCTAAGCAAACCCTAATGACTGAAAATACTCAAGAACGGATCAAATGGAAACTCAAAAGGCTGTAAAGAAACGAAGTTAGCCAAGCTAAGGTCTGAAATGTGTCTGAAATTAAAGCCATAAAAATGCAGCCCAGGAAAATAATTCAATGCACAAATTCCAAATAAATCAACTGTAAGATAGTTTACTAGCACATACAATTGAAACTAATTATTTCAATTAGAAAAATCTTTCTCAAACTACATTTCTTCACTATGGGAATACAAGACAATCAAGTCACTAAGTAAGGAAATTTGTCAAATTATTTTTCTTCTTCTTTGGCTGCAAACAGTTCTTGAATTCTGTGCTCTATTCAGAACTAATGAGAAGACTCAAAAAATGTCACAATGAAAAACATTTCAAAAACAAATCATGAAAAAAATTTGAAGCTTTGTTAATTCCTTTCTTTGAATCACGTGCCTTCCCCCATCATCACTGCTCCTATCGTGACTTTTTAAAAAATAAATAAATAAGTACTTGCTCAGAACACCATGAGAAATCCTTCAATTCTGAATGGATGAACTGAATCATTATCACCAATGACTACAAAATACAGACTGGTGTCTAGGCTTACGTGAAGGAATCCACACAAGAAACCCTATGCCAGAAGTTTCAAAATGAGCAACGAGCGGTTATTACAGCCCTCCTTTCTGTTCTCAGTCTCTCAGTTTTTTGCTTTAGTTGTCGTTAAACAACTCAAGGATCCTTAACTATGCTCTCTTGAAATCTTTTCCTCTGAAACCGATTTAGATACTACAGATCCATTTTGATCAGCCACTGCATACCACTCACAAAGGATATTTACCTATACAACATCTTGTTCCTGCTATCCACTACTCCAAGGCAGGGAACAAACCACCCAATTTCACCTGAGAACAGTGGAGATGTTTCTTGCAGCACATGATTGCACAAATCCCCATTTCTCTTTTTCCCCGAATATGAGATATAAAAAGGTATTTCCACCTCTAAAGCTTTAAAAATGCCCACCTCTGGATACCAGCAAGACAAATCAGCAGATTATGTCATTTTCAGTGCCGTCGTGCTTATCTGTCCACAAAATACAATCTTCTAGACAATGCAAAGCTGAAAGAAAAGATGCTTTGAAGCACAGGTCCTGGATAGTATTTCCCTTTACTGTGAATGAGCCTGGGAGCACTAATGCAGGTTATTTGTCAGGGTACCATTTAAGGAATTGACACAAAGACTCTCAGTTGAAAAAGAAAAAAGTACTAACCAAGGGATATTAAAACTGATTGGGAAATGTCTGTACTTCCTGAACACTATCTATATGCAATGAAGTCTGACTGAGTGAGGAAATAAGCAATTTTCTGGCACTTTGTTCTGGGGAAAGCTAGATACAGCAGGTGTGGTACTCAGAAGCATGGACAGAAGGAGTGAAGAAAAGGGGGAGAACTGCTTGACAGTGAGCATATGGAATCTTATCTTTAAGAAATTTAGAAAATAGAGGAAAGAACCACATTTATAGACAGAAATATTCCTTGCTGTAAACTTACTAGCAGAACACTGTAAAGTATCACAGTAGTAACGAATTATTTTAGAACATCTGTTTTTAAGAAATATAATATTTTCAAGAAATATGAATTAACTTATGCTGAAAAACTAGATGTATGGAGAAAAAAATAATAATGATCCATACAAATTAATTCATTGCAGCTCTGATGTGTGATACCTAAAAAATGACTTCATCAGCTCTAGCAAATGACAAGGCATGCAAACAGACTTAAGCCACTACAGTCAGTATCTCTGATTATAACGTGAGGTCGGCGTAGCTACGTGTTTATGTTACTCAGCACAGACTGGCATTCCAACTGCTCTGATCTACAGAAGGGTTTGCATAGGATCTTCTCAGTAAGAACAGAATGTTAATTATCTCAGTGGGTTAAGTCCCAGGATTTATGATTTCAACTCACCAATCAATTTCTGATCTAAAAGTGACTTGGGAGTTACATGCACAATCCATTTCATCAACTAACAGACTGAAATATTTATTCCAAATTAAAACCAGGTTCAGCAAAACATATTTGATTTATTAAAAAAAAAAAAAGTTACCAAAGCTATAACTAGAAGCTTTCTTTGAAGCTTTATATATTTTGTGTGAAATGATGATTTTTAGGACTACTAGTAGGCAATAAGTAGAAGTGCTGAACACATGACTTTGCAGCTTAGTAGGAAGCAGAAAAGTCTAACAAAGAAAAAGCATATGTGAAAATTCAGTGTACCGCACAAACAGCATTTTTCTAGAGATCTGCAGTGATGAGAAAGAACTACAGGTGTATCTTTGCATCCTTATAGGTGCCATACAGACCTTCTGCTTCAAAAAACAGTCTTCCTAAAAGGTAAGTAAAGTATATGTTTTCAAATTTACTCAAAAACACCCAGTCTTATAAAACTTGTATATTTTACAGAGTGAGTTATGCCTGGATAAAGGTTGAAATAAACTTCAGTAGGAAAGGAAAATTAAACAGAAATGTCATTCCATGTAACATACCTCCCATTAACCGTAGTGTATTTGATCACATCTCCTGGCAGGACCACTGACAGTTCAATGTCTTTATCAATTACATTCTCTTTCTGTTCCATGATGATGTTGGCTGATTCTGTGTCATCAAATGGACAATCAGTGACCGTTCTGGCTTCAGATGGAGGAGGAGGTGCTTTAGCTTTTCTTCTGAAATAAATGGATACAAGGTAAAGTCAAATATTTGATTCCAGGCCTGCAAACTATCAAGTTTTGAGACAGGAATGAATCATGAACTTAATTCTTTTCACTCATGGCATTAAATCAATATGTGTAAGGAAAGAATGAGAGAATATTTTGCACTTACAGTCAGTTGTGACCAAAGATAAATAACCAAACTAAAATATCTATCTTGTCAAATAAAAATGGATTTGTTTTTGGTATGGTAAGTTTAAATACAAATGTCCAATAATGCGAGTCCAAAACTAAAAGCTTTTGTTAATATTTAAAATATACACTCAAAAATAAATGAATTACTTTTCTTCTCCCTTGAGATAGAAAAAGCCAAGACCTTATTTGAGTGTTCTCCAAACAGACTTACTAGATTGGTGTAAGCAGAAATACTGAACTACACTGCACGCAGCTAAATTGCGCTGTATGTTTAATCTGTTGGATAGACAGGCATGGCAAAAATCATACTTTTCCCCACCAATTTATTCTTTTAATTATTAAAACCTATTAAATAAATTCTAGCTACTCTACTCTATTTGGTTCTACATAGTAATAAAATAGCAGTATTATTGATCTTTCCTGACATTTCAGTCACAAAATGTTTCCACGTTTTCCTGCCACCTCTGTTGATTTCCTATATTTATTCTCTCACTTTTCTTCCCAGTCTTATTTCGCATGCATACACAAAAACCTTTGCAAAACATAAAAAAAAATCTAAAATGGTCCAAAAGGAACATTTTCTACATCTCAATTTGTTTATGCTATGCTATAAATTCTGTTATTTCCTACAACAAATAGTAGAACGTTCCCTTCAAAGTACTTTACATTTCACCAATATAATCACGAGGAAAAGATACTATTATTAAGAATTTCATCATTAGAAGAAAAAAGCCCTATATGGACATGCACTGTCTCACGAGAATTTATTTCTTAAAAAGAAAAAGACTGGAAGGAAGCCACACTCACTAAAAGTTAAACTACAAACATATATATGAGCACGCTATTCATTCCAAAATTATGATTGCAGTTTAGATCTCAGTGTTGTACCAAACTTTGTTTACATTAACAACAAAAACATTGACTTTTGGACTTATCCCACAGAAGTAACATAAAACACGTAGCACAGAATTAGAAACATATTTTTTGGCAAAACAAATTTTAAAGTCACTTACAGTGAAGAACAAACAAGGTCCAAAACAACAATGCAAAAGATGACTGTGTAACGAGGGTTCACATGACTGAGCTGTTTCTGAAAGTACTTGGAGTTTTGAACTTCAGAACTCTGTGCTGAATAATTAACTATTCACAGCCTCTCCCAGCTCATCAGAACTCCTAAATGTCCAAACACACCCAATGAACATTCATCATCAACATTTGTGTCTCCTCTCTGTTCATATTTCAAATTAGCTTTGTTGCACACCTCTCTCCACATAAGACTCATGACATGTGGCGTCAGCTGCACATTTAGCTCCAGTCTCTACAACAGTGTGTTATAAATCAAGCTGTTCTTTACTCCTCCTCTTTGTTTGTTTGTTCTGTATAACCTTAGCTTTCATCTAACTGCCAAAAACAACATAATTACAACTATTAAAAAAACAAAAACAAAAAGCCCTTATAACATGTTACTTAAAAAAAAAAAAAAAAAAAAAAAAGAAAGAAAAAAGAAATCTATGCCCAAAGCAAAGCAATATGCCTTTCCCCTTCTGTACTCATCTTCAACATCTTTAGGCAACTTCAGGTTATTTATCACAAATGAACTCAGAATTCAATCCCTGAAGACTACATGCCATTGTTCACAAATGCTAGTGGACTCTATTTTCCATTAAGCAGACAAATGCTATTTCATTGCTGGAACTCCACTACTGCTACAGATCATGCTCAACCCAAAACAAACTCATCAATAAGTGTGCACCCTCCATTAGTAAAATGCAGGCTTATTTATAGTGTTCAGCTTACACTACAGAGAGCTAGAACTAGAAAAAAGGAGACAAAATTTGTGTGCAACAGTTGGAAGATGATGGGAGACACACTCATGAAGAACATAAGCACATGATGTGGGGTTAGGCAGTGTAGTGAGGTCGACTTTCCATTTACCCCAACAAAGAACAGCAAACCTCTCTTATCTACAACAGATCTTTGTGGATTTTTATGGCTAGTCACGTTTACGTTTCCCAATCCACTCAAAGGAGGAGAAACCTCCAAGTGTATGTTCTCAGAAGATATACTGAGTTTTATTAAGTGTCTTACTAAACAACAGATTTCCCCATACTCTCATTTTCTGTTTCCAGATGTCACAGGGACTTTTTTCTTCATTTTTTACCTATTCTTTCATGTCTTATACTCCCCCCAAAAGAGTTGCATTTGGTCTTTCAAGGTTTGTTTGTTTGTTTTGGAGACGTGCATTCACATGATCCCTGAGTTGCTATTTGGTAATGCAAACAACATCAGATGTTACTACATCTGTAGGTGCAGAGCAAAAGCAGCAAGTGACAGGGTGGTGAGAATCCACTTGCAGCAGTACTTTCCACAGAATCACAGAATCACAGAATTGTAGGGGTTGGAAGGGACCTCCAGAGATCATCGAGTCCAACCCCCCTGCCAAAGCAGGTTCCCTACAGCAGGTCGCACAGGTAGGCATCCAGGCAGGTCTTGAACATCTCCAGAGAAGGAGACTCCACCACCTCCCTGGGCAGCCTGTTCCAGTGCTCCGTCACCTCACTGTAAAGAAGTTCTTGCGCACGTTTGTGTGGAACTTCCTATGCTGCAGTTTCCAGCCGTTTCCCCTTGTCCTGTCTCCACTCAAAACAGTCAAAACCACTGAAAACAGTCTGGCCTCGCCATTCTGCCCCCCACACCTTAGATACTTATAGACCTGGATCAGGTCCCCTCTCAGTCTTCTTTTCTCAAGACTGAACAGACCCAGTTCACTCAGCCTTTCCTCATAGGGGAGATGCTCCAGGCCCTTCACCATCTTCGTGGCCCTCCGCTGGACTCTCCAAGAGATCCTTGTCTTTTTTGTACTGGGGAGCCCAGAACTGGACGCAGTACTCCAGATGAGGCCTCACCAGGGCAGAGTAGAGGGGGAGGATCACCTCCTTTGACCTGCTGGCCACGCTCTTTTTAATGCACCCCAGTAAGCCATTGGCCTTTTTGGCTACAAGGGCACACTGCTGGCTCATGGCCAACCTGTCATCCACCAGGACACCCAGGTCCCTTTCCGCAGAGCTCCCCTCCAGCAGGTCATCCCCCAACCTGTACTGGTGCATGGAATTATTCCTCCCCAGATGCAAGACTCTACACTTGCTTTTGTTAAACCTCATCCAGTTTTTTTCTGCCCTTTTAACCTTTTAACCTGCAAGCCCTCCCCTCCTCTTTTGCAGTGTAGTCAGCAAGAAGTTGCTACAGGCACTTTCTCTCAGGCACCCTGAGGAACCAAACACCAAAAATCACAAAACCAGCATTATCCAAATAACTCCAAGTTGGTGGAATCATTTTCAAATTCTTATCCATCATAAAAATCAACCAAGCAAATGCCTGGTTTTCTCTCATCTCTTCATCTCTGCCAGAAGGCTGCTAGCATTTTTAATGATTTTGCTAAAAACACAGAATGGTTAAGGCAGTTTCTTCTCTGAATGTTAAGTAAGGTAAAATGCAATTATAACAAGGAGGAATAAATACCAATCATATAAAAATAAACATTTGGAAGTCAGAAAAAGGTGCTCCATATACGGTCCCATTCACAGCACCTTTCATGTTCAGATGGCTTCCAGATGTGCTGGGAGCTAAGCAGACCTATTCTAATCTAATTTGCAGAGTAAATATTAGAAGTTAGAACAACCCAAAACATTATTTTATTGGCTACTACAGAATTAAGGGAGAGCTGTGGGAAGAATCAATATACACCTGATTTAGCCACAGCATACAAACATGAGTTAAAATAGAAACTTAAATCAAGTAAGGACAAAGTTTAATTAAAACTCCCCTGGAAACTGCGCAGCAGCGTCCCACACAAGGTGGGTGCTCCCTGCTTCCTTGCCCCCCAGCTGCCTGACTGCTCTGCACAGACACAGAGATGCCAGCCCACACCAAGGGATGTGCTTCCCCAGTTTACCATGGGATAAACAACTCCAGCCATCCACTAATCTGTGACATGAGTGTCATCCATTTAATCATATGAAGTAGAAAAAAAACCACTTTCTTTCCTAATTCTTCCCAGCCCCAGAAAAGGCAGCTAGAGGATGTTAAAGAATTCTTCCAGCTAAAATACAGATATATTTCACCATTTTGTTAAGTAAAAGCAGTACAGCTGTTCAAATCAAATGCAAGGCCATAAAGACAACATTTTAAGCGCTTCAGGTCCCACTTTTACAAAATTAAGTTCCGTTGCTGTATATCAACATGCTTCCTGCTTGCAGAAAAATAATAAAAAAACTAATAGTGCCAATGATTTCAATGTGTGAAAGCCCTTTTTGAAATCAAAGTCTGGGTACAATAAATAAAACTATATTTATTTGATGTTAAACTGGAAAAAAATATAAAGAAGTTTCAGAAAAATCCCATTAGAAATCAACAAGCAGTGTATTTTATAACTAAAGTATCTTGCACCAGTAACTGGCAAAAGGTCTTTTAAAACAATGAGAAATACTTGAACTTACAGTGACCTGGATATTTCAGTTACTGCCAGCACTTCCTCTTGATAAGGATCACTTTCCCCAAAAACTGGAGAAAAGAGGAAATCTATCTGCTACATTTGTACACAAGCAAAGGCAACAGCATAAACAATCCACCTCTTCAATCCCTGATCTCAAAGAGTATTAATGTTTACAGCACTTAACTTCCAGTCTCGAGCAAATTACTAAGATACCGCACAGAGGCACCTTCATAGCCCTTTTAGTGACATTATTTTGGCTCTAACCTCAGTAGGACCAGCTCTCAAGTTTTCTATTGAAATCACTTAAGCGATCACACAGGAAAAGACATAAGGGATATCAACTGAAATTGAGTCAACTCTGAGGTACTGAAAAAATTCACTAAATCTAGAGGAATAAAAGCTTTCTGCTGTACGAGAGATGGATTTAAGTTTGTTAAACAAACTAAGTTTGCACTGCGACACTAAAAACACCCAATTATACGAAGGAGAGATTATTTCAAACTTCACTAAATGCCAAAACTAGTAGAACTTTTTTTTCCCCCACTCAAAGTCAGAAAAGCACTGAGATCACCTCCAGAAAGGAAACAGGCCATTTAGTAAAGCTTCTTCTAGATCTTTTCTTGTCTTTGACTTCTCATTCAAAGCAGTTATCACAATTATTACAACAATGCTGCTCCACTGCTACGTAGCCGAGGCAGACAGTGGAAATCTTGCACATCATCTGTTCAGTGAAAGAATAGTTAACAAGAGTTCAGGCTTACCTCAGTGTTTTTCACTTACAATGATGCATCAGTTCTGGGCAATATACAGGCTAAATATTTAAGCCACAAATATCCTCTACAAGCATTCCCACTTCAATACTTATCTTTAATACTCACAGATTTGTCATGTACAATAAGTAAGAAAGCACCAACTTTCCTGCTGTTTATTCATTATCCCCAGAGAGGTAAGTGATTTCACAGCACCAGTGCTGCATATCTTCAAGATCAGATGCTACTTGAAAGGAAAATGCTCCGTGACAACCACCACATTACTGCCCGATTCTGGTAGCTATAGGCTTTCCAAGGTAAGTCACTCAAAAAAACAAAACAAAACAAAAAAAACAACCACTGAACAGAAGCCTTTATATCTCTTATGAAAATCACAACTATATATTTCGGATGTCAGCCCCTTTTAAAAAAAAAAAAAATCTAAGTATTTCATAAGACATAAATTGGTTGGAAAGCTGGAGCTCCCAGTTGAGGACTTGATAATTACATAATCAAAGATATGAAAAATGGAATAATATACAATAGCATCATTTTCATCTGCAGTGTAATTACAGATGGTTTCTTTTCCTTACTGAAACACAGTTGAATTTTCATCTGCACTGTTCTTCATCTGAATGCTAACAATGGCACTGACATACCTACCCCATGTACAACACTTTTCTTCAGAGTACATTTTGTTACAGTAGTTACAGAGATGCTGTTTATCCGCTCTGCATAATCTTGTGATAGACCAAAATGAAAACACTTAAGTAGGACCGTTTCTTTTTCCACCCTTAGCACCACTAGCAGAGCAGAACAGCATGTGTGTGAGCATAGGATTCACCTTCTATGCATTTTTCTATCTCTGATCTGATACCTGGCATCTGTGCATTCAAAGCAAAAAATTTCTTCCAGACATCCTATCGTATGAGCTTCTGTTATCCTGTGCACTATTAGTAAAGGACACAGAAAGCGTGAGTCTCCATATATCTGTTCATCAGTATGAGGAACCATTGCATAACATCGACTACAGTCAGAGCCTAATGATATTACACAGACATACAACAGCGTATGTGCTTGGGTTATTGCACATAAACATCTTAATATTTTGCAATGCTTGATGAGTCCACCTTCCAGCACATACTTAAAATTGTATTTATTTCATACCACAACAGAAGACCTTTGTTGTGTTTTTTTTTTTTGCTTTTGTTTGTTTGTTTGTTTTCCATTTTCAGAGACTTATCTTTCTTATCTTAGATTCACTCATTCCTATCCTTGTTTTTTTCCAGTCCAAGTTTCAAGTTGACAGAGAAAAAAGGACTGGAAGTTCTTTACTTCAGTTAATTGGAGCTCTCCTCAAAAACAAACACCTCCACCACCAAATTCCAACCATTCTCAAAAGCAGATTTTTAATTTGATTTCTAAGGTTCTAGAGATTCCTTCCTCTCCCTCCAGTGGCCATTATGCTCAGAAAATAGAAATGAAACCATCGTATGTAACCATTTACACTACATTCTAACCATCTTTCACTGTTGCTTGCTGCATCCTACCCCTATGCACACACATTTCCAACTAGTTACTTGAAAAAAATGTAGAATTACTTCAGTAATTTAAAGTTTCAGTACAAGAAACAAAAAGTTATGCTATACATATACATGTATTAAAACTTTCTCTGCAGTGTTTTGTTTTTGTGGTTCAGGTTTCTGCAAAAAAAATTGCAGTACTACAGTATTATTATATTTATTCTTAAAATTAAGCAGCTAGCTGCTCTGCCAGCATCGTGACATCTATATAATGTGCCAATCAGCGTAGATACTAGGCTTTCATCTCTAGATCAATAACACTGTTTGATACACAGTCTGTATATTTATTTCCACTATGAAAGCATCAGCTGGATGTTAAGATGAAGGTATGGATCAATGAGAGGCAAGCATGGTTCATTCTTGGGAGGTTATCCTTTCAAGCCAGACTTATGGTATGTGTAGAGCAAAAGGAAAGAAGTGTTTGTTGTATTTGCTCCACAAATAAATGTGAACTTTCAGGCTCTAAACTCATACACTTCCCTGTTTGGGAAGATTCTGAAGTTACATTGTTTAGTTACTGTACCTACCAGGCACTTCAATAGCTACACGAAAGAAAAAAAAAAAAAGTACAGAAATACATTTTAACTCCAATTTCCAGTTGGAGAAATAACCATGAAAATCTTGTAACTCTTTGAGACAGTGAAGTATTACACAGTGCAGTTTCTATATATATTTATAAGTGGGAAAGAAGATAAATATTGCAAATTAATCCCAGTGCTTAAAAAAATATTACAAAAGAAAAAGACACTAGAAAGAAAGGACCAAGTAAAGGGTTCTCCTAAAAGGAAAACGCTTTGTGCAACCAATACACTGATATGTCAGTAGTGATACTACAAGTGATACAATTAACAAGTTGATCTTAGATCATCTCTACGAGTTTACTCAGTGAGAATCCAGCAATCCTCTCTTATTTGTGTCTACATTTAGGAGACACAAACAAAAAACACCCAACGACAAAAAAACACCCCATTTCTCTTCCCATAAATAAAAAGGATCAAGAATAAGCCATCCCAGGAATTAAGATGTGTTTTTAAAGCTCTCAGTAGAGAAAAAACTTTTCCTAGTCAATGGAATGTGTTGAATCCGTCCTTAACTGTCCTCAGAGTTCTAAAGAAAAGATTTTTTTTTTTTTTTTTTTTTAGAAGAGTTTTATCCTAGAGGGAAGTAAATCACTGGACTGGGACCGTAACCATGACAGTAAGATGAAAGCTTCATGGAATCTTTCGGCAACTGGTTCACACTGAAAGCAAGAAAGCAGCAAGTGAATCCTTCAGTTCCCTCCAGGCCATTTAGAATAGATATTCACTCGACTGTCTGTCCCCATGGCAGTGGCAATCTTGAAAAGCATGTTTGTAATGGTGGCCCTCCTAGCATTAAAGGGACACCAACTCCAACTTCAACGTAACTAACTCAAACACAAGTTTAAAACTTTTCTGGAAAAAAAAAAAAAAAAAAAGGATTTTTGTTCATCACTCTTACAAATGAAATAATAACTATGAATACAGTGACCTTTTCAAGGTCACTTAAAACAAAAGAAAGACTGCCCAGCCTTTGCATACAGATAACCATCAAATCTGTGTTGCTTTACACTGCTCAGTGAAAAACAGTGAGCTCCTTTTTAGGTGTAAGAATTGTCCTGCTGCTAGAAGACAGCCAAGAGCTTGCAGTGCTATCAGGCAACAGAGGGTAAAATAATAACAACAACAATTATGCTGTAAATTAGCATAAATGTTATTATTAAGGAATTAGAAAAATACATTCTTATACAAGTAAATCCTTTCTATCACAACCTGTTGTGCCAAAAGCAGTATTACTTCTTAAAAGGAGAAAATTAAAAAGAAGAGTTGTGGAGGAAAATTAGTTCCAACAACATTACTTTTAAGGAGGTTCAGATCTTGGACTTGTGAAGTATATAATGCTAACACAAAATACAAATTTGGCAAGCAGTGTGTAACATGTCGCTGTAATAAGCAGATACTTATTCCCACTCGCAACTTTTTCACAAATTATTGAAAGTGAAAATAAAGTTCGGTTTGCTATCAAAAGAGAAGTGAAACAACCTGAACAGCATTCAAAACTAAAAAAACTTCATATGACTCATTTGGTCTTTATTATATTTACAGTTATGAAAGCAATCTGACAAAGGAAGGAGCAGGGAAGAGAAAGCAGTAAATTTGTAACAGTGATTGAGTAATATATAACTGGCTGAATAAACAGGAAAAGAAAACAAAGAGCAGCTTGATCTGAAAGGGGGAGCTTAACCTTTGATACACTAGTAAATCTAACAAGTATTTAAAACTCAAGCAAACATATGTCAGCTCCACTAGGAACAAACTCAAATCTTTTTTCAAGAACTTCTGTAGAAGCACACGCGTACAGATATTCTTTTCCTCTGACCAGCAAGAGAAGTTCAATTAGGGGCTCTCAAATAGAGAAAAACCTAAATCTGCCCTCCTGGCTGTTATCTACTAGCCATGAAAGCAGGTATAGCAGCACATCTTTCAAAGCCTGCAGATGAAACGCTTGGCTCTGCTCACAGGTTTTTTAGCTGCTGTTCTGAACATCAATGGAGCAAAGAACTGCCAATTTATCTGAGCTTTTCTTCTGCGGCTTTTCTCTGCTGTTCAAAATTGTGTTTTAGAAGTAACACTGGAGGCAGGCACTGGATGGATTTAGAGGCTGGGCAAGGCAAGAAGAAAAAGCCACCCAGTACCACAGCAGCCAGGAAAGAAACTAACACAAATTCTACTCCTTTCCTCCCATACACACAGCCCTCAACACAGCTGTTGAAATAGGTGCAGGTGGGCAACACAGAAAAAAAAAAAAAAAATGCAGGTCAGGTGCTAGGAAGCTCTGCAGTAACAACAGAAAAGCAAAGCTTTACCCCCTGCTGCCTTCAGCTGCAGCCTCCCAGTCTCCCAGCTGCAGATCCACTACAGGAAGAACGGAGTCAAGCACATGATGTGACTTTGAAAAGAACTGACCTGATTTCTGGTTGTCAGGCAGCTCTTTGGAACAAGCCAAGATTTCTCCCTGGCAGAAAGCTCTTCGGCTACCAGCAGCCTTCTCTTAGCAGCTGGGCCATTTAGGCATCTATAATTTGGTAAAACTCCAGAGTGTTCTGTACATTTGCATAACCAAGAAATAGAAGAGTTATTAAATGGGAGAAGAGACATGATATCGAGCATTGGAAGGCATTGAGAAGGCAGGAAAGCTTTCAATCCTAAGGCAGAAGCTTTAAAAAAAAAAAAAATACACAAGTTACATAGATGTCATGGGATGTGAAAAGAGAAGCAAGAAAGAGCTACCATGCATGAGAACCATGTACTACTTGCACAGAACCATGTAAGCAAATGAGGCATGTTATTTATTACAGAAAAGAAAATGAAAGAGGAAAAAGTTAAGTTCAGGCTAGGAAACTGTACCAAAATAAGTGTTAGCTTTACTAAATCCCATGAAAAGAATCCCCACACTTTCATTTTTCAACTTAGTTACCATCCTGAAAACTAGGGTGTAATAAAAAAAAAAAAAAAAAAGATTCTCCCCACCTTGTATGTCACTCAAACATTGTGGCAAACACTCCTACACTCGTTGCAAAACTAAGAACAAATGCCATGAGTGCCCATCTCCTGCTCATCTCTCAGAGCACAGCAGCAAAGTCCCTACCCTTTGGAGCAGGGTAGCCCCCCTGCCACCCTTAAGCACAGCGCTGCTGCCTCAGCCCAAATCCGATGTGCAGGGAGCTGGGTGGTGGAAGCACAGCAGAAATGCTGCCCCAGCTCTCTTCCTAGCATCACCCTGGCAGCAGTTTTCATTCCCACCTTTGCTACCACTAGCTGTGGGAACCTCCTTCCCCTTCATCCCTTTTAACTTGAGCTCCCCCCAGGCTGGCAATTCAGCGCCCCAAAGAAACACTACAACATCCTCCCCCCCAAACTCATCCTCTTCTACATGTGAGAGTTGCTGTTAGCCCCCTTCTTCATTTTCATCTGTGGACTCAAAATCCCCCAAATCAATTCTTACTGCAACCTTGCAGCAGGCACAGAACACAACATTTCTGCAAAGCAATCTGACTCCTTGCACCATGGTGGGTGACATCAAAGCTGCTTTGGATGCCCCAGCACTCCATTAGTAAAAGTCTTTGCAAAGAGTACAGACATTCAGCCTTAACTACACAGTAGGGAAAATTTTGTTCTTAGTAACTTCTTTAACAACTATCAGCAGCAGCGGCCTCCTCTACGGAATGTAAAGAAACTTTCCTATGTTACATAGATGAGTAACTTGCTCTGACTGCTGGGATACAACACTATTCACTCCCTTGCCCTTTTCAGCTTTTCCAAACTCACTGCTGAGTTTTGAACATTACAATTCAGCACAAGAAGCGTACCAACTTCTACATGAAGCTCAGCTGAAGGTTTTTTCTCAAATTCTTTTTTTTTCTTGTTGTAAACAAAATATATCTTGGCATTGTGCAGTTAGAGTCTATTTAGGTATTATCAAAATGCTTTAATGCTCTGTGATAAATAAAAGTGCTATGTAATACTAAATGAACACACATTCTTATCTTGCTATAAGAAACAAAAAGGCATTGACTTCTACAAGTTGTTAACAATTGCATCTCTTCCAAACAAAACTTCAGATCAACATTAGATGGACAATGAAAATCAATCAAAGGCAGAAAAGCCGTGATGTATCCACGTCATACAACATTCTTCATTTAACACAATCTAATTTGAACTTCTGGGTGGCCACCTGAAACTTAAAATAACAGACGAAACTCTTCTATACCCAAAAGTGCAGCACTGAAATTCTAGCAGTCCATCCACTTGGATATACTGACAGGTCTTTATTCACCCTTGTCTTCCAGCCAGGAAGAGGATAAAAAGCTTTTTGTATCTTGGACTGGAAGAATTACACAATTCCTCTGAATGCAGCACTACAGACTTTAATTCTTTCCTTTTACAGGTCTGTATTTGGATTCTGACAACTTAACTACTACCTTATCCGTGAATCTGCCTTCCCCGCAAAAGCATAGACTTAAACATTGCTAGAGATGCATAATTATGGTAAATATTTTTCCTCACAACGGGAGTTCAGGCAAGTTAATCCAAACAAGCCAGGAAATGCTGTGTAAATACCAATAATTTCATTCTTAGTCTTGCAAAATATTTGTCAGCAAACATTTCCAGAATTCCAACCTACTCCAACCAGAACTGTGCTGCATGTCAAAGTTTTACCTGCATATATCTAACACAATAGCTGCTAGACTGACATTCCCCAGTAAGGTAATAAAAGTACCACCTGGAAGCCATTCTGGTGACCATTTAAGCAAGAGGAGGGGGCAGGAGAACAGCTAAAATTGGTTAAGCTACTTTTCTGCCTACCTCTAAGAGAAGTCAGGTTTCTCTTCTCCATTAAAATCAAGTGAATTCCTTTCAACAGCATATGTAGGTAGAAGGGCTGGATCAAGCATGTGCATGGCAAGCATGCTGTCACTCCTTTCTTTTACCACTGACATCATTAAGCCTACCTATTTATAATCCCACCACCTGACCAAACAGCCTACACAGTACATCTGAGATTTGTATGGTCATTAATCCTGACACGTCTACTTCAGCCAATTCAAAGGAGTACTAAGTAGCTTTGTTGTGTCTTTATGATACCGTAAAAAGAATCCTATCCTGTTTTCTGTGCTCCTTTTCTTTCTACAAGAAAACCTTAATAGGAAACCTTTGAATTAGGACTCTTCCCTCTTTCTTACTTTTTTTTTTATCCTTCCCCATTTTTCCATCTGTAAGATATCCAACTAAACAGTTCAGATAAGCAGATTTTGGTGACTAGATAAATGCTTGGACTGCAGAGGAAAATAACTCTAAATCAAGCTAATTTGATCATCAGTACTGCCTATGAAATGACTGACACACTAATCAGTATCACAAACAGAAGTACAACAATTATGTTGCCTTGGAAGAAAACAAACTTTACAGTGTTTGAAGTAGGACAATAAAAGAAGCATGACACCATTATCAAGAAAAAAACAGAAATTGCTTCAAAAGCAATTCTCAGTTCATTCATTTCTTCTCAAAGTATACAGAAGCGTGAAAACTGCTTACAATTCAATCTGTCCAGGTGATGGGAAGGAATGCAGCCAAACTCTTTTGGGCAAGGACTAATACCAGCTGTATCATCCTGCAGGTTCCTATCATTAGTAGATGCTGCTTCTAGATCCATATTAGGCCACAGGGCATTTCGCAGAGGTCTGTGTGCCGCTTCGGAGAGAGGGCAGCATCTGCGAGTCCCTGTGCACAGCGCCAAACACTGATAGCTCCTTAGCTGGCTTCTCTCAGCCAAGAAGTCTTGCTACAAGTGGCCACTCAGCACCACCTCAGACAGAACAGAACTCTAAATCAGTTTTACCTAACATGCAAGGTTAAATGAAACAAACCTTCACAACAGTGCTCAGTGGGCATCCACATAACCATCAGGCTGGAACTAAACTTTGAATGTTAAGGACACTACGAGGAAAAAGCCTTAAAACAAGCTTAGTAATTTGAAAAGCTGAGGTCAACAGGGTCACAGATCCAGGCAGCATTGCAGGACTTAAGACAACCAGTAGTAAAATTTTCAGTGCAAACAAACAGGCTATCAGTGCAGTCTTTAAGACACCAATATATTCCATGTGGCCAGCTTGTCCTATGTGGCAGAAAACAACTGGAAATTCTGCTTGGAATCATTCATTTACATCCCGCTCTATTGGTTGCACCTACAGGTGTTCAATTAATATTCATATTAATGTCCAGTTCTCTCCTATCTGAAGTATCAAGTTTGATCTACTGTTTACTTACTTAAATTCCCTTCTTGCAGTTTTCAAAATGCCTCTAGTGTTTTTTTGTTTTGTTTTTAATGAGTTCCTAGAATATGTACAAAAATATTGAGAATTTTTAAAGACCTGGCCAAAAGAGTTTAGACTGGGTATTACAAAATAAAATCTAAGGGAGGGCAATTAAAATATTTTCTTAGAACTTCTTCAGAATTTTCAAATTCTTTTTATTTTTCCCATAAAACAATCTACTTCAACTACTCATCTTGGCATTGCTGCATTGGAAAAGATGCCCTAAAAAGGAAACATCAACTACTCTCAGCAGCAAAAGGGAATACATGTGAACATTCATAAACATAGAACTTCTTGTGCCTGTAGACTTTAAGAGAAAGCAGCAATCTATATTGCTAAATACAAGAACACTACAGCGCTAGATACAAAAGTTTCTGAAGAAGTCCCTTTCATTTGTCTAGGGTAGATTTTCAGGGGCTGTTTCCTACTCCCTAACCCACAGAATTCTGTGGGTTCACAGTTCACAGTTTCTGAGATATGAAGATATGAAGACTTGCACATACCAGCAAGTGAAGTAAAACTAACTTCCCAGCACTTATCTTTTCAGATCTCTAGTTAATCACAGACAAGAAAATCTGAAGATAACCAGAATACTGAGCATTTCTGTACTGAGGAAAAAGAGGAAAACAAACAACACCATCCCAAAAAGAGCCTAACGGTTATCAGAACACAATGGATCTGTACCATTTATTGGCATTTGGAGAAGTTGTCCAGAATGATGTTTTTTTTTTTTTTTTTTTTTTTTTTTTTTAAATCCAGTAGGGAAACGACTGAGGTTCAAAGAGCTTCCAACTCCCCACTGTCTCTATTGTTATAAACAAAAGACTTTAAAACAATCTGATATTTCATCTAATCCTGAAATAGTTATGATTATTTTTTAAAAATAATATTTGTGAGATCCTAAAGCCTGAAAGTAGCAAGAATAGCAGGAAACCTGGATTACCTAGCTAAGAATAAAAATCCTTCCAGGTTACATTCCTGCTTTATTAAGTACTCTGTTTCTTCAGTTGCTTTGTACCTACTGAGATGACATCTCATATGTCATGGATCAGCACAGACAAGTCTCCAGGGAAAGGCAAACGGTTTTGTTCTATCAAAAAGAACTGGAGGGGAGGCTTCCAAATGGTTTGGAACCAGACCAAGAATTTTTCTTAGGCAAGTTACACATCAACAAGGAAAGTTGCTTAAGCATTCAAAATTGAGGGGGACTTAATTATTTTTCCGTTATTTAACATTTGGCCTAAAGATTTTGTGCAATACCATTAGACAATTTCTATTGCATGTTCTCCCTTCACTTACTTGGAATAATTAGAAAACAACAGATCAGTACAAGCACAAGCAGTAAATGTAAGGACACGAGCAGAGAGATCAGATCATGATGTCTCATATGAACACCATATACTTCCTTCAACCATACCCAATGATTGTCTCTGAACCTACTCCAGTTCCATTATATCCTTCTGGAGAAGACAGAGACCAGAACTGTTCATCATATTGCCTTTAGAGATTTAGAAAGTGCCAGAATCACGTCTTCTCTTTTCATTTCTTTACCAATTTACACAACAAATAGATTCCTACTGAATTTAAATCTGAAGTGAACTTCACCCCATTTCATTATCCAGTCACTTGTTTTGTAAAATTCTTCTAAGTTTTCACAGTCACCTCTGCTCTAATTACCATGAATAACAGATTTTTGCTGTCACCAAACTGCCAGGTCAATATTCAGCCTCTTTGCTGGTTTATTAATACACCAAACTAAAAATTCTATCAGAGAGGCCTGTGGAACTCCTATTTTTGTGCAAATTAGTAGGTGGCCATGCAAAGCTCACCATCATATGCCATACTTGTTTAGTTTTCTTAAAATGCTCTTGGTTTGAGACTAGCAGAATCTTTCTCTAAGACCAGAAAAAACTCTCAGCTGCTTTCCCCTCAGCCATTTATTTGGTCAGCATAGCAAGTAAGTTTTTCCTATAGCATTAAATAAGACATTTACACTGTAGGTATATTGCTACACAGGGAGTTCCTTGTTTTATTTCAACTGTGCTTGCTGCATCAGAGTCTGCAGAGAAACACATTTTGCTAATTTAACTTGAACACTAAGCTAGTGCTTACAAGCTCTCACCACAGCTGAGCAAATTAAGGACAAAATAAGAATGCTTGCTAAAAAACAAACAAAACAAACAAACAAACAAACAACCTTATTCCAAGGTCGAAAGGGCTCTATTTTAGGCTACCTGCCCATCCCATGAGTTACCTGCCACAACATGACTTCCCTTAAACTGCAGCGTGACTCTTCCACCTCTCTATCTCAATAAACCTTTTATCCTCATTTTCACACCAATTACAGTTCTGTCTACTCAGCAAGAAGGCAACATGCAGCAAATATTCAGAGTATTTCAGACCTTGCTGAGTAACATTTCATCTCAATCATTATGGATACGGCTCATTAATCCACTGCTGTTTTTAGTATTTTCTTCTGTGCCAGTTTTCTTCCCAAGAGGACATTTTCTTTTTCCAGAACCACAAATCAAGGGAGTTGGGAAACTCTGCATGGATTAAACTCTATAGAGGAACATAAAATAATGGAGAAAGGAAGAAAAAACAAAACAAAAACAAACCATGAAAGAAAAGCATAAAAGCATTAAGATTAAAAGTCACAACAGAAACCTGCACAATAGTGAAATGCTTCAAGTCATGCTTGCTGTTCAGAGAAAGAGGGGATACTAGTAAACATTATCCAGAAAAAAATATTTACTTAAAAACAAAAGGAACAGCAAATTGCAAGGGAATCGTCAGCTTTTAGTTTGAGGGATACACATGTGCTTCAGGGAAAAGACACCAAAGTTGAGGGGTCAACTGCCCCAAAACTCCAAGAAATCAGTTCTTCCCCTCAGAACACTGAAGTTATACCCTAGAAGTAAACTTGTACTCCTGTGATGGTGGTAACATCAGGGCACAGTGATTGCTACCAATAAGATACATAAGAGGCAACCTGAGTTGCAAACTGGAAGAGTTTTCTAATATTTTTTGTGTTGATTTATGCAATAGAATATGGGTAGGTAACAGATGGTATATTATGTTTTTCCTGTTTTGACACAATGTAAAAACATGCCACAGATGGCTGTAATGTAATTCTCATTAACACACTTATATTTTCACAGTTTGGTATAGCAATAATGAAACTTTGAGGTCTGGAATTTCCTGTTGGTTAATTAGTGGTTAGGTTAATAGCTCGGGGAAGCACGCAACCCAAAAAGTTTCCTTATTGTTTAATCATATAATTACTATATTCATATTTCTGGGAAAGCTCTCAAGAGATTTCATGTCACAGTGAAGCTACCTTTACAACCCTCCCTCTGTTTGTGAAACAACTGCATTATTTTACACAGCAGTGTGTGTAGGCAGGAGAGCAATGAACAGCTCTAATTCAGCTCCTCTGGGAAGTTCCAGCAATGCTTTTTATTTTAGAGATACCAACACATACTTAAAGAATTCTTTAAACGCACATTAAATCAAACGCTAGGGAAAAACCAGGATCAACACTTCTTGGTCTGTTACTGGTATGTTGCAATAAAATCACTAATTAATTATCAAGTAATTCTGTGGTTGTTTTTGAAATCCCCATTTATAACCCCTCGCAGAAGCTTGGAGCATGACATGCACAGCTGTATAACAACATCCCATTACGTTTGGGATCTAGAAAGAGGAAAGGAACAATTCACCACAGATCTCCTACTCGGCCTATTGCCATGAGAAAAGCTGTTGCTTTGACACAAACACTGCAAACTTCAACAGGTTAGCAGTTCAACTAGCAATGTAGGATTCACAGCAATCCATAGGCCAATGAGCCTCCATCATGGTCCTCATACTGCAGAGTGACAGCAAGGATGAAAGTCCAACCCATGCCAGCTCCTCTTCCCCTGGGTAGCACCAGAGGATCCCCAGCAGATAACCCATATCCACACATGCGTTAAAGCACAGTGAAACTGATGCCTAGGCAGAACTAGTTCCCAAAAAGTTACTGAATGGGGCAGCTGAAAAAAGGAAAAAAAAATCTACCCAGAGAAACTAGAGCAAGTCATATACTTAGTTGTGAGGTAAAGAGCAATGGGAACTGTACCACTTTTTAAAATGGTAAGGATTCCAGAGAGCCTAGCCACTATCAAGCTATCATGAAAAAATACAATGTGAAAAACACAACTCATGACTTGGGCTACAGAGTTAAAGAAAGCCAAAAGCTGCAAGGCAAAAAGTACCTTTTAAGCTCCCAAGCTCACTTATGACAGAGAACAGCAGAGAAAGAGAATCTGGATCTTCTAACAAATGCCTTTTTCTTTAAAGGTCAATACAGAGATATTTTGTCAGATTCTGGAGCCCTCCCATTCCTTCACACTTTATTTAGACAACATTAAGAAGAACTGAAACAACATTGTTTTCCTTAACTAACAGAAGCAGGGCATGCACACAAAGCCTTTATGGAGCACTAAATGTCACTATGGGATTCACCGATCACATGTATTCAAACACAAACAATTGAAAAAAGATCTCAATGTTTTTGGAGATCTGAAAAGTACAGCTCCCAGCAGAGTCCCTTTGTTTCCTTAAATCACTGCCAGGGGTCTAGGAAGTTAATGAAAAACTGACAGGCAAAATGAAGATCCCACAGACATTTTTTCTTTTGGAAAATCCCATGCTTTAACGCTTTAATTCAGAAATATTTCAGATCTAGTTACACATAAAAGTTTCCATAATCACATCCATTTCTTGACAGAATATGCTGTACTTTGCCAGATTTTTTCAGGGCACCATTACTATATAGAATTTAGAGGGAGCCTATGCGTACATACGATACACTGCTTTACATGTTTTCTGCTATACACATAGACACAGCAACCACTCCCTCAGTTGTTCAGACAGCATATTCCATGGGTTATCTCAATCTTTGGAGCTCATATGCTAATTGGGTGATAAATGACATTAAATATATGCACAGTCAAAGTCTATGATGCAAGTCCCACATAATTTCTTAAAGTTCAGTAAGAATGAAATGATGGAAAAATACCACCTAGCTGTACTGGGATCTGTACTAAAATAAGTAAGGAAAAACCCTCCCTCTGTTTAACAATGACAGCAAGTAATTTAGGTAAGAGTTTGTTTTCCAGGAGCTTATACTGGTGTACAGAAGGATGCTCATTCCAAAGGGACAAGCAGCTGTGTGAGCCACAAAAACTCAGGACAGCAAACATGGCACATTGGGAAACAATATGCCCCAGGTTCACTGCTATGTGTAAGACAGGAATGAGGAAGAAAAGCAGTGTTGTCTCTTACTTAACATGCACACACACAGACTCCTTGATTCAGATAAGCACCTATCTGCTATCAGTATCACTGTCAACTTAACTGGGAGTATACCATACCCCTGCAATGGGAAGCAAAGCATATCTGGAGATTCTCCTCCACACTTCAAAGAAGATATTTCAAAATCAACAAAAAGAGTTGAAAATACTTCCAATATGCAGCCGAATTCTAGACACAGCACAAACAGTATGGTAACCTCAACAAACTACTTGAACATATCTTTAAAGAGATTGAAGGTAACAGGTAAGCATCTTTATAAGCTTACGTTTGATTTTGCCTACTTGAAATCATAATTTTATGGCAATATTCTGAAGAATAGTGCTGCCATCATACTTGAGCTTTATTACACATGTAAAACATTAGCAAATTATTTTTAGTAAGCCAGCACTACTATCCTGTCAAGAGTAAACATAGAAAAAAATGTATTCTGCAAGCTGAAGTGGCACTGGCAAAGACAGACAGAGCTCACACTTTACCATACACCCTCCTAGTATGTTGCTATGTCCACCTGAATGCAGAAGCCTTCCTCGTGCTACCTCAGCAAGAGCTCACAGATGCCATGAAGCTGTGACAAGACAAGCCAGGTATTGCAGAGGTGTACGCATGGGTGCACAGCTCATCGCAGCGCTGTGCTGCCTGTCTCATCTGTGAAGCTGTGTGGGACAAACACTACACCAAATTCTGCCTGGTGAAACATACCAGGTTCTTATAAGCTTTTTACATAGCAGGGCCATCAGCTCAATTTTTTGCCTACTCAGAAAAGATTTTTAAAAGAGAAAGCAAGTAATCAAACACATCACTCCTTAAGTTAAAACTGTAATCTTTTTCTGGTTCAGGGAATGCAGTGAGATTTTTTTGCTAGCCAAAATTTCTAATGCAGAAGTGATTCAAGCCTAGACCTGCAATACACAAGAAGGCATGTGCACGTGTACCTTTCAGTATTCTGGTTTACGTTTTAGGGAAGAATAATCAGAATTGTCCATGACTTACATTTGAGTCATTCAACAAACATTCACTGAATAAAGAACAAGATATTATGTACAAAGAAGTTGTTCTCACGTTGCAACTTCCTGTGACCTGAGTGAATTCTTCAGTACCTTCTGCAATAACTACCTTAAATCACAGACTCTCTACCTTACACAACCCACTACTGCAGAAACCTGTGTGGTACAAAGACCAAACAAGCCTCCTAAATAAAAATGAAGAATCAAAGACCTGCACTGCTTTCCCTCAGGCACACTTCAAACTTTGGTTGTTACTGCCCAGAAAGTCAGGCTTACAAACAGACACATTCAACCACAAGTATTAAAGTACTCAAAGTAGCTTAAAGAAAAGTACAGTCTTAACTGCTTCCCTTCAAACGTTTTGCTTCAGTGAATAAGCATAGAATAGTGAGAACTCCAGCATTCTGCTTACATATACAGTGCATTTATATTAAATGTAATAAAAATGAAATGGGTTATTGTCAAACAAAGGAACTCTTCTGCCAATGCTGGAAAAAAAACTGAAATTTTAGCTCTCCCCATTTATAGCAGCAGTGCCACAGAACAAGCAGCACAATGTAGATGTATGGACTGCAGCATCAACTCTTTCCACCTCTGGCTTTAAGACTGTACAAGAACTCTGGCTCCACATCCATGTTTCTCTGTCCTCACTTCCTAAGAAAAACACACAACTCAGAAGAAACTTAGCTTTCCAGAAAAAAAAAATCAACTGCCGTAATAAGGACAAATTCGAAGATAAGCATTGCTTATCAAAGAATGCATGCACAGATTAGATATACAGATTGGTACCTACCTGCGGCACTTTCCTGCTAAGGAAGAGCACAGAGCTGTGCTGACGGCACTGAAGCCCAGCAGCAGGCTGGCAGGCAGGGAGACTCTGCCAGCCCAGGCAGGGTTTGCACTCGGCCCCACACCCCCACAGAGCCAGGTGGGCAGTGAGTGCTCAATAAAGGGGAGGAAACTGTGGCAGCCAGATCAGGCCTGGGCAATGCTAATATGGAAAGCCCCACAGAACTAAAGGGCAGGACAATAAAAGCCTCAGATGGTATCCCAGTGTATGGTTACCATAGCTCATTTCATTAAAAAAAAACTACTTTTGTAGCAAGAAAAATACTGAAAGCACATTCAAAGCATTGCAACAGCAATTCTTACAGAATAAAGGTAAAAGTTTTTAACACTCAAAAGTTTGGGTTGAGCAGCTGTGCTTGCACAGCCATCTGCAGGTCAGCTCCTGTGTCCAGAGACAGGCAGTGAGACACAATGCTGCACCTGCAGAACTGCTGCTGCATTAAGGGCAGTGCTGGCACTGCTGCCTAGAAGTGACAAACCAACCTGGTCCCTGCCCTGCCTGACAGGCTGAGTGACACACAGGAAAACACAGGGAAAACCCTGCCTTTCAACTTGAGATTCTGATAAGACAAAGCAGGCTATGAGGAATAAAACTGGTTCTGCACTGTAAGGCAGGCTAGGCCGGTAAAGCACTGAAAAGTTCCTTCTCAAATGCTTGCCTGCTATGAAACACCCTCAGCCTTGCACTGAAAATCACAGTGTTTAACCTGCAGGTACTTATCCTTGCTAAGATTTGGACCCTTGAAAATGCTGTAAGGCAAAGTACAACCACTGGTCACAGCATCACTGCTCTTAAGTAGAAAGTTCTCACTCATTCTCCAGTTAAAGTCCATAGAATCCATAAAGTCTATCAAGACCACAGAGGACTTAAATGCAAAATATGAGGGCTTCTCCAAAAGTAGTGTCTCCTATTTTACCACGTTGGACTGCAGCCTCAGGGGCTGGCAATACAGGCTGAACCTTCTCACCAACATTCTGTTCCATGTTGTTGCCATCTGACAGATGGCAGCAACAGGGCTGTCTGACACAACAGCATATGACACAGAAGTGCAAATGAAACAAAGGTGCGGAATTGAATTCCTTCACGCAGAAAAAAATGGCATCCACAGACATACATTGACAACTGCTGAGTGTTTATGGAGATGCAGCAGCGGATGTGAGTACAGCGAGGCAGTGAGTGCTGCATTTCAGCAGAGATGGCAGCAACAGTGGGTGACCTCTGCTGGTGCAGATTCTTACAAGATGCAGGCTCTTGTTCATCACTGGCAAAAGTGCACAAATAATGACAGCAATTATGTTGAAAAATTGTATCTCGTAGCTGAGAATTTGCTCTAACAGATAGTGTTATGTATTTCCATGGGAACAACAGGTACGCAGGAAGTATTACTTTCAGAGGGACCTACATAAGAAACCTAGACAAGTGAGTTATAAGAAGGAACTGTCTTCCCCCATAACTGACTACATACCTAAACCATACGCATATGTTGCGCTGATAAAATATGGAACCACTTAACATGCTCCTAAGTTACAGCTGTGAAAGGATGCACTTCTTTCCCTTCCCTGCTCCAGTTTGATCTTTCCTTTCCAACAATCTAAACTAGCACCGCTTGTTGATTTAATGCAGCAGATGAATGAACTGCCCAGAAATCCTCCTTCTATTCTTTCCCCTAGGCGAGTTCAGAAGGGACACATCGCTGCTGCCTCACACAAGTCATGCCAGGAGCGCGCTGCGTCCTCCCAGCTGGAGCGGGTCTGCGGCCAGCAGGACAGGCACTGCAGCACTTCTCCTATAAACCCTTCTCCTTGTGGTGGATGAGCAGAAACTGGTTAGTTTCATAGAAGCCATGACAGAAAGAGCCACAGGGTGGCACTGCAGGTAGGCTCCGTTTTGAAACGGTTTTCGGTTGTTTTTTGTTTTTTTTTAGTTTTCCAAGCAAACTGGCACATATCTTACTTCATCTGTATGAAAAAGTAAGCAGACTCGTCAGTATTTTTTCTTTATATCGTTCAGCTATCCCTAGCACTTAAATCATATCTTAAAAGAGACAGTCTACTGCAAATATATCAAGGTATCTTATAAATATATTAAATGGTATTTCAGAGCATAAAACAAAAACAATGACATTCTAAAGACTCTAAGAATTGGCAAGCATTTTTTATTTACTAGTTCATTTTAAATAACTAACAAATTCACAACACACATGCATTTTCATACAGATGTTATAACATTCTCTTCAAATTTTGTCTTCTAAATCAATACTGAGATTGCAAAAATCTTTGAAGAGTGCTCTCTGAAGCATTAGGTAGGACAGCATTACCTTCTGAGAAAGTGAATAAAAGTCTATGAAAAGAGGTCTTAACACTGCATTCATTACTATCACTTCCTTTTAAGACACTTTTCTTCTCATGTATAAAGTAATCAAAAACCTTTAATGCAAAACATAAGACGTAGGAGAGCAGTATTATGAAGCTGGACTTACAAGTCTATCTTTCCTGCTGTGTTGTTTTTCCTTCCCCAATTTCAAACTCCTGCCATTTCAGTTAAAAGCCAAAACCAGTTGGTTACAAGGAAAGCTATTTCTGTTCATGCAGTGAATAAACTGATATTCAAAGGAGATTTGGAGGTCAGCCAGGATTGCAGTAGTTTCTTTCCATTTTTAAACAAAAGGCTTCTTCAAATTATAAACCTGATATTCCTGTAGATTCAAAGCTAACAGATAGCATAAGACCATGCACTACCATGAGTCACCTGAAGACCTAGACCATTTTAAGTTCTCAGTTTTAGAGCATTATCAGCAACAATTAGTATTCATTGTCAGTGCTTCTAGTAATAATAATAAAAAGTTGTGCTTCAACTCAGTTACATTATTTCAGGAACTAGAATGCAACTCATCTGCTGTCATTTTTCTTATCCCAGAGGGCAAGAATTCTAGAGAAAAAAAATAGTTATTCCCTTGGGCAGAAACTGAAGAGAAGATTAGTAAGTATTTCAACTGCCAAGTAGCAGTATGCCATTCTTTCTGCTACAAGCTTGCTCCTTGTATTTCTTCAACCATTTGTATATGGAAATTGTCGCTGCTAGATATCATGGCATTAATTTATTGGCACATAAATGTGTCACCATACCAGTGACTTCAGTGAGATCCAAATCAAAATCATCTCCTGCCTTACCCAATATGTTATGTAATAGTATTGATTTCCAAGGTTATATAAATTTTATTCAAGCACATTATTTACCCATTGTGGTGACACATATACTAAAGCATTCTACATTTTGATCAGTGATCTCAGGACATGTGCCTAACAACTACTAAATTAGCAAGAGAGATAACATGGTAAAACATGCTGCATTTGGTACCAAAGCCTCAGTTCTAGGAATTGGTACTTCTTAAAATCATGTATTTAATAGAGTTAGGACAAAAAAAAAAAAAAAAAAAAAACACACACACACAGTCAAAGGAAAATATCTTTTGCTCGTTATTTGATCAGCTTGGGGATGGAGAGTCCTGAGTGTTACATCTTACTTATATACTTTAACTTTAGGGTAGTTGGGTTTGTGATGAAGTGTCTGCCTACACAAAACAAGAAGAAAAAAAAAAAAAATCAAGTATTTCAATTTTATCTCACAAAAATCAATTGCTAAAGACAGAATTCAGCCACTCCTAGCACTGTCTCATCCACACAAGAAAAAAATCTGTTTCTAATATCTCAGCTATCCAAAGTTAGAGTATCTCATATGAACTTATTTATGCAGATGCCTAAGAAGTTCCGTATGTTTTCAACAGTCTAGAACAAAAGAATTTATTCAAGAACAAAAAGAATTCAAATGGCTGCACAGTTTTTGTCACTGTAACACAAAGCATTTATATGCAGCTCTTAACAAAGAGCTGCTTTATCACACAGAACTTCACACTTTTCCTCAAAAGCGCAATCAGTACGTAGCCCGAATTTGTACACAACCCACAGGAATTTAGATATATGAAAACACATTTTACAAGGCAAAACAAAACCCACACACAACTGTTCCCATCCAGCACTGAGACACGTTCTTGCATTCCCATGGAAAGTCAGAAGTGAAAAGGGCACAGCCACATATTCCTTTGAGGCCTTGCACAACTGAACCACTGGACAACGGACAAGTTCTGGTCCCCCATCAGTAGTGCAGACACACAGACCATGGGAACTCATTTTCTATGGGTCACTTGGATACACAGCTGTGTATGTCATTTGTTTTCAGACCAAAAATGTCTTCTTTTAGGGGAACCACAGATTACTGCAAGATTAAAAAAAGACAAAAATATCTGTATTACTATGTGTGGTATGGCTGACAGTTAAGCTA
Source organism: Tetrao urogallus (assembly GCF_951394365.1). NCBI lineage: Eukaryota > Metazoa > Chordata > Aves > Galliformes > Phasianidae > Tetrao > Tetrao urogallus. The sequence continues at coordinate 17,097,993 of NC_136821.1, forward strand.
AAAACATTCAAAGCTACTATTTCACTGAACAGTGCAGGAGCACAAATTCTGCAAAATTAAAAACAGTTCAAAGATATCTTTGCTGCATATCAAAGACTATTAGTAACAGATCACCCTCAGGAAGAGTCCAAGAACTATGCTCAGAAGCCCCATCACACATTGATGATTTTATCTGTCTTCTTGCTGACAAATGACTAAAGTTTGTGTTACAGTTCCACATTTTTTCTAGGGTAAGTAAATTTATTCTATCATCTACTCAAAAGAGAGATGAGTAACAGCTATCAAGATTATGTAACAGATCAAGAAGCTATTTCCATTCCTGGATTTCTACTGTTGCCAGTTTTAAAATATAGCCTGCATACATAAAAACCTAGGGAGTCAACGTACATGAAAAAACAGATGTAATCATGTAACTGCAACTATGAGAATACACAAGTGGTTTGCGTTGAAAGTGATGGGACAGCCACAAATTATGTTTGACAGACAAAGTTAATCGAGTATTGATTCAGACATACAGATCGGGATCAGAAAAATAAACTGCAGCTTTTTTGTCCCTTAAGATATGTAGAGAGGCTAAAGCAAGCTGTGAGAAACTGCTAGGAGACACCTAAAGTCACCTGTTAAATTAAGCACTATGGTTCACAGACACAGAAGCAGACTATGATTCTTGTTGCTCTGTCTTCATCCCCCTCCTCTACAGTTTATCACATTCTCACCATCTTCTGTTTCTAAGGATCAGCAACTGGCTACCAAACCTTACTGGTTCCAACTCCTAATCACTCTGTGAGCTGCTAAACCATGCCTCTGAGCTATTCAGTGCACACCAATGGCCTGGCTGAATCTATTTTCTAAAAAATAAAAATAAAGTAAAGCAATTAATCAACATGGCTAAATACCTGCTCATAACAAACTTCACACCAGTCCTCTACTTCTGTGTGTGTAGTCACATGTCTTCTCAAGCTCAACATCACATTTAAGCTCATAATACTATTTTCTGCCTGTTTGGAGATGTGGAACAACAGGGTTGAACAAGGATACATCTGTCACAGAAACACTGCAGTCTGTGCCAAACATTTTTTAGACTATACGTTTAAGTGCAATTCAGCAGTCTTTAAAAATGTACCATTAGCTTTCTGTGGCCACATGTGGCTAATGAGTATTCCAGGTGGCTGTCATAGGAACATAACAATGAGGTAGGCTTCTGAGAACATTATAAGGCAAATTTCACTGTTAGGACTAGTCATAATTTATCTTCTTATTTTTCCATTTTTCAGCCCAAATTCAGCCCCTCCATGTCATATTCTACTTTTTTAAAATTACAATAAGAGGAAAGGCAACTGTTCCAACGTCATAATGGGCAGATCTGCCACAAAAACAGTAGCTAGATGTTCCCTACATCCCATACTTCTTACACAGCTGAGCTAGAAATGAAGGAGAACACAAACTGAGACTAAAAAGAACAGACCTTGGGGTCCCATCGTGTTTCACCATGTAGATCTCTCTGAAAAATATCAACATTTTATAGCTAAATTCCAGTCTGAAACTCTCCCTTTTGGACATTCAGGAGATATAAATCACCTTCCTATTTTGGAAACCTCAAATATGACAGTACTACGTTTAAATCAGATATTACTAATTCTTTTTCTTTGTTTTACAAGAAAAATTGTAACATACCACAACATGAAGAGACAAAACAGATCTCAGAGTTATCACCTTTATTTCACTGGATTTAGTGTACATAACCTCAGTGGCTGTGCCTCTTCTACAGTATTCTTTAATGTTTTAAAATAAAACTTTTGAGATTCACCACATACAGTCTGCATTTCAAATACCTACCCTGCACCCATTATCCTTCTGCTACTATATGTTTTGGGACAGGGATTTGCACTGAAGAAGCCATAAACTGTTATTTAATGCCAGAACAGGATACACAGTTCGAAAAAAATGAATGGTGAGGGAAAAAAAAGAAAAAAAAAAAAGGACTCCTTTAATGCTACACTCTAGAAGAGATGAAAATGTTCTTTATGGAACACACTGTTGGACTGTGCAATAACGGCTGCCACGCTCAAAAACAACAACAAAAAAACACTTTAAAATAAAATAAGATTATGAACAAACAGTTGGGATCCAAATTTTAGACAAAACAAATCAGTCAAATTGAAGAGAACGTCCACTACGGCTTTAAATTACAAGAGTGACTTCCGAAATCGGGAACTAAAATAAATACAAAAACTGGAATCTATCAGCAAAGACTTCCCACCCCGCATCCCCCAACAATTCACAGTATGCATCTTTTACAGCAAACCACCTGTGACACCACGTGCACACTGCAGCATAACAACACTGAGTGCATGCAAAACCAACTGACTCATAATCAGACACAATGTTCATGCACAGATTACTAAATGTATCAATGCTGTGGAACCATGAAATAACTTCTGACCCATCATCAGAGAAATTCCCGTCCTTAAAGACTTTCAAAATGTGATTGAATAAGGTCCTGATCATCTTAACGTTTTTCTTTGAGCCACAGCTGACATGAGGTGACCCCACACAGCTCCCTCTAGCCTAACTCCTGACTCTGTAACGCTGCACTAATAAAGACAGACTCTAACCCATCCCTTCTGCTATCCACAGCTCAGCTAACCTCTGATTAATTTGTTCCAAATAAAGGAGAAAACAATTTGCATTTGCTGAAAACAGAAAAAGACATTACAGCTAAATTCTTGAATCCTGAGTAAGTCTACTAATCTAGATCAGTGCTTGCAGCATTTTTTAATTCGTAGATTCCTAAAAAGGTCTTTCAATCAGCAGATGCTAGCTTTGCAACCAATACAAACCAGCTGGAATAGGCATGTTCTCTAGCTGTTTTGTAAAAGCTCGTGGGCCACAAGCTGGTTTGGAAGCTGCTGACATAACCTTATGGCACAGTAAGGAAGGTGATAATAAAATCATTCACTCTACTTTCAGCCTTTTCATACAAGCAGCAATTCCTATTATTAAGGGGAGGTGGGCATGTTTTATGCATTTTGGTCATGTGTTTACTGACTGATGTCCAAGCTCCATGGAGCACAGACTTTCACTTTTTGTTCTTAAAGATTTCACCTAAATACCAGAAGACTTTCACTGCAGCTAAGTGGAAGTAAGGAATCAGAAGCTTGTGTTTTATTCAGCAAACAAGTTTCAAATTTCCCCAAAGTGCTATGTAGGACGTATCATACTTACTCACCTCTGCTTATGAAGCAAAAGCTGAAAAGCCACTTGAGCAATCCCCCTGCACTTCCTACTATCTCAGTATTGCACAAACTGCAGCAAGCATCCTTACACCAGAAGACCATTTGGAAACAGAAGCTGAGGTTTATCAATCAGGACTACGAACTGCAAACATACAGTGCAAATATTCCACATTAAATGCAATTAGCCAAAACAGGTCAGATGAAAATGGCACAGGCCAGGGTTAGCATACCTTCCATAAAACAAATCTGAACTTTTTCTGAGGACAAAGCTAACATTTACCAAGTGAAACTAGAAACAAGTGAAACTTGACCATTTTAATTAAAAGCCTCTGACAAAGCACCAGAGATGTGATGAAAAACATGTTCCTTACATTGTTTTTTTAAATCTTTATTTATTTTTATTACTATTACTAAGGCTCTTCAGAAGTGAAAACGGAAGCTTGATTAGTAAAAGAATTCATCAGAATTTATCAGCTTCCAGTACAAAATTCCTGCTTGATTTAATTCCCAGGATATCAGTTATTTTTCTGTTAATTGTAAGGTCAGAGAGGACCCTATTTAAGCAATAAGCAGCAGGAACTAAACAAACAGAAGACCGGATCTGTAATTGAAATGTGTTTCCTGGAGGAAAGGAGTAAATCAGTGCAGATAATGTACTACAGAAGAAAGGAGAAAAAAAAGCAAAAAGTCACATGTTCCAAAACAATCTGTTCAAAAAACTTCTCACTAGAACATAAGTAGCTCTACAAAATTAGTGCCCCATTAAGGAATTTACATACTTAGCAAGGTTTAAGTTACTAATCAAAAGCAACAGCTATTTGCTTTGTGGACAAAGAGTTGTGATACACAACTGAAGTTACAAAACAACCTGCACAGCCACTTCTGTCTGTGTGAGTGCACATCTGAGACAAGAACTCCAGAACACAACCTCATTCAACAGCCAGTTTAAAAAAAATAATTCTGGCAGTATAGTAAAGAGGCATTCAGAGAACTGGAACAGTTCAAATAATTTTTAATGCTTTTGAAATCCACCAGTTACAAGGTCACATTCAGTGTTATTTCATGGCACACCTCCTGATACCAGGTTTCTGGCCTGTGGATGAGCATCATGTGTTTATATGAACAGCTGGAATTTGACATTTGTCTTTAATGAACATAGGATATGACTACTAAAAACTGTATGTATTTTCCAAAAATCACTGGTCTCTCCTAAATCACTGCTCATCCTCATTTGATCATTGAAACATTAAGGATGGAAAAGAGCAGCAAGACTGCCAGCCTAACACCACCATGCCCACTAAAACATCTCCCCAGGTGTCACATACACCCTCCTTGAAAACCTCCAGGGACAGTGACCTCACTGCCTTCCTGGGCAGCCCGTTCCAATACTTCACGCTTTCTGATTTGAAATTTTTCCGAATATTCAACATAAGTCTCCCCTGGCACAACTTAAGGCCACTACCTCTTGTCCTATCACGGTTACCTGGGAAAAAGAAGCCAGCCCTCACCTCACCAACACCTCATTTTAGGCAGTTGTGGAGAGCAACAAGGTCTCCCCTGAGCCTTTTCTTCTACAGACTGACTAATCCTAGCTCCCTCAGCTGCTCCTCCTAAGGCGTGTTCCAAGTGGTTGATAAACCCCCGCTAAAGACACCAAGACATCTAACAACTGACCAACAAATATTTTCAAATAAATTAATTTCTAACCCCAGAAAAGGTTGCCCCTCCACAAATTAGGCAGAAGTAACTGTACAAAAAAGACATCATCTCCATACGCAGCCAATTCCAGATGACGTGGCAGAGCAACACAGCTGGAACTGGCAGGACTTAACAGGCACCGGGGAACAATCCACATCCCCGTTACTAAACCACCCTTGGCCTGAATATGGGAAAGGAATTTTCTATTTCTATAATCTAAGGAGCCATAAAGAGATAAAAATAACCACTTTGTTTGTCCTATTGAATAGGGGATTAAAATAACTGGCAACATTTTAAGTCATGCACCAGAGGTAGATTCACCAGGTCACAATTGGAAAAGGAGAACTGCCAGGCCTTGATAAGCATGGCAATTACAGTTCTTTTATATACAGAACCACTCCAAGGGAGAGCAGCTTCCTTACACAGCAATAACAGCATATCCTTTGATTTATACAGTAGTCCTCCAGCAATACAACCAACATCCTGTTTTCATCTTAAAGTACAGCTGGGTAGGTTGCCTACAGGCTTTATTTATCAGAGCTCTTCTAACCAAGTCCATTCTCATTATGAGAAACAGCACCATCCAGTTCAGCAAGCATTTCTTATCTTCCCAACTCTTTCCTTTTAAAAATTCTGATGTGGTATCTACATTTAGGTACTACATTGATCTGATATAATGAGAGCTTTGAAATAACATTTATAAACTACAGTAAAAATGCTCCCCCCACCTGGAAAGTCATGTAAAAACACCCAAGAAAATTCAGAGGAAAAGGAGTTTGTGGCTTTCAGAGGAAAGATCAGAAATACTGATTGAATGACCTAAGCTGTAAGATTTCATAAAGCCCTCAAAGCACAGATTTCCAAGATCAGGAATTACTTTTGTGAATCCTCCCCAAATTTAGAAATTTTCTCCAAATAACAGAGAATCTCAGTAAAATGCCTAAAAACATAATATTTCTATTAGATACCTCTCTGACTACTTTAAATATTTAATAGTTCTGCATCCTGTGTTACCACAAGTGAGAATTCTGCCACAAAATCACTTTTCCACACTGTTACCCATGAAGGAACTAGCCAAGAAGCATTTTGTGTATGATTTACATTCATACTCCGTGCCCATGCAATAACTCATGAACATTCCACTTGCATGCTGTCACCTTTTAGAAAGAGAAGTATTGAGAATGCTTAACTGTTCACTAGTGCACTTGCTCAAAACAGTTTTAGAAGTTTTTCACTTGTTGAATGTTATTCACAAAAATCTAATACAACGAGGAATGTGTCTCTAGTTATAGCAACATTTTATATTGATTTACATTCAAAGGGTAAGCAGCATACCAACAGAGCATCAGTGGAAACATAAATGCTTTATCAATAGGGCAAGGTTCTCATTTAGAAAGTAATAACCCTGATTCAAGTGAACAAGAGAACTTAGAACTCGTTTGCACTAGTCAGAAAAAGGGGATGGTGTGGGGATAAAGACGGAAGACAGCCAGAAGTACCACCAGCAGAGCTACAGCAGTAGAAACTTCAGTGTCCAGAAGGTGCGTAGATCTGAACACCACCCACACCACAGCTTCTGCTATTGTCCTTAATAGTGTAAGTTAGGCCAGGGACAAGCTGCAGGTAATTCATTTGCTAAAATCTCACTAAGACTTGTCCCAGTTCCCTCAAATCTACTATTGTAAACCAATGCTTCAGAGTCTGATCAAAAGGAATGCAAGTCTTGTTTTAAGATACTGAAAATAGCTGCTCATTAGCTTCTCTCTCAGCTTAATACTGCTATCTATGTAGATGACAGGAGAATGAGACACCAACAAGAGAGCTAAATTCACCTGAGAACTCTGTTCACCCTCACTCTACGAACTAGAACTCCATGTGCCAATGGCCCCAAACCCATTGACCTCTCCCAGTTGCCATGTTTTCTCTCCCAATAAAAAGGGTTGAGTTTCAAACACCACTCAAAGACATCTGTAGAAACAGCTCTAGCTTCCTATCATGCAAGAGTTCCAGGTTGCTTCAGAACAACAACCAGAGAGCCATTAGCCATACCTAAAACAAAAACAGTCACAATTTTTCACATTTTTTTACATGGATTTGAGGTCACTGCCATACTGCAGCTACTGTAAAGAAGAAAGCCTCTCTTTAGGGCCAGAACTTCAAAGCTTACCCTTCAAAAACATCATCAAATTAAAAAGAATATCCTGAAGTGAACACAAGTAAGAGAAAAGAACAGAAAGCAATAAAAACCTCGCCAAACTTTAAAAAAAGACTTGTGTAATCATAAAAAGCTGGTTGCCAACATCTAAGTGAAGAAAAAGACTTAAAGAATCTACAATAAACTTATTACTCCACCAACTCAAGAGCAGCAGTAAATCTGCACAGCTCAGAACAAGACACAAACTCCTTTCCACCTAGGTTGTCCACATAAGACACAGTGAGGTATTCAACTACTATCAAAAGAGAGTAAGAAAAGTCCTTAGCCTGTAACAGATCTCTGAATCCTTAGAGTTGAAAGGAACATCCGAAGGCCATCTAGTCCAACTCCTGTGAAACGAACAGGGAGCAATCAGTCTCTCATAAAGAGCCATAAAACCATTCCTTTCTTGTTGTAATTTAAATGTTTAACTCAAAACATTCGTCAATCAAAGCCACAGATGAATGCAGTGAAGATATGACTTGCTGGTACAGCCCCGTTAGTTCAAGGATGTGATTCGCATCTGCTGACATCTCATGTTACTGTCAGAAGGGTGGAGCTTAAGGACTAAACTTTTACAATTCCTGCTAAAGTTTTGACATATTTCAGCTCTCCCTTCCAATCCTTAGTAAAGTATCTTTGCAAACAAACTGGAGCTCTTTCTACCGCACTGAGCACCTATTCACACAATTCCACAGACTGACTAAAGACAACTCAGTATACAACCAAGATGTGAATCTTGATCTGAGAGGATGTGGGAAAGGCCAGTAATTGTAGAGTTGTCCAAATCTCATTGGCTTTTATCGCATTTTTACGTGACTTCTAAAAACTCAACATTATTGTTTCTAATCTTGGACCCCTTGTTTACATATAAGAGAAGAATTCTTTAGATATTTAACTATTCTTTCTTTCTGAGACTGGTGCTGGCACCGACACTGTACACTTCTCAGTTAATTAGGGTAGGATTTTTGAAGGGTATTTCTATCTGAAGTTCTTCCAAGAACCTCTGACAAGCCTTTGTTTACAAAATAAACAGTTCACTGGGCGCTTCATTTCTTACTACAGATTTGTGCACCATGAGCAGGAAGAGGCAGCATCAGCTGGTCAAAGAACAGAGATTTAACTCAGGAAATGCGAAGGTTACACAGTCAGGGTATCTGCTATGAAAGGCCCACTAGGCCTGTAGGCACACATCTGATGGACAAGGCCCAGCAGTTAGCAGTCACTAACCGGCAAGACAATGGCACAGCTGAATTCACACAGGGCTGCACACAGGCTGAAGGCCTCATTAGCAATCCAAATCCTGAACCAGGTCTGAACTCAGTATTGCTCCAGTGAGGGAGCAATAGTGATGTCCCTCACTCTCAAGTTTAAAACATCAAGCATATCCAACTTAAAGGGCAAGTTAATCTATAACCAGTGCTCACAGCATGCCATCCTCTGCCAAAGGCAGGATCAACACGGCAGGCTGGATTTTACCCACGAAGGTGAAGACTTTAAGAGAGTTTTGAGATTTCAACATGCCGACCCTGCTGTCCCCACAAGGAGGACAAGCCACACAACAGCAGTGACCACAAACTGACAATCAAAACATCTAAAAAAAGTAATTAGATGAAGTAATATTAGAAGTATTAGTCATTACCTTTTGTCTTCATATTACACAACTGTAAACACAAAGCAGAACTTATTTTCATATTTCTTTTAGAAGACTTCCTAACCAGCTCCTATTACACCCTATGCAAGCAAATAAGCCCATAAAATGGTTATGATCTCCTCTGCTCACTCTAGACTTTTACAGGCCTGCATTTCATTTTTAGCTATCAAAATACAAATAACCACTGCCAACATGATTACAGCAGTCTTACAAGGTTAAATCAGTAACAGAAACATGACCAAGTTTCTCAAATAAGAAGTGCCTTACTACAGTAAAGATACAAGACAAAAATGTGGGGTTTTTTTTTGCCTTCTTTTTAACGTAACCTCACGTCTTATAGAAATGCTTTAAACAAGGAGAAGGAGAATGTATTTTGTCTCAAATGAAATTTCTAGCTTTAGTACTAAACACGTTAATCACTAACATCCAAACTCTATATACAAACAACAGAAGCTTGAAAACAAATAGTTTTTTTTCTTGTCCTAATGCTTCTATTAACTCATACAGAATAAGGTTATGGTGTTATAAACTAAACTGGGGCCACAATTACAGTCATACTTTACTTTTCTCAAAGCTGAGATCTAAAAATACACCTGATTATCTTTTGGAGCTCACAGATGTTGTACTAGTGTGACATTTCTCATCTCCTCTGCAGAGGGGGCACAGCTCCTATGGACATGCCATGGATCTTGCCATGAAATTGCTCAAGTTACCAAATGTTTGGTGTTTTTTTGTTTTGGTTTGGTTGTTGTTTTTTTTTTTTTTGTTCGTTTTTAAACTCCATCCTTCATCAAAACTTGTACAAAATACTGGTTGGTTGGCATTGCATAGGATGAAATTACAGCATTTACATCCTATGTCACTATTTCCAAACATTCTCAATTCTAAATAAAAACTTATTCCGGATTAAATTGCCAGCAAGCAGATTTAAAAAGCAAACAAGAACAACAACAAGCGCCTTGCAAACCCACTGGCTAGCAGGCTTTATGTATGGGAACTACTGAACCCAGAAAAATTTTTCTGTGAGTACATGGAAAAAAGAAAAGAACAATGACAAGAAAACCATTCTTAAGCAGTATCTTAAAGACCACCACCAGAAAAAAAGAAAAAAAGCACAAGAATTTATTTGTCTGAATATTTCTAAAAGTACTGAGATGAAGTCATTTAATAATGTAAAGGTTTCATTCAACTTTCACAGTTCATTGCACTTCCCTCCTCTCCCTTTATTCATGTGAAACTTATAGATGAAGAGGCATTACAGCAGTGTATTTTGGGAGGAAGACTGGAAAGTTTGCAAGTGTTTGGGCAGCGGAAATATGAGAACGGTCAAAAAAAGATGCTTAGAATCAAGACAGATTCCAGCAGTTCAGACAGTGATGTCAGATCCTTATTACTTTTCCAAAATACACTGCTTCAGATTCTCTCCATCTCCCTTGCCATTAACAGTCAGCTCTGAAAGACTGCTTTTATAACACTGATTTTCCACCTTGCTATTCTATGGAAGTGAACAAGCATTACCTTGTGTGCTGAGACTATCCTCACTATACCAAAGGGGAGGCAAGCAGAGGAGATATGATTGTTCTCCTTCCGTGTAGAGCAAAAAACCAAAAGTTATTTTAATTACAAAATCCTCTGACTACTGTACATATCATTTGGAAGAAAATATTCTTTCTACTCTCCCCCGAAAAAGGAAAAAAAAAACACCAAAAAAAATAAACAAAAAAGACAACAACTTAAGGAGTTGCAGGAATACAGATACACCTTCCAGGTAAAAAATGCTTTCAACACTGTTGTCACAAGACCTTGTAAACAGATAGCTCAGCAGATTATCTTCTACTTGCATTATAGCATCCGACTGTTCTGCCCTCCAGTTTGGCAGCAAACAGGGGACTAGGTTCTACAAAGGTCAAGAGCAATGCAATGATACTTAAACATTTGACAACATTACAAATGACAAGAACTCAACTTATTGTATTTTTCCCTAGTGTACTTCTAATTATCTCATTACCTACACATTGAAAATATCTGCACATTAATAACTTGCAAGCAAGCATTCATCACCCTTTTGGAACAAGCTCTCTGATGCTATATGAGCCAAAGCAGGTAACAGCCCACAAGACCAAAGTACAACATCCATGTACAGCTCAACCAGATTCCACAGCAGATCATTACGTGACAATGAAGAACAGCATGCTGCCATGCTTGGAGAGGTCTAGGGAAAGGACACCATCAAACTGGTGAGAACCCGATATCAGTATTTAACTACACAGCCTTATGGAACAGCTGAAAGAGATACTGAAGCCTTCCAGTAGATAAAAGCATAAAAATTAGCTGCTATATAACCACATACAGAGCTTTAGTCTTTGGAAGATGATCTATCTAAAGGTCTGAAATGAAAGCAGCTAAAATACCCAAGAGGAGAATTAATGCCCAAGAAATCAAAGCAAATTAAAATAAGATTTCTAAAACCAACAGAGAAATTCTTTTTAGGAATACGAATGTGAAAAGGGACTTGATTCTGAAGACAAACACACAGGTTTCTAATTTTGTTATTTTGCAGTGGAGTGATATTTAGAATTAAGACATCACTTTATAGTGACAATAGGGGAGATGCAGGGCAAAGAACAAAACGCATGATCATCGGTATTTGAGAGAAAGTCAAACTCTCACACAGAAATTATTTACATTATTTGGCGAGCTGGAAAGGTTCACTTAGATATATTTAAAATGTATACATATTTAGATACATAAATTTACACAAAATCAAATTACATTTTCTAAACCAAGTGGTTATACTTACAGAACAGAGAGAAATAATAACGTTCAAATAAATATGCAGGAAAAATTGTTAAGGTGCAGCTAAGAGAGTACACTTTGGAAGCTATTTCTCCAATTTAAATCTTTGATGAATTAATGCTCCCAACAACAAAACTGATGCTTTCTCGCAGGAAAAAGCTCATGCCTAGCCAAAAATATTTATGTGTTCTATTTTCTTTAACCAAAAATAGCAATCCTGACAGCTCTAGTCTTGCAGAACAGTTGACATATACAGAAGCTCCCCAGGGAGACATTTCATTCATAGGTTAGGGATGCATCTTTTACCCACACTCATCTTTTTGATCCTTTACAATCACTGAAAGATGCACAAAAATGGGAGTGCCCTTTCTGAACTTCGTAATCTCCAAGCAAATGAAAAACAAATCCAGGAACTCTTAGTTTGGTAAAGATTCCTATGGGATTGCACTCATAATGCAGAAAAAATATGTTTCCTTAACTATGAAAAAAAAGCACATTTCTACACTTAACCATCACCATGCAGATTTTAAGTTAGAATGCCCCTACTTGAACTCAAAGTAGTAAAAGTTTACTTTCATACAAAGAGTTGCACTTTTAATTATGAAACCATATTTAGGAGAGTATTCAAGTGAAATCTCAAATTTTTAATTGCCTGTTACAAGTCAAAGCAGCGTTGCTTTTTCCCCTGCTGAGCTCCCCATTGACACATGCTGCAGTTTCCCTTTCATTGTGCTAATGCTGGGCATAGCCACAGAATTCTACAGGAGTCTAGGAGAAAACAGCTTCTTGTCATCCTTGAATGCTTTGACGTCAACTCACTGAGTTGCAGAGCAGAGTACAGCAGCAGCAAATGCTCCTGCAATGAGCAGCTCTTTCTCAAGCAGCCTGCAGCCATGTGAGCATGAAGCCAAAGCAGCAGGTCAGCTGCTAGGGAGCTAGGGAGAACCAGGTGAGAAGGAAGAAAAGACCTGTTTTAACTTGCAAGCAGCCATGAAGAAGAACACTCTGCGTTCCTCGCTCTCTTAATGGAGTGGATACAACTCACACTGGCTTGTAAATTTCAAGGGAAAAAAAAAAAAAAAAAAAAAAAAAAATCAGAACTATTTAGCTGAGCAGGTGCTAAGAGCTGCTTGGATAATTTGGGATCTGCCACTCTCCAGCATGCACAAGGCTACAACAGCAGCAGCTGGAAACGACAGCGGCCACGCTGTAACTTGCTGTAACACTGAGAAAACTTCCACACTACAGTCAAAAAACAGAAGCAGTGCTGGGCTTCCTGAAGGGAGGCCTATTTAGATGTTAGTAGATTAAAGGAGAAACCATTTGTTTGTAAGTCTGAAACATTCCTGGTGACTCAATTTACCTGTCAGATGACAGGATGACTATAAAGGTCTCCTCTGGGATCTAAGCCTTTGGATCCTTACAATGGGCCCTTTTCTTCTTCCACCCAACACAGATGCTACTACTCAAAATAAACAGTGATCTTCAGGTCTACATGAACACTGTAGTCTCTTATAAAGTTAACAAAAGCATCCAGTAACAACAGAAAAGAAGAACTTCACATAAGATAACATTGAAACAAACCCATATTCTGGTCCAAAACACCTTTTTTCTCACATGCCTTTGAACTAATGACTAGCTCTCCTTTTTGGAAGGTAGCATCATGCTAGACAAAGCTTAGAAATAGTTGCTGATTTCTCTTTTGTATACTACCCTCCCACACAAATTTTCACTCTAGCATCCTCATTCCTTAGCCCCCTAACGTTTCCTTGATCTCATTCCCACAGCAACATACTCCAACAGGGAATGTAACTGCTACATACTCAGCTATGACTTCAGACTCAATGTTTGAATATCCAAACCAGCCACTAAATACAACAACATTCAATTCAAAGCACCACTGTGTCATGCAGCTATTCGAAGTTGCCTTGGCTAAGGCAGACACATTAAAATGAACAACAAAATCACCCTGAGAAGTGTTCCATATACATTCCAAATTCAGATGACAAACAACACCCTGGAACAGGAACATTCAAGTGGCTCCTGATTGGGATCCACCCACAAAGTGGTTAACTCCCTGCTTTAAACACTCAGCAAATGCTATGGGCACAAGTTCTCAAAGTTCTTTCCATTTCGTTATTTTTCTAATTAGTTCTTCTTCATCGGGTCATGGGAACAAGAAAAAATGAGCTATTTATCTTGAATTCTTGAGCATAAGAGATAGAGTACTTTTAAGATCGGATGGCCCACTGCACGCAGGCCAACGTACATTCTGATTCTAGAGACTGCTATCGAAAGCACAAAGGTATTGTGTTTATCCACAAGTATCTATACATGATAAAGTAGTAAGCACATCATTAGCGACAGCCAATTAACTGGAAGTAAAAATGCAGTTCCAGGCCTAACCCACATTTCACCAACCGGCAAACTTGCATTCTCCACTTTCCCCTCCAACCTGCTGCTATGGCGTGGCAGCTGACCACCTGCCCTGCTGTCAGCACTGCCCTTTCACACCACAGAGGACCTGCATTCGTACTGCAACTAATCTGTGGCCAGGCTGGGAACTGGCTCAGCTGACAAGTTGAAAGAGAGGGAGAGAGCTCAAACCAGCACTTTAAGCTTGATGCCAGACATTTTTCAACACTGAACCACAGCTGATGTCTCTGGAGATCTGTAATCTGATTGAAATTATTTGATAAAAAGAACTCAATGGTTGTATTGAGGCAAAGACACACAACAGATAAGTTAAATTTCTTGTTCTTTCTGTAAATACCACATCTATTTCTCAAAGGCAGCTCTAACCAACTGAAAAGATTTTTGTCTTGCTCCTCTTATTAACTTCAGTATGTCCACCAGGCCAAGCTGCCAGGGAATGGAGCATAACAACACCAGAGGAGGTTCTGAAGCACCCAGGCACTGCCCCATCCTGCACTGACCTCTCTGCCTTCAGCCCTGGAGAAAAGCTGTAGCCCCCAGCTGTGTGCTCATGAGATACAGAAATAAAGATAGAAAGTTTTTTATTGCTTTGCTAAGCCAGAACAGAAGCTGCTTTCTGAAAGTAAACATACGTATGATTAAAGGGAACAAATTAAATAATAAAATTATCATAAACCGATTAGAACTGAATTAAAAGGCATACCTCAATGTCATTCTGATATTTGAAAGAAAATAAATCTTCAGTTTACTGAAATTCAAATTTGCTCCAGTAGTTTCACAGCACATTTACTGGCAATACTTTACAGTAAAAGTCTCTGTCAAGTAGTGAAATCCCCTTGTTAACATAAAAATTTATTTACACCAGAGGTTCAGCACTGCTCTTGTAATAGTAGGAAAACTGTGGTCAAGATGCTGGATACCACCCACCGTCAATTTTTTTTTTTTATTACTTTCAAGTATTAAGACACACATTTTCCTATCATCCCGTAGCACAGTGACAACACAAAACCAATTCAGCTCTGAACAGGAGCTCTCTGTGTCACTGGCCTGGCAGGAGTGCGCTGCCAGGAGTGCTCCTCAGACGCAAGGCAAGATGGATGAGCTATAAAACTATTAAAAGTATGTCTGGCTCATCCCAGCAGAATAAGAAAATTCCATACAGAAGAGCCACAACATAACATGGAAGACAAAATTATACAGAAATTGCAAGGCTAACTAAATAGCAACACATGAAAACTCACAGCACAGCGTGGCCACATCTACGCCCCCCTGGCAGTATGCATCAGTCCTACCAAGCTGTGCAGTTACCACAGATTACACCTCCCAGCTTCAAAGAACACATTTGCCGGTAACAGATTCCAGTTGTGTTTTACCAACATTCCCCACCTGGTCAGGCAGGATAGGAGGAGTCACAACGCCATGCCACAGCGTTCAGTCATGTGTTTGAACAATATTGCCATTTCAAAAACACAATGTTCCCTCTAATCTCACCCAGCAAAGACGACTACAGCACTGCTGACTGCTCTAACGCAAGTCTGGGGACCCTCGTCAGTAACTGGGGGGGAGCTGCTGGTACACACAGATTTTTTTTCCCCAAATCCAGCATTTGGATGAGCAAAGGAGACTATCTTCAGGAAGTAATTAAGACTGGCAAGGTTGAAATCTTGTTGTAACAAGTAAGGAATGATAAGTCGATTTTCCAAACACTAAATTATGTGGGAACAGCTGATAAAAAGCCTGAAAATACACCTGCAGGGCAAATGAAAACAAGCATTGCTGTTAGCTACAAAACTGAGATGCGAACGCTGACGGGTGCCTGAAGCCACATGAAGGGAACACACGAGCCCTCCTGACTCAGGGAGGCCGAGCAGCAACACAGCACAGTCGGCAGCACTAGGGCAGGCCGCAGGTCTGTGGGATCTGCTGGTGTGGCCTTCACTTGTTTTTGTGTTCCAGCCCCAAGGAGAACAGAGGACCTTGAAGGCACATTGGTTTAGTGCCTTCCTAACCCGTTATCATGCTCCATCCCCGCACATTCAGTTCTTTCAACTGAACCCATGTACAGAAGACTTAGAAATGCAGTAATTATCTATACTTAACTATACCTTCTACACTGCCTGGAGCTGTCAGCTCCACTTCTGTGTGGCCATGCATTAACGTGGGACTGCCGTAAGGACCAAGCTGAAGAAGCACCTCGTTAGTTCTCCACGTTCGCTCCACCATCCATCATTCACACTGATTTGATCACTGCTTCAAGTACCACCACCAGCTCTGAGAGCTTATAGCGCAACCAGTTAGCCAACTAACACGAAAGCTCCCAGAAAGCCTCGGCTAAAACACAAACGCCCTAAAGCCAGCCGCAGGGCGCCTGCCAGCCCCGCCACGGGGTGAGGGCCCTCCGTGGCACACCCGAGCCCTCCTGCCGCCCCGTCCCCACCTCGCTACACGGAGATACAAAGCATCTCTTGAGAGTTCCATCTTCCGGCGGGCTGTAAGCGACTGATAGCCCGCCGGGTAGGGCTGGCGCCAGCAACCAAGCACGCCTGCCCCCGCTTCTCCCCGTACACACGCTGCGCGTTTACCTCTCAGACTCCCACCGAAGCGCTACGCCGTGCTCCGTTCTCCCACACCACCGCGGCTTCTGCACGGACAGCGGCGGTTACAGAAGGAGCCGTCCCGAGGAGCCGCTCCCCACACCGCAATGCCGCCCGGCAGGTACTCCGCGGACGACGGGCGCGCCCTGGGCGAGGCGTGAGGGCTCGCGACGCCCTCGGCCCCTCTGCCCGCAGCCCGTTCCCGGCTCAGACGGCGCCCGAGTGCCGTCGAGGAACGGAGGACCGCGCGCCATGCCCCCCTTCCCGCCCCTCCCGCAGCCGTTTAACGGTCACCGCTCCATCTGCCGGCTCCACACGGCGCCGCCGCCCGAACGCGTGGAAGGAGCCCGCGCCGTTGGGACCCGCACCGCGCTCCCTACGCGCTCCGCTCATGCCCCCCGTCCCCCCCCGCTCCGAGCGATGCGCCGCG
Source organism: Tetrao urogallus (assembly GCF_951394365.1). Taxonomy (NCBI): domain Eukaryota; kingdom Metazoa; phylum Chordata; class Aves; order Galliformes; family Phasianidae; genus Tetrao; species Tetrao urogallus. The sequence goes on from NC_136821.1 coordinate 17,115,031, forward strand.
CTTACCCGGAGGACGGCAGGACGGCCGTCTGCGGAGAACAGCCAGCCATGCTTGCGGGACCCGCCTCACCTGCGCGGGGTGGGCTGCGGAAAGCGGCCCCGATCCGCCTCACCCCCGAGCGCGGGCATCCGGCTGCCTGTGCCGGGGCGGCCGCTCTCCAAACCACACCTCGAGCGGAGAAACGGGGAATGAAAACGAAAAAAAAACCAAACCACGCGCACACACACACAAAAAAAAACAACTTGGTGGCGAGAAACTTGAAACGCTGAACCCCCGCCCGCGCAGACACAGAGTCTCGCTGTTCCCGTCCCGACTCCTCCCTCCGCGGCCCGCCTCCACCCACCGGCTCCAGCCCGACGCCCGCCCGGTGCGGGACGAGCTCTCTCGGCCGCGGCCGTCAGGGCCCGCGGGGGCAGGGCCGCTCCTCTCGGCTGGAATTTTCCTCTCCCCGAGCAAACCGTCCCGGCCGCCGCCTCGGGCTCAGCCCTTCCCCATTCCTGCCAGCAGGGCGCGGGGCGAAGCGCCTCCAGGTGCGGACAGCCCGCGGCAGCCTGGCTGCGAGAACCGCCAGCTGTGCCGGTGTCACACCGGGTGAGCAGGAGGTGCCGGCACAGAAAACACGCAGCTCTTCTGCCCGGTAATATTTCGGCTACTGCTAAGCACAAGTAGAAAAACAGCTAGTAACAAAGTGTTTATATATTTATTTTCCTCCCTGGGGGAAGAATTAGAGCACTGCATTGAGGTATATCTGCCCTTTTTCACAGTAGTTCTAGGATTAAATATGTTGGGGAAAACTACTGTAGTAGCCCCTTGTATGTGAATACTGTGCATGATCTGTGCATTGTTTAGTATAATAGTCATCCCTCTCTACTCTGCCCTGCCGAGGCCATCTGGAGTACTCTGTCTAGTACTGGGCTCAGTATTATTCAGAGCATCCAGACCTTAAAGCTGGGTTCAAGAAAAATGGGGAACTGCTGCAGAGTCCAGCAGCAGGCCACGAAGATGATAAGAAGCCTGGGGCATCTTCTGTATGAGGAAAGGCTGAGAGATCTGGGACTATTCAACCTGGAGAAGACTGAGAGGGGATCTTATCAACATTTACAAGTATCTCACTGGAGGGAGTCAAGTGGATGGAGCCAGGCTCTTTTCAGTGGTGTGCAGCAACAGAACAAGGGGCAAGTTCCATAAAACAAGCAAAAAATTAGTCACTTTACTGTGCCTATTACAGAGCACTGGAACAGGCTGCTCAGACCTGTTGTGAAGTCTCCTTCTCTAGACATACTCAAAACCTGCCCAGGCACTTTTCTGCCCAACCTACTGTAGCGAACCTGCTTTAGTGGGGCAGTTGAACTCAATGATCTCTGGAGGTCCTTCCCAACACCTGTGATTGCATGATTCTACAATTCTATGATGGTAACAAAGTCTGTCTTCTTCATCTACGCCACTCTCACTTGCTCTGTGCTTCATCAATAAAGATTTTATTTTGCTACTGCTTTCTGTTTCTTCAATGAGATTAAATAACCCCGAAGCTTTGACAAACTCGAGAGGTTGATCACAGCCTGAATAACCACATGCCATTATCAGGCACACCCTATGAGCCTGCCTCAGTTTCAAAACCCAAAAAAAAGCACCGATGAGTCAAGGTGGATTTTCCATAGCTTTCAGAGTTCAACAAACTTACCAGAAGAATCTAAAGAACAATCTCAGTAAAGACCTTACATACACCTCTGATCCTTTTTGTCTTTTGATCGTCCACCCTCTTTTCTCAAATTGTTCAGCCACTCTCTAGGATGAAGGCTGAAAAGTAATCCCTCTGGATATTGACAGTTCCTGCAGTAAGGGTGGGTAACTTTTTATTATTCAGAGCATAGCCTTAAAGCATTAAGTTAGTTTATGATTCTAATCAGGTACTTTTGGGGCAAAACGTTTAAGTGATCCCTTCTCCTAGATGCTCAAACTTCCACATTGCAAAGGTATGAGATAACTCAACACTATCGTGCTGCTATTTGAACTGAAGACCATTATATCTGATTATACATTAGTTAAAATAATTATGTAAGTTGGTGTAATGCTGTTATCTCTTCTAGTACACTTTACTGGACCATCAACTGATAAGAAACTGCTTTACTGTTCTCTTTAACATTTCATTTGAAAACAACTATATACTATACAGCCTATTTCTATGGGTAAGTACTAATCCAGAATAAAGATTGCAATTAATTGAATAGATCACATGGGCTAATAATAGAAACAAAACCAGGGAGAAAAGAGACTGTCAATATGAGAGAAATAAAGTAAAAATAGAAAACATTGCTACCAACTGAGATTTTCAATGAAGAGTGGGGATTTATCTAAAAAAGCAGTTCAGTCAGTAACGCTAATCTCATTTCAGGGGAGAGGTTATGCTTATCTTCTTACACTAGCACTTCTCTTGTTCAAACCTCAGTTGTCAACTAAGCAAGCCTGAAATGCTGATTACTAGGAACACCACAGGCACTAAACTCAAGTGCACACAGGCTGTGTTCTGCAGTAACAGCTTTATGGTGACTAGACTTAAAACAGTCGCTTTTCTGAGACACTGAAGGTAACATTTGTCCTAGGGATTTTCAAAACCAAAATCTGGACTGATGTGACATTTTTTTGTTTGTTTGTTTTAACAATAGAAAATCAGTTCTGTGTTTGTACTTCTAAAAAAGTTGATGAACAAACTCTATTTCTATTTTTCTAATATTTTTATATTAGAAAAAAATTAGTTTATTATTATTAGAAAATAGTTTATTATTATTTAGTTTATTATTATTAGAAAATATATTAGTTTTTATAATATTCACAAGTTTGTCCTGAACTCAAAAAAAAACCAGTGCTCACACAAAGCAAATGTAACTCTCATACACAATAAACAGAAGACTGCAACAAAGGATACCAAATAAGTGGGTTATTAATGCACTATACGTCTCCCCAGTTGAACATTTTAAATGAAAAAAGTAATATTTGAAGAAAAATTCAGCAGCTTTTTCAACCTAATCTGAGAACAGAACATTGTGGAGGTTAACAGTGTGGCAGGTTATTAACTGCACAGTTGCAATAATGTCATCCTTTGTCTATGGATTGAGGTAGAACAGTCACTTAACTGGAAGCATTAACCCACGTGGCAAGCTGCCAGTCACTGTGCTCAATGCATGTACTTGGTGCCACCGTATACTTCAACACAAATGTTTGCAGAGCATTACCCATTTCTGATTACTGTTAGCATAACCTTCAACTAGTGGGGACTGTTCTTCCCAATGGCTAGCTGAAGGAGAATTTGTACCACAGGTAAGGACATGGAGTTCCAGGAAACTACTAAGTATGGGTTTTTCATACAAGAAAATTATTGAAAACAACGTCCTGTCTGTTCTGAAAAAGCAGTAATATCCCATGGCATTTTTGTAACAGCTGGTGGTTGTCCTAGATGTCTTTGGGAAAACTACCACACCTCCATCCACACGGTGGCTGCTATTCCCTGTTCAAAAGGTTGCCAGAATTGCAGAATACAAATATTTTGGGATAAAAGATGCTACAGAAATGTAATACACTATGTAATTTTCAAACAGTTTATTATTTATTATTGCTTATGGCAAAAGTTACTGAAAGCACTAAATAGACCACAAGAGTCATACGTTTTCCCTGCTATAAAGCTCTGCTTGCAAGGTCTGTTTTAATTTATTCATAACAGCAGCATATTACTGGCATTGTGTGATTGAAGGATAAAATTGAATGTTCACTTGTTGCAGTTCTGTAGATAGAAAACTACACTGTATCATACAGTCATCATTTTGCATAATATTGTGCAGTATAGGTGTGGAATAAACTATGGAATTGTTTTCCTTGTGAAGCTAATTTTATGATGCATAATTAAATAAGTTAGAAAGTTGGGCTGATTTATTCTGCTGTTATTCCAGACATGATAAAATCATTTTTTTCCACTAAAGTATAACAATAAATCAGGAAGTTATTCTCTGACTCCTGCTTTTGCTTAAATGAAACCAAATCTGCATGTAATTCTCTTTTTACAGGACAATCAGTTTGCATTGCATCCTGTTGAACAGTTGCCTTTTCTGCGTTTGCATTCCAGCATGTGGGTGAGGTTTTAGGGAGCATGCACACACATGCCTATAGCCACTGATCGTACTGCTGTAGGCACAGGGACAGGTTTTTGCACCCACCTTCATTATGGAATACTGTACGCAGCTAATCTATATCTATACAACAGTATAACAAAAATTTTGGTAACATCTTTTTTTTCCAAGGAGTTCTGAAAGCATTTCTAAATAATAACTTCTTACTATCATAAAGAAGTTAAAACCATTACATCTAGTTCTCATATTAAATAACCTCAGTGCCTGGAGACTAAGCAATTTGCCAAAATCCCAGCTAGTTAACAGCACAATTGGGAATAGCACAATTTTGTATTGCAACTAGATCTAGATGCATTCTCTATTTTCATCAGATAATCTTAAAAAAAGTGGATTATAATAATTAATGGCATCTGCCTGGGTATGTTTTTAAGTATACGAAAAATTGATTTTAAGATGAACAGGTTCAAAGTTTGCAGAGATTCACCAAGTCAGTCAGACATACATTTGATAAAGATATCCTATGTAATATGCTGATGGATTTCTGTTCACTTTATGGTATGACTACTGATTTTATTTTATTATTTTAATTGCAGTAGGACATGTAAAGGATTTAACTCAACAAGATTACACAGGTAGTATAATTTAGTCTTTGTTTTTAATATTATGTTTCAGTAATTTATATTTGCAATATCTATGCTGGCTATCTACACAAAAACAAATTTCACCCTCAGAGAAGGAAACAGATCACGTTATTCTAAATTGTGCGCAATGCAATTGCCTGTGTATGTCGGCCTGACAGATGAACTTGTCTAACACTAAGACTACAAAAAAGCACCTGCATACTATCAGGTAAGTCATTTTGGCTCTTTATAGAGAGTTATAATAGTAAACTCAGGATCAGATCCAAGAAATTTTCTTCTTTCTTCAATACACTCCAAAATACATTTTGCTCCTGTAAGTGTACATTACAACCATTTATTTTCTTAGAGGTGCATTACCCTGTTGAGGCATATTTAAGATTAACACAATATACTACAATTAATTCCCATTGCTACCATTATGGTTTCACTCTGCTACTATTTTATTTTTGCTTTTGGATCATCACAATGAATATTCTACCACATTACATATCATGATTACTAAGTCATTTTGCTGTTGAACTGTGTTTCTGAGAATGCATTAAATAAGAATTAGTGAGGTGGAATAAATTTGTACTTAAGTAATATGAGAAAGTTTCAAATGATGTGAAGTATTTGGTGATTTGAGATACAGAATCACGTATACCCTGCAGTAGCCTGTTGCAATGTTATTCTTTAAAAGATCTTTGTTTAATGCTTTCAAATAACGTTAACCAGAATAGTTGCAACGAAGGACAAAATAAGAGTGAATTAAAATGCCAGTCTTAATGCTAGTTCAGAAGAAACTACAAATTCGCTAAATGGCAATCATCATAAATTTACAGTATGGATTTTCATATATAACTAAAAAAGTAAAAGTCTTCAACAGTGAAGTCTGCCAAGTCTAAACAATACAAAATATTTAACAAGAAAAGTGTTTTTGGAAAAAAAAAAATACATTAAAAGATCAAATGATTTGTAATGTATTAGCTTACCTCAATATACCACAAAATAACACCATAAGTGTTAGTAGTATAATAGTAGCTTAATCTTTTTCTATGGGAAAAATTCACTTAGATTCCAGAGATTTGGGAAATGCACGAAAACTATGTAGTAGTAATAAGCTACAAGTAGTGAAATTATCTTAGGCCCTCAAAGCTATACTGCTGTGTTTGCATCATATCATGGAAGCAACGTACTAGGACAGAAGCAGTATGCTGTCCAAATCTCTCTCTCAGAGCTCTAGGGAGGTCAGTTAAACAGTAATTGTGGGTAATTCTACAAACTTCATGCCTTCTGGAGGCACTGCATACATTTTGCTAGAATCCAGTGCTCTACATTTTGATGCCTTTGAAGCAACTTTGACGGAGTTAAAAAGCCAACTCATCGAGATGTTATGAAAGGTGTGTTATGACTAGACAAATTAATAAACAGGGAGGAGAGAAGGAAGAGATGCTCCCTCCTTGGAACGCAAACAGGAGTAGTCATGCTGCTGTGTGCACTGTGCTTACTGAAATACATGCTAGGGAAAACTGCTGCTGGAACAGACCCCAGCAGAACTCCAAGAAGAAACCTATTTTAATGTCTTCTAAAACAAGATGGCACTGGGATGCTCAGCACAGACAAAACTAAGATAACTCCAGCCATCTATGCAGATACATTGAATTCTAGAGACTTGAAGAACTCTGCTGTAAATAGTGCTCACCTCTCCTTCAGATGGAGACAGTTTCAAGTACACCTTGCTTCACTAAGTTCTACTGAAGTCAAACTGTAGACATACATGCCATTGTGATAATTCCCATAAAAGTATGTTACCTGACATGCTAGTTCTTTAGAAACAAGAACAAACTCAGATAGAGCTGCAGGCTGCTCAGTTATGGCTTAATGTCTCATATTTGCCTCAAAAGGGGAATTGAAACACTGGTTGCAGAAATTCCTCGAGGTCTTCAGCTGACTATTACTGATCTGTGTTGAGAATTAGCATAAATAATTTCAAGTCATTTCAGCTTCCCTGCTTCGACGTTCTTTCTTTTCTACAGACTGCCAATGCCTTCCTACAGAATTACTTAATTAGTGAGCATCTGCCAGTAGTCAACACAGCCTGTGCAGACATGTCAGAGACAGACTGAAGGTAGCGGTCTCTGATGAGATTCATACAGCTAGCTACTCATGTTCAGAGCCAGGTTTCCTGGAGAATGTCAAAGCCAAATTCTTTATCTCTACTGCTATCTTAGCAGTAGCAAAGGGACAGAGCTCAAGGATAGCACAAGTATCTTTTCTGGCGTGTATGTGCCAGTATTCATAGCAAGTAAATACCATAAAGAAGGTTGTTACACAGCAAAGGGTCTCACGCATAAGTCCATGGTGATGTAGACCAGAAAAACTATTTGTACGAGAGCTTTGTGCAAATTGCAGTGTTTGAGAAATGCACAGAACATCTACTAGTACCAGTTTTCCTAATTTTTAATTGAGGTATTATGTCCATGTATTAGGGAAAGCATTCTTCTGGCATCAAACTTGCTGTTAGTCCATTCTTTCCTCCTTGCAAAATTTCTATACTAATGTCACTACTTACAATCCACTAAGCATGGCACAACTTGGACAGTTTTATTCATATCTTGAGAGAAAAGAGAAAAAAAGACTAAAAAATGCTTGGTTGTGTACTGTGGCACAAAAACAAATTTAATAAGGCAGAGAATTCTCACGTGCTAATTACGGTATTACCTATAGTGGCTTATATTGCTTTTTACTGTACATTTACATCAATTAATTCACCCTAGTCAAGTACCATGTACTAATCAGAAACAAACTCTGCATGAAATTATCCACATATTTTCATTAAAAATGCAGTAAAACTTTAAAGAAGGAACAAGTAAGGCTAGAGCTTGAAGCATTGCACAACAAACCAACAGAAATGCCCTTTGCTCAACCTGACTTGAGTATTAGACTAGATTTAGAAGACTGCGCAATGTTTTCTGCACAATTAAAAGATCTGAAGAATCAGCTTTTATAAAGCTAGCTCATTTAAGATATAATTATTTTTAATCTTTTCATTCAGAATAAAGAAATAAAAAAAAACACAGCTGTATAGAGCAAAAAGAACATGTCAGTCTCACTCCATGTAGCTCCATTGCCACAGGTTTCTGTCAGGAGATGTGCAATTTCCATTGCTGTTACATACTGGAGCCTCAGGCCACTCAGCTGCCTATAAGAGCATTATAGCTATTTCTGTCTTTGTGGAATGGGGCCAAAGCTTTTCCCAGGAATAAAGGATATAAAATGAAGAATGATGTTTTTATCTTCATTATTTCTTCTTGAAGGCGGCCAAGCTGATGGAAGGCAAATTCATCAAGGATTGACAAACACCAAGTGCTCAGGAAGCTCCTGAACTACAGACTGCAGCACAGTTGAACATTTGTGGAAGTTACATGTGCTTTTACTTCATCTATAGTTCTCTCTCAATGTCCGTTTTTGGTCTGTCTTAGAGACAGGATACCAAGTTAGGTAAGACCTTTGGTCTGACCTAGAAAGTTAAGTCCTTAAGTTCTGAGATTCATTTAGATATTTGAATGTCTGACTTTAATAGAGAAATGTCTAATTTTTAATAAAAGTGAAGGTGTATTATAGACATCTGTGGTTTCTTTGAACCTACTCTAATTATTACTTCAAGATTTTGCCATCAGTCTTATTTTTTCCATTGTAGTGCACCACACCTCTCATTCATTAGGCATCCAGTGAGCTGGCAAAGGTAGTTTGGCAGTGCTAGAAGGTAAATTACAGCTTTGCTGAATGTCTTGCTTGAATGTTGACTTCAGAAGCACCATGGAAAGTGGTCATGCAGAATGGCTTCACTAACATGCCCAAGGCCAGTGCATGTGAAAGTGATGGTGTAAGGACAGGAGATGTTTTATTTCTTCTAACAGCCCAGTAAATGCCAGGCTGGACCTTACAAGTAAGCTCATTATAGTCAGATCCAAGTTCTCTGGCTTCATTCCAGGCTAAAATTCACAAAGACAAATATATATGCTAATTAAAAGCATGAGAGTCTATTTAGGCCAAACAGTTAAAGAAAAAAGAATCAGAGTTGAGCTGCCCAGGTACGGGAGCAAGCAAGGGGGGGAAAAGTCATCCTAAATTTTTGTACACTTTTTATTTTGCTACTTGTGAAAATACATTTGAGAAAGTACAGACTCTGGTCAACATGGTATCAATTTGGGTTAAGTCCCACAGCCATTTTTCAAGTGAGCTAAGTCTTGACTTTGCAAACAGAGCCCTGCAGCATAACCTGTTTTAAGAAATTCAAGATGCACTTTAGAAAATCCTTGGCTGAAGGTCAGAAAATTTTTGAAACATTTAAAGCGAACAGAAAAGCACAGGGAAATAAAGCTGTGTGACAGCTCAGGAGATAGATTCCTGCAAAGGAAATTGTTTTAAAAAGTAGATTGTGATTATCAGCATTAAAAAGAAACATTATATTTTTCAGTATAAGATAAAAAGACTAAGATGAGGAAAAAGAGAATCAAGGAGTAGAAGAGTCCAGCAAGGTCAGAGCACATCTAGTTGTGTCTCAGTGTACTGGACGTTCTGTGACAAGAAAAAATAATGATCTTGTGCAGGTCGCACTGGTCTGAAGGTTAACCTTGCATTGTGAGGATTTAAACCTCAAGTCACTCAATTTTGTCCAGATCTGTTTGACTGTTAAGCTAGATGTACAGCTATGCGTCATAATTTCTAGCAAATAAACTATTTGTTTTTTTTTAAACTTTCTCAAGCCATTTTTTTTTTTCAAGTCACACATCACTGATAAATACACAGAATGCAGGAAGTTCAGTAAGAATTTTGCAACTATTTCATTCTTAGTCAAGAGTCTGAGAGCTTAAATTAAATACTAGTACTCCTCAAGGTGCAGACGCCCACATCTTCGATTAATTTAAGACTGAATCAGGAAATTGGTTTGTTACTTTCTGTGTGAAGAGAACAGAAGCAGAGTGATACAGCTCCCCCAGGCAGCTACCATTCTAATGTAAACCTGAAAGGTCATGAATCTGAATTAGATCTTTTCAACTGAAATAGCAGAAACTAAATTTCTAATCACCTAAACTCATTAATTCAGCATTAATGGGTTGAAATTACAGAATGCAAAGTAAAAATAACTTTGCATGTTTTTCAATAACATGTTTCAGTTCTTCATTATAAAAATTATATTTGTGGCTCAAAGAGCAAACAGTAGTTTAAAGATTTAAATGGCTGATAGTTAGCCTGAATAACATATCTACTCAGTTTATATAATGTTTATGAATTTCAAATGAGACTAACCTACATGCTCTGTGGAGTACAAAGCAAACAAAAGCAAATGTGATGTATATTACAAGAGTCAAAGAATCTCAAAAAATTGTGCTATTTTTCCAGTAAAACTTAACATAATTTACAGAAGATGTAGTATTTCTTAAATCCTTCTGTACAACAGTTTACTCAGCGTTTATCCAGCAAATCTGCCATTCCAGACTTCTCTCTAGGTTGCACCAGATATTAGAGAGTATTGTGCACTAAGAAATGCCATAGAAGACAGCAATCTGATTAGAACTGTAGCATTTCATTTTCAGCCCATTTCAGTTACAGGTTAACATAATTTTTAGAAGGAGAAAATTAGTGGTTTGTAAAAGCAAGGTACAAATAAAAGGCATACTGGCAATTACAGGAAAACTTTAGGAGCTGATTGTAGTATGTGTTTTAGATTTTGCATACAGCTTATCATTTTTACATGAAAAGTCTCATCAAGACCAAATACATATTCCAGAAATCATTGATAGCTTTACCTTGCCCCTTGAAACAAACAAACAAACAAAAAAAAAGTGCCACCGAACAGCGATCTCATTCATTTTTAAGTGCCAGCTCAACATCTGTTAAGTCTGGCCAGAACATAACATAGTAAGCATAATAAACAATATGGGACCTATTCGAATTTTAACTTTTTTTTTTTTTTTTTTAAATGATGGGGAGTAAAGGAAGGGGGCCTTTTCCTACTTCTTAGAAATTTCGTTCTTGTCTGCTTCAGGATCTACCTCAATAGCAGGCCCTGCATGAATAATACTCATGTTTAATCTGCAGTACATGAAACAGAAAAAAAAGAGGAATAATACGATGGTTAGAATTCCCTGCCAAATCTAGAACAAACAAGTTCCAACACCTCCAACCCCCCCAACTCTACCCAGAGGCATACAAAAGTCAGGTAACTAACGCAACTTAATCTCTGTAACAACATCTGATCTCTCAGACCTACCGGGATTTTTTGCATTCCCATGCTTAGATACACGTATGCAACATTTTAAGTCTAATTACAGGAATGTGGCAGAGCCCACTGTAAGGAAGGGGGATGCGACAGAATGACATCTGTTAACCAGCAAGAAAAACTTCCCTGAATTCCCTGCACCTGGCAGTCATTGTAACTCCATTCACTATTCAAAAATTGTTAAGGCTCAAACTCTCTTACTGGAAGTGTGAATAAGGAGAAAGGCCCCTGTATATAAAATATGATGGAGAGCAGCAAGTCTTAGCACACCATCTGCAGTGACTGCACTCAAATATTTATTATGCACAGCTCCACTAAGGAATAATCAATAAGCTTTGCCAGAGAGCTGATGAGAGTTCAGAGGAGAAAGCTGTGTCAAGCAGCCTGTGACAGTATAAAGAGACTACAGAAATATATGCATCCAAGGGGGAGAGCTGTCAGGCACTTAGAAGTTAGCATTCAGTCACTCTCAGTTTCATGAATTCGTGCTGGATTATTACATGAAAGGTAACCGAGCCTTTAGGAGAATAATTATGCAGAGAGCTATAACCCCACTTGCAGTCCTAGTGATAGCATGCTCTGCAATACAGGTGCAGCTGCTGCCATGGATGACCTCTCTGACAAGCACCTTATCCTCACCCTAGTGTTCTGGATTCTCAGTGATATACATCACAGTTACTTTGACTTAATGAATGGTGACTTCCTCAGAATATTATCTTCTGGCTTGTTATGAGTGAATGCCCAAGGGTGAATTGATTAAGATCAAAAAGAAGCAAAAAAAATTCTCTTTCCTCTGTTTCTTAAGGCTTCAATTCCAACTATTCTGCTAATTTTCTAACAGTGATTTCCACCCCAGACAGCTAAAGATCAACAACTATCTTGCAGAAAGGATCTCAAGTGTTCTGTGATCCAGTTTGTCCTTGCAGACTAAAACTGCACTGCCACTGTTTGTTCAGCAGTTGCCATTGTGTGATACAATGGGCCTAGATTACCATTTATCAGACCTGTTCTTCCAGCTATTCTACATTCCTCGCCTTCTCCATTTCCAGGATGGGGAGATCCTTCCTGAGCCTCCCAAAGACGCATGCTCTCCTTTCAAGGAAACAACATTCTCTTTAATAATTAATTTAAAAATGAAACAAATGCTTTAAAAAATATTTTGATTAATCATCTTGATATGACAACCTCTTTCCTCTAAAGCTTCATGATTGTGATAATGTAAATGTCTTCCTATGCTCTAGCTTGATTCTTGATTCAGGAAGTCTTTTCCAAAATTTTCCTATTTGCAACTCCTGTTGCTGTCTGCATGCTCAATGCAAGCTCAGTGGAACAGCTTTATTTATTGAAAAGGAGTTTAAAAGCTTGGCACTGCGCATAAGCAATGATATTGTAAAAATATTGCAATGCAAAAAAAAAAACTTTTTAATTAAACTGAAAAGAAAGTTCAGTACACAAAATGGCTTTTTGATCAGGAAAATATCTGGCCATCTCTTATAACTTTTCTTACAAGCATGTTTTTCAGACTTCATTATATACCCAGCTATAGGCTTTTTTTAGGTCTTTACAGAAGGCAGGTGTGTTCAGTAAACTAAGAACAATCATAATGCTCATTCATTCACCTTTAACTGAAATAACCATAAATAATGCCTTGAATTCACTGTCAACAGGAGAGGAATGATGTACCGAATAGTATGAATGCCCTCTACTGGTAGAACGAGAAACCTCTATAATTCCAGGATTTGAGTTTGTCTATTCATTAAGTAGGTACTAAAAGTTAGTCTATATTGGTCCTCATAAGATCACACTGACATTATCTGAAAATTCTAAGTGATGCAGTGGAATCTGCCGATATTGTTGACAGTTCAAAACCTATCACAGACCTCCCCCCATTTTAGGAGGCAGGCTTACAGAGGCCTGTTCTGAGCCTCCTGCTGACTGTCCACCCTACATGGTCAGAAGTTTCAGAGTCTGACAGAATGATCTCTTACTGCCCACAGAAAAAACAGCAGTCAGCAACTACAGCCTGCCTGAACTCTGTGACACTCAGCCCCATGAGCGTCTTCATAGCATATCTGTTCTGGTTTTCCATCTGGCCAAGTGTACTGGGGATGAGATCAACAAAAACATAAAGATATGCGCTCAGTTTCAGGGAAGAATGATCTCACCCCACAGCCAAAGCTGAATGCAAATAAAGCTAATTGAAGACTTCTGCATTCAGAGCATGAAACAAGGCTTTAAAACAGTCTTTTCTGGAATAAGAGGGCTGACAGACACTAAATGAAATGCGGTAAATATCATATGCAACAGGAGCAACAAAGCAACAAAAGGACTGAAAGTCAGTAAAAAGCAATCATAGCAACATAACAAAGACAAAACTACAGTCTTGCTTAATATTAGTCACCTATATCCTTATTATTTCCAAAAAAACATGCCCAGAACATCCTGAGCTGCGGTAGATGAACTCTAACAAATGGCACTGAATTCAGCTTGCACATGAGCTGCAGTTCTAACTTCATATGCAGTACAGAATGCAGCTACTGCTGCATAGAGAGATGGCTTGTTTACATTTTTCCTTAACTGCCATACAAGTTCAGGTTCTATATGCAGACCACAGAATCAAAATATCATTACAACACTTGCCTGTTCACCAAAAACATGAGCAAATGGCTTCATTTCTATATTTGAGAAAGCAAAGAGACACATTCTATATCTAGGAGCCAAAGCTACCAGCAAAATAACAACTGAGAAACACAAAATTTTGAACAGTTCTGAGTTCAAAGAGATGTCACAGCATACACAGCTTCCAAACCAGATTATTGTGACACTGACAGTTTCAAAAATACCTTTCTTTTTCTGTTCATGCATACAACACAAATGGAAATCAGTCAGTCTCCATATGGCTTTCGACCTGCCTACCATTCTCAGTCTATCAAAACTCCTGTGCCATATTTATAGTCCCTTAAGATCACAGTTTTGCATTAAATCCTAGTGTACATTTCTATACTTTATGCCTTTTGTCAGGGAAATCAGCAACCTCAGTGATGCAGAACACAAAAACTAAGGAGACTCTTCTCATGGATGCTGCAGATAAACCACCTTTGGAGGGCTACAGAAAAATTACAATAGCTGCAATGAGCAGAACTTTTTTTTTTTAAGCCCTATATTATTGCCATTTTTTCTACATGCAACTTAACAGAGACTAAATAGATCTTCAGTATTCTTCCCTCACTTGCATTGAAAAATTAAAAGTAATTCCACCTATTTCACTATTGTAATACTGTAATGCAATAGAAAACACAGCAATGATAGCAGAGTTGCAAAGTTCCAGGCTGCAGCAAGTGAGTATATGCCTAAGCGCAGCAGCTGTGGACACAGAAATAAAGGAAAAAAATCTGCTTACCCTTGGAAGCCCTTGGAAGGCCTCAGGAAGGCAGAGATCTCCAGCAAGGTACTCTTACCTCCACTGCCAACCCTTAAATGAGGTCTGGGAAGGGGTTTATCCTGGCTCCACCCTTTCTGGCCACTCAGAGGGATTCCATGCACCTGAGCTCCCCTAGTTTGGCCCTGCCTTCCCACCAGATGCTCAATCACATTTCAAGCTGTGACTTAGCATTTCCACTACAATTATGTTGGCCTACAGCATCAGAAACAGATGGTGGTATGGCAGTAGAGGTTGAACCTCCCCACCAATATTCCATTACCTTTTGTTGCTGCATGACAGATAGCAGCACAGAGCAGCATAACAAAATAGCATCTGACATGGAAGTGTGGATGAAGCAAAGGTGTGTCAATGAATTCCTTCATGTGGAGAAAAATGGCACCTACTGACATTTGTTAATGCCTACCAAGCATTTACAGAAACACAACAGTGGATGTGAACACAATGAGACAATGGGTGGTACATTTCAGCAGTGGTGACAACGATGTGAAAGATAAGCCATGTTCTAGACAGCCATGTACAGCTGTCACACCACAAACTGAAGAGCATCTTGATCAAATCAACATGCATCAGTGGATTATAATCAGGGAACTGTGTATGGAGCTCAATATCAGCTTCAATGCTGATACATAATGGTGGCAACATAGGAATACAGCAAAGTTTGCATCACACGAGTCCCACAAAGAACACAAGAACAGAAAGAACCCCGCACGCAAGTCTGTCAGCACCTCTGGAACCAATGAGTCTGAAGGTGACAATTTCCTGGATCATATCATTACAGGAGATGAGATTCAGTGTCATCTCTATAAGCCTGAGCCAAAACAACAGCCCAGAGAGTGGCAAAATGTGAATGTCTCATTGAAGAAAAAAACCTCAAGACACAGCCCTCAGTGGGTAAAGTGATATGTATCTTTTGGGATAGGAAAGGGGTGATCCTGTTGGATTTCATGAAACATGGACCACCAGATCGCAATGCTGACTAAACTGAAGGCTAAAACTTTCAGAGTCAGGCCAAAGAAAAATACAGCTTTTCTTCTGTAAAACAATAACACTAGGCCCCTCATCAGTTTGAAGACCATGAAGCTCAATGCCAGTCTTTGCTTGACTGTCCTACCATACCCACCGAGTAATCCAGACTTGCCTCCTTCTGACTTCCATCTGTTTGGGCCAATGAAAGACTATGTGAGAAGTATATTTCTAGCAATGATGCCAGAGCCGCTGTGAAAGAGCAGGCCACCTCTGCTGGTGTAGAGGCTCTTGTACATTGCTGATAAAAATATCAGCTAACAGTAGTGACTATGTTGAAAAATAGTGCTTTGTAGCTGAGAATTTGTTCTATCAAGAAGTATTATTGTGCTCTTTGTATCTGTTGTAGTTTCCATAGAAATAAGTGGGAGGCACTACTTTCAGAGCAACTAAGTACAATAGGCTTAGCAGCAGGAAACAAAGACTGATATTTGTTATATTTGCATTCTGTGTGTTTCCTGTTTCTAAATTGCTATTTCTTGTTTCTAAGGAATGCTTTTGTGTGTGCTCAGAAATTGAGTTCTGCATTTGTCTCCACTGATAAGCCATCTAAGTGCTGCACATACCCCTGTCCTACCAAGAACCAGGTTAATTCATCCTTCACAAAAAATGACAGCACCAGTTTACAATTTATCACATTTTTGATCCCAAGTGAAATTTCTCTTCTTTCCAGTACAGCTGCCTAAAGGCAGTTACTGCCAACATTAAACATTTATGAAACAGCTTCATTAACATGCCAATACATTTAATTATGGAACTGACTATACTGCTTGTTTGGCGTTTACCAAAACATCCAAGCTAGGTTCATTTTCACACTCTGTTGCATAAACTGAAGTGAATATTTATCAAGGTGTCTGTGAGTGAAATATCCAAGATGACAGGGACTGTAAAGCTGACAGCTTTCAAAGTACCTGGGCATATCATTTACAGCATCTAGAATACAGCATGTCAACAGGTTGTCACAGCCTTAGACTGGAAGTTAACAGGATGGCAGAGCATGTTAAGTTTGCTTTGTTTGTGAATATGAAATTAACACTGAATTTTCTGTTTTGAAGAATGTCTAATAGTTGATGTATTGTGTAGAATCTTCTAAAGCTTTTAAATTACTTTTAATGTTACTGATATTTTTGCAGCTTAATTTCAATCCAGAGATTTTTGTTATTTTCCTGAAATTCAAAGTCTACAGCTTCAATCACCTCTTCAAATATCATTACAGTTACTTTACAATCAACAAGGCAGATCATCTTAGTCTGATTATAAAATAGTGGAGTTTCAAGTCAAAACTTGTAACACATGAACTGAGATTAATTAAATCCAATAATTATTACTAGAAGTAAAAACAGTAAGAATTCAGAAAACAGTTTTCAGGAAGTGGTGGATACTCTGTTTGTCCATCCTTATTCACATTCCCAATTAATTTCTTCATAGAACAAAAAAGAACAGAAAATAAATTGAAAATCACAACTCAGTTATGCTGCAATTAATTTTTGAGCACCACCTGCTGGTCTCCTTCTAAAACAACTACCAGATTCCCCAACTGCCAGTAACTGCTAGATAAATGCCCAATGTCTATTAACTTATCACTTACTATATTACACTATTTATTAAAAGTTCCTATACATCATCAAAATATTAGAGAAAATAATTCATGTAATAATTCAAAGAATTCATCTAGTAACAGAGGATTTCATGAGATATGTTGGAAAGTTTAAAATAGCTGATGTTGCCAATATACTTTGTAAGACTGTAAGTTAACAGTGATGTTTTTAAGTTGAAAAGGTTTATAAAATAGAGTGAAAATTAAAGCAACTTGGACAGTTTTTTTTTTGTCTTAATGTACCATGTCATTCCTACCACAACTCTTGTCAGCAAGAACAGAAGAAGTATCACTGCCATTTTATATTTATTGCAGATTCTCAGATTCTGATGGAAAGAGTTTTAGAGAAATCTACAAAAACAGAACCCTTAGTCTCAAATGTATCAATTAAGATTACTTCCTACTCACCCCATGCTTCTATCAGTGAAAAGATATGGTACCACCTGCTTTCCTTGTCTTCCTCATGGCTCCATTCCAGATGTAGGCAGGCCTAGCATTTCTTCCAGGACATGACAACAGGGTCTGATGTTAGGAGCCTACATAGTGACAAGGCTAAGCATTAGAAAATCTGTAGCCTTATTCTCTTCTTCATCTCCCAAGAACTCTAAATAAATATTTGTTTCATTTTGCTCTTCCAAAAATATTTTGCAAGATAAGAAACTACTCTCACTTTCTGTTAAAGACACAAGTTTGAGTCATCCCGCAACAAGTGAACCTTCCTGTTTCTTTCCCACTCTGCTAATAAAAGAAGTTCAATGTCATCCACACATATAATGAACTAAAATACTTTAAAAATACCAATTACTTTAAATAAAAATTAGTTTTACTACCGCAGTGGAGCTACAGCCTCCAAGAAATAGGCATAAAATGGTAGCTGTTAATACACTGAGCAGTTATCTAAATTTGTATTGAATTATTGAACTGTCAGTTATTGATTCATTCCCATTTTAAAATTGCTTTGTCTACTGCTCAAAATACTGTAGTCAGGCAGGATATACTTTGTATATCTTTTAATAGAAAAAGATAACTTTTTCTATTTTATATAACTTTTGATGTGTGGCAAGAGACTTCTGTCAAAATAAAGTCTGGATTCCTGCTCTGTCAACAAACAAACATGTCTATTTTGTTCATATTGAAATGCTTACATTTTCTGCATTTTTGTTAACCAAGTATGTTCAGGACTGAGACTTTGGAGTCCTATGGAAAGTCCAAATAAAAGGGCTCATTGAATACTACCATTCAGGAATATTTCAGAATGGAATTCTGCTTAAAACTTCAAGAAGCACTAAGAATTCAGAAAGAACAACAACAACAAAAACAACTTATTCATTAGGATCAAGATGGTTCTAAGCAGCAAAAGGGCAATGAATTCTTAATACTTATCAGTAATGTGTGGGAATCCCAGGGGCACTGTCACAGTTGTATTTACAGTGATACTGATAGTACAGCTAGTCCAGAAGTAAAAATCCTGAAATAACATACAAAGAAATGTTTCTGCAATTCCTTTAAAAGTCCACTTAAGTCACTGCAGCATCAAAAAGCAGCAGTTTAAAGGTTTGGCTTATACTTTTTTTCCTAAAAGAATAAGTATTCTACAAGGAAAATATGTAAACAAACAAGTTTTTGTCTCTCACTGTTGAGAAGTTTACTGGATCCTTCAATACCACAGTTGGCCTATTTGCCAGTTTAGTTCTCTTTTCATCTTCTCATGCCAATAACTTCCTGCTCTGAGTTTATCTTAATACTCCTCACAGACTTGTATCAGTCATGCGATACTCTGTCTACTGCCTACTGGCATCTTGACATGAAGGATTTGCTTCATAATTCTTTAATGGCATGATCATGACACATTTTACTTATTACAGGAAAGGACTAGAAGCTGCTACACAATTCCCTAAATCTAATCATAAGCAAAAATTACTTATAATACATTCTTATTTCAGCAATTAAAAATATAGTCCAGTGAAATATACTTTACATAGGTGTAACACTGGTGTTATATACTGTGTTCCAAGAGCTCTCAGCTTAGATCTAACTATAGCACAACAAGAACAATGTTGGGGTTTTTTTTTGACTCTTACGTTGGAAGCATTAACCACAACTGGGAGCATTTGCAAATTTTCAGTGAAGTTCCTTCCTCAGTTCCAGGAGTCTCCTCTGATGTCTTAACTAAACTTTCAGGATGTTTAACTTGTTGCATCCTGCTTTAATTCCAAGGTATAAAGCCTTCTGGAAAGCTCCAAAACGTCTTAGTCTTTCAAGAAATAAAAATTTACAAGCCGATGTCTATATGAAGAAATGCATCCTATAAAAATAAGGTAGGAACACACTACATACAATTTATTACACAATACAGCATGGAACAAAGGTCAGGGAATATTTCTAGCTAAGTCTTCTCTAATACGTGTACAGTTCTTTAATGGAGTTTGGTATATTAGAGGAAATTGTAATTGTATCTATTAATGAAATCTTGCACTTTAAGTGCTCATATCAATGTCTGTGTTCAGTTGGGGTTTAACAACAAGGGAGATGCCAAAGTCAAGTTCTCTTGTACTGTCTGCTTTTCCCTGACATTTTAACCAGTTCTTGCAGTGAACTTCAAAGCAGTCACAACTATCTCAAACCAACTCCAAAAGCATGAATGTTTACAGCAAGCAGACTTGCATCTTTATAACTGGTATTCTCAGACAGTAACAATATGATATTGATCAGACATTTTTAGAAAGCATATAGCAATATCAGTTCTTAATTTAAAATAACAAGCTTCCTGTGCAAGTTCCCATATTTTGCACATGCAAAAGGAATGAGGTAGGGCCTCTTGTCCAGTTTCACGAGTAATTACTCTGAAGTATAATGGTATGGGTATTTGATCCATACCAGAACCTACTATTTATAAACAAACTTGAACACAGATGTCCATGGCATAGCCTCCATAACAACCAAAACAGATTGAGACCAAAGCATTTCATATAGCATAAAGTCAGAAGCTATCCCACTGAGGTCATTAGCTGAATGTAAATTATAATTACAATACAGCATTGAATGATGAACTAGAAAACTTTATTTCCTTCATTAGCCTTAATTATGTTCTAAAAAAAATCCAAATAAACATTGCAACAGGACAGAACTGAAGAACTGCTTCTTAAAATTAGAACTCCATGTAAGAAAACCAGTATAAAAATACAAACCTTCTGTGCACTGTTTTTCTCCACAATAGGAGATTTTTCCCATAGCAGGAAGGAGGGAATGTTGGCAGTCTTATGTTTTGTACACACAATACATTTTTTCTACCATTTGTGTGTCTTTTTTCCCCTACTAGCGCTAGTGCTTATACCAGACTCCTATTAAATCCTCACACTACATTTTCATTTGCTATTCTCAGAAATACTGAAGAGTTAAATCCTTTCCCTGCCAGATCTGATTAATACATGTGTTCAGATATAAAAATTCCATCAAATAACGTATAGGATAATGTCCATTTAGCAAACCCATGCCATTTTACCCGCTCCACAGAAAACCTTGAGGAGGTTGGCAAATTCAGTCTCTAGAGAGACCCTGGTGATATATGGAGTTTGCCCACCTACCAAAGTAAAAATACTTCACAAATGTCTTGAATTGAGAAGCATACTGCTCTAGAAAGTTAAAGAACTGTCTGCTAAGCTCCTACAGGATTGCCAATTTTACATCTGGTGTCAGGAAATGCTTTCTCAGCTGCAAAGAAGGAATTCAGTAGAAACAGTGAGTCATGCTACCAGCTTTTGATGTGAAAACCCTGCCAGGGAATGCTTATGGAACACTACTGTTCTCCCTCAGTCTGGGCTCCATGAAGTTTCACTGCAGAGTTTGGAATTGCTACCAACACTCCTTCCTATTCAGTGAAAAAGGCTGTCCAGTAGGACAACATGGGTAGTAATTATCTTGCCTTCATTCTCAATGAGCTTCATTAAAGCTAGCAGCTTATAAAATTGCTGTTTTGCCTTAGTTGCTTGGTTGCTTTTTGCTTTTAAAAAAAGTTAAGTACATTCATTACTAATTCTTTATTGTGGTTGTACTTTTTTGGTGCTATATTTCCTCTTTTTAGGTTAAATATTTTCTGCTGCATCAGGACTTCTACGCTGTAATACTTAGGAGTTTGGATTTTAATTTTTAAATATATATAAAACATATGTTTATGCATTGCCTTTAATGATAGCTAGTTACAACTTCATTTTGGGGAGTTTTATTTGTTTAAAAAAACCAATATTTTTATTACAAGTTTTATTATGACAATAGAAAGGTGATTCTTTCTGTATTCAGAAAGCATACAGCAGGTTATTATTTGCAGTTTCAATAAAAGTTATACTAATAATACTGGGAAGGAGGGAACGATAGCTTCTAAAAAGCCATTTGCTAAACTGCAGTTAACTAACTTCAGGCAACTACAGTTAACGATCTCCCTTTCTACAGTACGCTAATAGATGAAAGAACCCCACCTTCCCCTGGCAAGTTCACAACTGAAAACCAATAAGATGATAATTATATGGTGAAATGGATGCAATTAGTTTTTGCAAAACAATCTTTTAAGAGGAAAAGGAGCTTTACCAGCAACACATTTAACTGATGAACTTTACCTTACTTTTTAGCACTTCATAATTTGAAAAGCATATGAATCAAATCTACATTTCTAAAGTAGTAAGGCACAGAAAGATTTCACCCTTCATAAAAGAGAAGTAAATGTGATTCAATATCAAGACAGTAGAATCTTTAAGTTGAACAGGCAATGTACATCCTACTGATTAATTCCCTTGAGCCTGATTCTCAGAAGCAAGGATTACTTTAAACAGATAACATACTTCAAGCAAAAGGAATGTAGAAATAATTAGAAAAACACAAAAGCTCACGAGTCTTCTGATTCTGAAGTCTTCAGCAGCTGTCATGAAGTAATAGTAATTTTGAATTCCATTCTCCACGTGCAGAAGGAGGGAATATATTCAGTGACCACTCAACTAAGTGAAATGAGCTATATTGGCTGCATCTAAACTGGAGAAAAATATTCTGTCAATAGTAACAAGTGCCTGGCAGTTGAAGTATACCTCAAAGCTGATTCTAGTTAGGGAAATTTATAGTGTTTACTCCCAGTTCTCTCAGACAGCTTTATAACTTAGAGGGAAAAAAATAAAAACCAAATCTACCCTCCCAAAGACTCTCAACCTCCTAAATAACATCTCTCCCCACAAAATAAATAAACAAACAAACAAAGCAACAGTATTTAAAATATTTACTTTAAATAAAAAAACAGTACTATACTAGCATATTATGAAAGTATTATCACCATCTTTCTTGATCCTTGCTTAAAAATTGAATTAGCAAAAACGATTTGAATGAAATAGCTTTGTCAAGCAGGACAAACAGACAGAAAACATTACCATTTAGCTGTATAAAAGCCTGAGTAACATTGCACATCCAATTGTTGAAGTCTGGTTAGCAAAAGGAATACCAATAACCTAGATAAATTAAAAGTTGCCAATGCAAAATACATAGCTTGACTTGATACAAAGCATTTCTGAAAGTCCAGCATTTATAGGTAGGATAGGACAATCCTTCAGATTGTTACCAGTAATAAATTACTCATTCTATAGGGGTGTGTGTATTTATACCGCTGTCTAACATTAACAAATCCTTAACATTAAATGAATTTTGGAGAACAAGACAAAAAAAAAAAAAACACAGCAAAATGTAACAAACCACGACCAAATCTGAGATAGACTACTATATATTGAAATGAATCATATGCTGGGTACGTATCAATTCTTCAGACCAGTTTCAGAAATAAGTTATAAACAAGAATCAAGATGTGGTTGTTACACACTTTTTCTCTACCTCAGAATTTTTACAAAGGATGTTTACCTGACTCTTAAAATTCACCGATGTAGATTGGCTCATGCAAAACCTTTTAATCAGAACATGAATTGTACAAGTTACAGTTGGTATCTATCAGCTACAGTTCAATTAGAATACAAAATCACCCTTGACTGAAGCACCAGTACAAGGTATGCTTTCAGTTCTAAAGAACACCTACTGTAAAATAAGACAGAATTAATAGATGTTTTTCATTTTGACAGCACAAGTTGAATACATGAGAGACCTACATATTTTCTCTCAGAATGGCAAAAAACCTCCGTACTATAGTGTATTAATGAATATACAATTATTATAAAATTAATAAAAATAATTAAAGCAATGAAAAATAGGAGATGTCTACATTTCTCTACATTTTACCTAGTTTTTAAGCTGTATTGGTGACTTACGAACAAAAAACACAGCCTTTTTGATTGGTTTGTCAGTTATACAAGTAATGTCCACAGCAAAGCACCTCTGAGAGTTTCTGTTTCAGAAGTTAAAAGTTTTACCTGAAACAGGATGGCAGTATAAAAATCAAGTAGGTAAATATAGTTATGTGCACATTAAAACAAAAATCTTTGTTCCAGGTAAGTTTAAACTGGAGCATATGGCTTGCTGGAAGATGCCCCAATCTAGTTCAGAGATCAGAGCATTACCTATGGGGGAAGCGTACTGTTGTGAGAAGAAACATTACTAGCAAAGCAGTAGAACATTTCTTTTCCATGGCTACATTCCTGGGGATGCAAGATAGTCAAAACAAACCCAGCTGTCATCACTAGCACACCGACAGCAAGGATCAGGCAGGAGATGAGATTATCTGAATGGTTCCATCGCTCTTCAGACAGCCTTAGATAACACGCTGTTGGGATGATAAAAACAAGTGGGGCAGCACTCAGAACTCCCTGCACATGGGAAACAACAATAAGAAAACTCTAATAAGCATGTATACTTAGAACCTGAAGAACAAGAACCTGAAATGGTAAATAGCTGTTATAGATTGATGCAGCAGTAAAGCTGAAGAATAGAGGCCTTTTCCAGCATTGCTAAATAGAAAACTTCCTTTTCCAATTCACAAATAGTTTGTAAAAGACTATCTGTGTTTTGGTGATACAGAGTAGTTTATGTTTGAAAAACTTCCACTAGATCATTAGATATGATTAGCAGAAGTTTCTAAGAAGCTAGCTTCAGAAGGTCCAAACATAATAGTTCTTCAGTGTGATAACTGACATAAAATATTTAAGATCATTTCACCTGGGAGTCTAGATCTTCCATTTCTTCGAAGGCAACAGCATGTAGCATGTCAAAGAATTGTGATAAATTTTATGACTTGATTTACAGCAACTTCTCTACGAAAGCTATGCTCCCTTACAGAGTAAACATCCCTTACTAAAAATTCAGCTTCTCTTTAATTTTTACGCATATAAATATAGATTAAAAGCAAATTATCAAAAACTATAGTAGAGACAATGTTGATTAATACTTGAGCAGCAAGCCAATAAATCATTTTATGCACAAATTTTGAACATCTGTCACAAACTTTAAGAAAGCTTTTTGCTTTAACTAAATTATGGTGAGGTAGCAATTCAACATACAGAATACCTTTGCCGCACTGTACACTCTTCTGTGCATCTTTATGACAGAACCTGTTAAGAGTGATCAGTTATAAGATGCTAAGTCTGTAGACACTTGACTGCCTCATGACTGAATGTTTTCCCTGGAGAACTGACAGCAGACAAACATGCAAGCTTGTGCTTTGTTTTAAAAGCAGAAAACAGCGAAAAGGTAAGCAGTCAAAAGTGGCAGTAAATGCCATCTCCAGTGAAGAACCAGAAAGCAGTCCTACTATAGGACCAAAAGTCTGCTGAGATCAGTTCTCCTTCATATACAAAAACCTCATTCATTAATATTAAACTTAGTCTGTTCTGCCAGCAGCAAACAAGACCCCAAACATTCTTTGTAAGCACAGTTACATCCCAGAAATACATGTACCTCTAATGTCAACTTGTCTCAAGATATGAGCTACCCACTCAAAAGCCTAGCTAACAACTTCTGTTTGAATCCAAACAGAACTTGGCTTGACTGTTCACTAAATGCTTAGGCCTCTTTGGGTAAACATACTGCATTGATGGAATATTTACTTTTGAGAATTACTTTAAAATAATTCAAATAGGAATTGAATATTTATTGATGCTAAAAAAAACTCATTTACTGTTCTCTAATTTAAATGTACTCTTAAAACATATAAAAACTTAATACACACACATATAGAAATAAGATGTGCACACAGTTGAGGTTCATTTTACTAGGATTCAGATATTTGATCCAAATCAGCTTGTATACATGCACAAATACAGATAATTTTATTAGTGTGTATATGCACACACAAATCAATTTCATTCACTTGTGATATAAAAAACAGGAAAAAAAAAAGGTAGAAAAGAAATTACTATGTCACGAGTGAGGACCACTGCTTATTTTCAGATAGTTATAATTTGGAAAGGGTTAGCTGAGAAGAAACTGTGTAGGTAAGCATTTAAAAAAGGAGGGCAACTGGATAGTTCATCTGAATATCCAGACCAGCAGTATAAAATTAGTCTAAGCATGCTCCGCAATATCATTGCTAAAGAATCACTCACTACCTCTCAGTGAGCAGATAAACTGCACTGTAGATTAGAACAGTGTAAATGTACTTCAATGCATCATGTAGCATAAAAAATAACCCCCCACATACAGTTTGGTAAACAAAGCAGTTCTCATAAAATCAGGTTATGATATTCATGCACAAAATCATTCAGTTTTGCTCCCTGCTAAACCCAGCAGGTAAAATTTCCAAGTTGCTATGAATTCCTAAAAAAAAGCCATCCAACCACTTGAAGTTTTCTCCCTAAACATTCTCTCTAATTTAATTACATTGCATAATTCCCTTTTCTTCTGAAATTAATATAAACAATTTTAACATTTCTAACTGAATGCATAAGACTTCTGCTAAAGCTACAGACATATCAGAACTCTGCTTTTTTTTTTTTTTAATGATTTATTAAATAGAAGAGTACACAGATTCACTTACATTGAGCTCTAAAACTATTCCAAGGCAATCATACACTAATGATACACCAGTCACCACAGCAATGATCATTACTGTCACAACAATATGGAAAACCGTTGAGAGGCCCCCGTGGAAAAATACATTGGCAATCACCTGAAACAGAATCACAACTTTAAACCTTGATTTTGCTCTCTATTTAAACAAATAGCTTATAACAAATCTTCTAATGTTAAGAAACAAAGAATGGCTAAGAATATACTGATTGAACCTTACCTTTGTTGCTCCAAGAAAACATCATCTGCTTCCAAAAGTAACTCATAACAAATATTAACAAAAATCACAGAACACTTCCCAGGCTGGCTTAGTACAACTTCAGGATTCATTTTCCTTTCATTTGGATGTTACAGAATAAGCCCAGTTTCTATTGTTCATTGAACAAATGGATTTCCTCAACAGAAATACTTTAATCAGGCAGAACTGAGGGGCATAACAAATATAGCTATTCAGCATAATATCAACAGTAGCACTTACACCAATCCTGGAATTCCATGCAGCCCTTATAGCTATTAGTATTATTATATCATTATATTATTATAATATTATATATTATTATATTGCCAGAATCTAAACAGTACATGTACCATCATATTCAGAACAGCATGCAGCAGAACAAGATATGTTGATAACCATTACACATCAACCATTGACTTCAGCAACAAATGAGAACACTAGTAACATATCAACATTGTTTAAGGGAGAACGTAACACATGCTTACCTCTCTAGTGACAAAACATTCTAGAGGGAAGGTCAGAATTACAGTAACTCCATAACAAAACCTTCCAAACGTAGCAAGGTTGTCATCTCTACAGTAGTTTTCAAATATATCTCCTGAGGTATAGCAAAACATCAATTAGATTGAACTCGCCTCATTTGCTTATTTGTAAACTGAAGAATAAGTTAATAGAATCACTGGAGTAATCGAGACTTCCTAATCCCCTTTCCTCTTACATCAAGAAATTTTAATATATACATATCAGAGTGCCATCTGTCACCTTCCCCTTAGTATCAGTTTTGTTTGAAATGTTGGTGCTTACCTTGGTAGGAAATAGAAAAAGCTTACATGTGACAAGTTTTAATTTAAAAGCTTCCATTTAAAAATGTAAGTCACAGAATAATAACAATTACACAAGGAGACCAGACTCTGTGTAACAGCATTTCCCTTACAGTGTCTAATCATAGCTGGTGAGCTGCAGTGAAGAATTTCAAATATTCTGAGCCTGAATGCCCATTATAAATATATGGATTATTAACCAGAACATCTTTTTACATCTAACAACAAGAACATTGATAAAGAATTCAAATCACATATTGCTTAGTGGCTATAACAATGAATCTGGAATAACAATCCACAAGACTTAAGAAAGACTGCCAGACCACAATAAGAAAGGATGTAGTACATTGTCTATCTGGCTATTATACTGTTCTACCATTTATTACTTTCAGGATCACAATGGCAAAGAAGGAATAAAGTGTGCTTTGGAGAAAAACATCTGAAAGATTTTGACAGGAGATGCAGAAGGGAAGGCAATGTTTAGTCCTCATTTAGAGGTGGAAACACTCAAAGGGTATTTTCACCAATGAGGCTTTCACTTGGAATCTGACACCTACTACCATCTATCCAGCATCTTTGTACCCTGCCATGGTTGATGGGTAACTATGAAAACAGTTGTCCTAACTATTTAGGGCCATAATGGGTGCAAGAACACCAAAATCATACAAAGCTGTTAACAACAGGACCTGAAATTAAGGACTGCAAGAAAGCATGAAGGTTGAGGAATTGAGCAGTTTACCTTCTGTGTATCCTGTAAAAGTCACGTATCCACATGCAGCAAACAGTACACTGATAACAACAGCAAGTAAAACAGACACATGTGTGATTCGAGACCAGCTGTTTAATGTGGGTTCTTTCAGAGAGCCATATATTAAAAAGCTGTTATGGTGGCAGATGAATGCTGAAATACACATAATAGTTGAAGGAAATGAATGAATTCATGTGTGTACATATAAAATAAATTGAAGTGTGTACTCTCTCCAAGGTAGGAGAGTAGACAGAAGTTTGATATTACTCATTACTGAGCACAAACATTAAACCTACAATGAATGGAACTTCTATCTACTTGATGAAGGTTTATAGTCATCTTGAGATTACTTCGATTGCATTGCCCTAAAATGCCATAGTGTTTCTTCCCCTCTTCCCCATGAGTATAAAAAAACATCCCAAAACTTAAAAAAAAAAAAAACCCACAAATTCTAGGTTCAAAAATATCCAAGTCATTTCTTAACGTTGATCTGAAGACTGAAAATACAAAAATGACTTACCAAAAGACATCACCCCAATGGCCTGTATTGCATTTGATTTTGCAAATATCCATGCATTTTCTGATTTGGGTCTAAAACAGAAATTGTTAGTTATATTATGCTCTTTTCAACCATCGGTTACTAAAAATAATTTTGAACACTATGCTGTAACACAGAATTCCTACCTGAATTAGGCCACAGTGTTCATCAATAATAAGTTGAAACCAAAGAGATGCCTTTTTCACCTCTTGTTTTGAGAAAACTATTCTAGGAACTAATTCTTACAGCTAAAACTGTTTCAGCAACCAGTTATGTAAATAAATTATTCAAGTCATCATTTATCAAGAAACAGTAAACGAGAAGATAAATGCTGTTACAAGCTTTGGATGAGGTCTTCTCAATCCAAAGCCTCCGACTATTTGAAGGCATTTTATTCTTCTGAGTTTACACATGTAATGCACTGTTTCTAGAGACTTATTTGTAGACCACATAGCAAGTGAGGCAGTTTGTCTTCATTTACACCTTTTTCAACTGTTCCTCATCTTGAAGGAAGCTAGTTCCTAAATTAATGATAAAAGTTGAAGAAAATATACAGAGATGTTGATAACCAGGCAAGAACGCATTATCTTCCACGTCTCTAAGATAGATGCCCAATTTTGGACCTTAGAGAAGGACTATAGAAATCTGTAAGCAATCTTCATTAAAATCCATTTGATATATGAAGAATATATAAAATATATATATATATAAAATATATAAAGAATCCCTAAAGAATCCTAAAGAATCAAAATGAAGGGAAACATCCTTTCCCAAACTTGCAATTTTCTAAAAAATATAACTGGAATTCACAAGTTCAGCCTTTTTTTTTTTTTAAATGCTAAAGCATAGACAAAGCATGAGTACAGAAAAGCTTGCCCTTAACAAGTGTACTGCTGCTAGCTTTGATTGCTCCATTTTTATTTACATTTTTTATTTAGTTCTACAAAGGTAACATTGGCAGCTTTGCCTCTCCCTCTACCTGATAAGTGGGTGATTTTGATAGCATAGCATAATCCACTACAGCTAAGTTTCACTGCTAGCAAATTTTTAAACCAAATTAAAGAAAAAAGTTCTGTTGCCGCTAGTTTCTGTTTTGAGTACTCATTATTTCTTACTTAAATAGTCAAGTCTTCCTTTTCCATATTAAACACCTGATTTCTAGTATCCAGTGCACGTTCAGCTTAGGCTTAAAACAGCTTTTAAACTACAGATGCTAACCTTAAGAAGAGAACCTGAGCACCAATATCAAGCTTGTTTTTTTTGAGCTTGGATGCTGTATATATTTGACTAGCATGCAGTTTCTGATCTTAAGCACTTGAATACAGCCCTCCTAAAACATACTTCAGCACGTAGATGTAATCAAATCTAAGGATTAAATAAATACTGTGTATTTATCTTGTGAAGCAGACATTCTGATCAAACATAACTGCTGTTGCTCCTTATATATTAGCTGTCTTTAATTTGATACCAGTGATTTCAAACCACTAGAGATGTCTGTGAATAGTTCATATTTACAATTATTAATGCCTTTTTCAGGAAAATATTCACATTTGATTCAAGAAGCAGTAACAGTATCAAATATAGACTACAGAAAATAACATTACAACTATTCAATTCCATCACCACTAGAGGTCAGCTTTGATATCAAATATACAGAATGGAAATCTGTTGTATCCTTTGATGATACAATTTTTGAAAGTCAACTTAGTGCTTTTCTATTCACAATCAGTATTTAGATTATCTAATGCCCAACACAGAAAAAAATATTTCTAAAACAAACAGAAATAAAGAATGCACGTATATTAAACACTGCTCTATTAGACAATCACAACAATTCCACACATTTTTCTCTGTGAAAATAGCACACCCTATGAAACTATCCAGCCATATCAAATTCCTACAAATATGGACTTGAAAAATGGAATTAGAAAGTATATGAATTTTATTTGAAACATTGTTAATGAAGTAGTCAAATAATTTAAAAACAGTCAAAATGTATCAGGAACTAACTTCCCCACTGCAGTGTTAGCTCATGCACTGGCAATACACAGATTGAAACACTGCTTGGTTTTTCTGAATGAATGGCAAAACAGACAATGAGGACTACTTGGAGGTGGGGAGGGAGTCCAAAAGAACAAATCCTGTCCACATCCACAATTTTAACAGTCAGCAAATGCCATGTCATAGCAAGCACATTGTTACAGATGACACATGCAACAGTACACAGCTCAGCATTTCTTACAGTAAGTTACGTAATCCTCCATATATTTTCAAAGACATTCTCAAACCTTGGGAATAGGCAGATCTGACACAGGTGTGCTATGTAAACTAACAAGTGAAAGGAACACATGAATACTCACTATTTCCAGATTCCAATTAAACTTCATGTAATATATTTGCATAACAGAATTTCATCTAATACATGCTTTTAGGTGAAAACCAAATGATTTCACAAGGACTTGAGAAATACATGATAAAAAGATTCAGTAGTGAGTATCATGGTCTAGGAACAAGTACGCTAGCCACACGCAGTCTAAGGAAAGCATACATAAATTTATGTGAACATGTAGGTAGGTGCATACACAGGCTGACAAAGTATACCAGAATACCAGGTAACACTTTACCTGCTTGACTCTCAAACCTGCTGCTACTTCTAGAGACACTTTTGCTTTGTTTTGACAAGGATCTTTGTTCTGACCCAACCTGATCTACTTCATTGTTATTGGAACTGTGAGTGAAAGATTTCATCTTCTGCTCTCACAAGAACAGCAGTAGCTGTGAACACCCACAAATGATAAAAAGTAAAACCAGCTTATTTCTCCACTTTCAGATTATAAAAACATAAACTATGCATGATAAAGGTTTTTCCTCATGCTAGAGAAGAAGCAGAACTCAGACAAAACACAGAAAGTTAATATTCGTGATGCTAAATGCATTTAGAGAAAGCTGTACTATCTATAATATATAGAAGTTACAATGCAGCATTAATGCTTGATAGACGATGTAACTGTGATTGTTAAACAGCACAGACAAGGTAAAGCAATATATCAGCCCTACTTAGAGCTACTTAAATCTCCATTTTTCCTTAATGAAGAAAGGGTCTGTAAATACAAGCTTGAGTCTTACTGTTTTGAATTTCACCACAATAAAGTTTGTCTTCATTTACCGTTGGCTTAAATATAAAGAATCAACTTTCTACTTTCAAGTTATTTTTCTGAGCAGTTACTGTGATCAGCTGCCAGTTGATTAATTCTCACATTCTATTTATGTGTAGCAATTTTCAAATTTTTTTTTTCCTGTATATTTTTGTATAACACAGATACTGGCATCATGACATTCTTCCCAAAAGAAGATCAAATTAAAGTGATCCACCTTTATAAGATACTTAAAGTATTGCTGTATATTTGCAGTATTAAGTTATCTGAAAGCAGTGTGAGATAACTCTAATCCACTGGCTTTGATCACAGCAGATAATTTCTTAGCTGCATCAGGTGGAAATAGAGCAAAGAATGGGTCATCTAAATGCACTTTTTATCCAACATCTTAAACTACTGAGAATAAGAGCAGCAGATTTTATTCGCAGGAACATTACATCCTTCAGACAACAATAAGAGAATAGCCAATCCTAATCAAAAGTAAAAAAAAAACAAACCTCAGCTTCATATTTGTCATAAGAGGAAATAAATTAAATCAAGTAATCCCTCAACAGAAATACAGGTCTTCTCTGCCCCAAGTAACAAGAAATGAAAACTCATCATGTTCCCAATCGACTCTCCCCATTCCCAAAGCGACTAAAATATAAAACAAAATGCAACACTCCTAGGCCACATAAGTGCTGTTTTCAGCCTACGGTTTCAAACACATGAAATCATTGCAAACGATAATTCTACAATAAACTTCATGAACAGAGTAAAAGAAAGCAAAAACTGCCAGCTCATAATACCGCAGAGAAGTGTTTGATATTTACCCTAGATTGACAACTCAAGGATATTCACCTCAAGTCATTTCACAAAACAGAAAATATCAAACCACATAAACAGGAGCTTTACAATCCCCAAAGAACACAGCTGAAAGGGGACTCGAGACACTTTGGATGTAAGATACATCAAACATTAGAAGTGAGACTATGATGCCTCTGCTTTATTTACAGAGAACTTAAGGTAGCAATTTTGAAGAGGTATAAGAAAAGAAACAGTACTGGAACTGTGTTGAATTTATAGAAAGAATTACCACAGGGAAACAAGTTACAGCTTATTATAGGAGTTTAAGCATTAGGAAAGGAAGGAATAGTTTGCTGTCCACATTCACTATGGTTAGATTGAGAGACAGTGAACGTGGAATGTAGCAGGAGAAACACAGTTAGGAGAACTTCCTAAATGAAGCTAGTTAAGAACAGGACTGGAAAAAAAAATCAAGAATAAGCTGAACAATACCTGTCAGCTGTAATAGATCTACAGTCAATTCTGCCCTGTTACAACAGCAGAGATTAAATATCCTTTCCCAGCTCCATCAAGACTTGCTATAGTTGGGCAAGTTATTTTCCTGTATGAGGATCTTGGGTGGTATCATAACCATATTTTAAGAAAATCTCAAAACTCCTCTTTTATTGAGAAGGACTCAAGTAAATGCATTACTTGTTTTATTTGCTGAAATACAAGATTGTGCACATTAAAACATGTAAAGTGTGTTCTTTATTATGACTATAAAAATGAGAGAGCAAACTGCTGACAAAATATTAGAATAGGTCTTTAATAATTCAAGTATATATTAAGTAAACTGTAAAAGAAAGGTGGAATGATTATGAGGTAAAAAAGTGACTAACAGTTTATTAATGTGTTAGATGAACTTATGAAAATAAGTAGCATAATAGGAAAACAAGCATGAAGGCAGAAGGAAAAGTCACTAAAGAATGAAGTGGTAAGACTTCAAGAACTACTCAAAAAGCAACACAACTTATTTTAAGAGACAATAAAGCCATGTACTTCATATATTTTGATGCACAACCGCTGTTGAGAAAAAGCGTTACCGTAGTAACAAAGTGAGAAGTAGCTTCTATATATAAACTTCTTCCTTTTTCAAAAGGGAATTTTGAGATTTCCCTTCCAAATACACTTTTAACACAGTAAGAAAAACAAGTCACTTAAGGAAAAATGAGGGCAAGGAGAAGAACACAGGTAGAAATCCCATGCTATTTCAAGTTCTTTATTTCTGTGGATGACACTACTTCCCTGGCACAACTTTGTAAATTACTACTTTAGTTATGTTGGAATCACAGAAGGGCCTGGGTTAAAAAGGACCACAATGATCATCTAGTCTCAACCCTATGTCCACAGTTGTCAACCACCAGACCAGGCTGCCCAGAGCCACATCGAACCTGGCTTTGAGTGCCTCCAGGGATGGAGCATCCACAACCTCCTCGGGCAACCTGATCCAGTGTGTCACCTCCCTGAGTGAAAAACTTCCTCCTAACGTCTAACTTAAACCTTGCCATCTTAGTTTAAAACTCTTTCCCTTTGTCCTATCACTATCAACCCATATAGACTCTTGTAACCCCTCCTGCTTATACACTCCCTTCAAATATTAGAAGGCCACAGTGAGGTCTCCCCAGAGCCTTCTCTTGCCAGCATTAAAACACAAGTGTCCTACAATTAGCTCTTGTGCATTTTTTCTGACTGCTGTGATATATTTGTGTGCCAATGTTTAAATAATCACAATGGAAGAATCCACTCCTTCCAGAAACATTAAAAACACTTTATTAATTTCCAATAAATAAAAAAGCACATTCAGAAACTGTTTGCCATCTTTATTACCTTCACATTCAAAGGATAAGGAACAAGGGATAAATCAGACCATCTAGGCCAATAATGAAAGTTACTAGATTAATAACACTTTTTTACACTATAATTATAGAAATATTGCCACAGCACAGTCACGAGTGTATTTACGTAGAGCATTCCAATATCCAACATGAAACACTACTTTCAGAGCACAAATGCTGGAAAACACTTTTGCCTGGTCGTATGTTTTCTCAAATGACAGAAAGTCATTCAACTTCTGTTATTGTATTGTTCACTTATTTTCCTTATTTCAATTTTTTGAAATAAGGAATTTCAAATTTTATTATGAAATCATTAACAGTAACGAAAAAATACTACTAAGATGCTATCTGTTTTGGATTCCTGATATTGGCCAGCTGACAGTAATGGACAAATAGACAAATTCTCAAATGACAGGCAATCTCACACTGAAGAACTAGCTGCTATTACAGGGCTCACCAACATTTTCCAATTCATCTGTCGGGCTTTTTTTGAGACTTTGTAACTTTGCATATAATGCAATGGAAGGAAGAAAAAATGAATTCAAATTTTAGTAGTTCATTTTTTATTACTATCAGTAGAAATTGACTTCTTTAAATATATGTTCCTACCAAAACAACCACATTCAAAACTATAGACAAAATAAGAATGATGCAACTGATTATATATCCCAAAAATTTGCTTTCTAGCAAGGGTAAGAATACTTACACCTGTGGATTCAGCGTTACTGTCCTCACCATCACAATAACCAGGATGACAACAGTTAAAAGCAGAGAAACAAGAGATACCTGTAAAACACACAAATTCAGTCAGTAAACTGCTGAAAAGATCTATTCTAAGCAGTGCAATTTTTAGAAAGACTTATTAACCAGCTACATTTCTAATTATCACATCAAATATTTATATTTATAATCGTGTGGCTTGTCCTACACCATCATCACCTTTTCATTTGTTATTCTCGTTAGATAAGTGACAAATTGCAATTTAACAGTAAATTGCAGTTTAACAGTAAGATATATTTCCATTTAAATATTTGTCATCAGTAGTGCTCAGTATTTCAAGACCTGACTTGCAACACATACTGCTCTAAAAAAATAATAAAATATCTGCATCTACTAACAGCAGATGGGAAAAACTAGCCATTCATGTAGAGACCAAAGTTCTGTTTATACTTCTTTAAGTTGTCTGGTATTTCCTGGGTCAGAAAATGGTCGGAACTTCAAAAATATTTAAATTTGTTGCATCTAGTTGGATGCAATTCAATTCAAATACCTTGAGTTATGCATGACTGGCACTTATTTTCTAATGGCATATAAAAAAAGTTTACCTTTCCCAATTTTGCTATGTCACGATACAAAGATAAAGGCAAGGTAAAGATGATAGTGGTAAAAAGAATTATGAAGCGACGATCAACAAGCACATTTTCTGATCCAACTGAAACAAAGAAGCAAGTAAGTTACTTCTCTAAGAGGCTGACATGAAAAATATATTAGTCACACTCAGAAGTCTAACAACTACAAACTTCAATGCTAACCACATTTCAAGATAAATAACAGTGAAATAAAGTCTAAGTATTAACAGGGATGCTATACAGAGCACATGCACAATCAGAATATTTCTGCAAATTTAACCAACAGTTCATCCTACATGCAAGTGTAATGCTCTAATCGGATAATAACAGCAGGGTGGCAAAGTCCTTGCCTGCAGCAAAGAACAAGACCAAATACAGCAGCCATGGATACAGAAATGAAGAAAAAGAGCTGCTTACCTTCAGAAGGCCTCAGGAACACAGGAATATCCAGAAAGAGATGACCTCAACTCCACTGCCTACCCTTAAATGATCCTACTCCACACCTTCCAGTCACTCAGAGGCACTGCACACACCTGAGCTGCCCTGGGTTGGCCCTGTCTTCCCACCAGGTGCTCAATCACTGTTTCAAGCTATGACTAAGTATTTCCACTACATTTATGCACATATCCAACTCTGGAACTGTGGCATTTGTACATAGAGATTACTACTAATCCCTTCCATCATAACTGGATCAATGTTGGCAGACTGTAAGTAAAACTAACATTTCTTCCTGGATATACTGCTTAGGATTTTTTTTACAGTGCTGAGATCAATTGTTGTGCAGCAAAAGAGCAGCAAACTCTCAAAAAACAGCTGCAAAAAAGTTCATTTGGGAGGAAGGTTCATCTTAGAATCTCTTTTCTTAAAGTCACCTGCTCTTCACTAGAAAAACAGAGATTATCACATGAGGGCAAAAAAGAAAAATGGTATAACAACCCTCGCAATGAGGGAAGTTTTGTTTTTTTTTTCCCCCCTACAACTGGTGCTGTGTTTTTGGTTTTTGTTTTTTTTTTGTTTGTTTGTTTTTGTTTTTCCCCCCCCAAGACAACACCAAATTAAAAACGAAACATCTCGGGTTTAATCAGATTGCCACAAACCACAATTTTGAACCTGCATGCTACAAAATTTCGACTGGAAGTTGAGTAGCAATTGACAAGAGAAATGCATAGTTCAAATGTACAGCTCCCTGATGCTTTGGGAGATTATAATGCCTTTTCCTCGTCTTCTTAAATAAGCATTTTACCAGCCAGGTGAAAAGATATGCGTTCCTTCCATTTAAAAAAGTCACGCTGTATATGAATTATTAGATTTTCACTGTCTTTATCAAGCTGAACAAAGCATAACAGCTAAAACCATATCCTACACCTTGCAGACTTTACCTTCTTTAAATTACAGTCTTCCTAGTGAAATCAAGTAGTTCATACAAACACTAATTTGCACTTCACTGCATATGTGCTGTTTTGAGTTTAGTTTGCCAGTGAAATATACCTGAACTTAGTTAGCTTTCTGCTGAAAGAGATAAGTGCCTACAAATTACTCGATTCCACTCTGAAAACTTACAATCAGAGAAGGATAAGAAGCGTGTGAATGAAGACCTCAAAATGTTTTTACACTATCTGCAGCAATTGGATGGATGAATACAATGGGAAAGGCATTACAACAGAAGTGCAATAACAGAAGGACCAACACGATAGAAAGGCGGCTATAAAGAAGGGAAAGAAGAGTGCTCACCCGTATCAGAAGATTCCAGGTTTGCAGAAGAAAGCTTCACCAAGGAGGGATCTCCAGAAAGAGATCCTTCCCCAGTGGCAGTAAGCCCTTAAATGAGGTTTGAGAGGTGCAGCCAGGCTCCACCCCTTCTGGTAGCACACATGAATTGCCTTCACCTGTGCTCCCAAGGCTGACCAGCTTCAATCAGCAGTTCAGGCCATGACTCAACAGTTCTCATATGCTATCCAAGCGACCATCTGCAGTTATATATGCAGTTTATGACCAACCATACAGGCATGCTTAAATGTGCATTAAATCCATTATATTGTATGCAAGTCATCCAGAATTATTCACTAAATGCAGTGTTAGTATTTATATATTTATTATAGCAAACATCAAAAAATATGACAAAATATATTCTGTTATCATATCAGTGGGGAAGAATATTTGCTTCATATCTCATTAAATATTGCGGCCTCTTCACTAACACCGAGTACAATGATAACCAAGGATTAGGATTTGCAATTTTGCGATTTAAAAAAAAAAACAAAAACACTTGTACAAACAGGCTTCAAGTTCATAACTTAATTAACATTTCAGAATAATTCAGACACAAAGTAACAGACAGATTACTACTTAAGTTTGCTACGGTACAATAAGCCTTAAATAAGTATGCTACATTCCTACCTAATAATTTTTTTCCATTCTGAAATTTTAAAACACATCTTACCTCCAGGAATTCTCAAGAACACTTTAGTTAAAGTGTCTCCAGTTATTATGTTGTAACTAATCATAGCTTAAAGAAAATTTTAAAAATGGTTAGTACAAATCAAATATAGATTATTTGATAAACCATTAAATAGATGTATTGTGTGGACTTCAGGCTGGCATGCTACAATCCCCCTTGTACGAATTCTAGTTAACACCAACTTTTAAGATTAAGGCTGAAGACAAAAAAAAAAACAAAAACAAAACAAAACAAAAAAGCTAACAATTGCCTTTCTTCATTTCAAGCAGGTACAACCTAGAAAGAATCTAATCTGATAAGCAAGGCCACTGTGCTATTACCATATAAACTTAATACAGATGTGAGATAAAAAAAAGGCTTTAAAATTGCTTTCTTCATTTCCAACTTCAATTCTTTGTCAGTTGATATTTAAGCTTCTGTTT
The DNA here is from genome assembly GCF_951394365.1 of Tetrao urogallus. Taxonomy (NCBI): domain Eukaryota; kingdom Metazoa; phylum Chordata; class Aves; order Galliformes; family Phasianidae; genus Tetrao; species Tetrao urogallus. Next base: position 17,153,488 of record NC_136821.1, read on the forward strand.
CAATTTAGTAATGGTTTTGTATTAACATAATAAATCAGTCCTGCAATAAAATGAACAGGGTTTCCTAGTTCATATCGGGAGTTTGTGAAATATTTCAGCCTGAAGAAATGATGAAGATAACATATATGGATTTCCATTACTTTTTCTCATGAATAAGAACTGTGATTGTAATGTATTCTGCACAGAAAGTATGTGTGCATACACACACACACACGCACATATACTAATGTGGATAATGACCTTAACTAACACATAAACATTCACTGCTGTGAAATGATAAGTTATTAACACTATGTATGTAAATAAATTCAAGCACGTTTTGTAACTAGTTTCATGGTGAGGACTGAGGTCTTTACAATTATTTCCCATATTCTCTGTGATGTAGTAATTACACTCTTAAGTCAACCATAATGGATCAGGATTTTCAGACATAATTCGCTATTTCAGTTTAAGGGATGAACCTTGATAAAATAATTAACAGGTACCTGCAACACTGCTGCCTGCAGTAACTCCAACCTGACTCCCTTAACTATCTCAGCTACCTAAAATGACTTCAGAATAATTATTCCTAAAGGACATATTTTGCTCTGGGACTCCTCAGTCACCAAATTCAGTCTCTTATTATCTCATATCATTATCACCACCTCATGCAGTCCTATGTGTGCTGCACTGTTTTTCTGGAAGCCTGCTCTTTCCTATTCTCATAGCTACTTCTGTTGTTGATTTTTAAGTGTGTGAATTTTTGTGTTATCACACTTCAACTCATTTTTATTATTCTGGTTCTCAAATTCAGTGAATTCTTCCTCAGTCATTCTTCAGCATTCTACAGTTATTTATATATTAAGAAAATAGGTGCATATAGTATACTTTTTAGAGTTCTTGAAATTTATCAAGTAAAAGAATAAGATAATGTGAAAAAACCTTACTATTTATAAAGCTCAGATATCTGTATTTTATGTCATCTTACCAATAAATGGATATAAAAACTGAAGAGTTGAAAGAATTAGATAACCTAAAAAACCATATGTTTTTCTGACCAGTTCTTGATAGGTGTTGGTACTGGAGAGATTTCCTCCTTTGATCAGTAATATAATGGAATAATCTGTTAAAATATAAAATTATTGTTAAACACTAGCAATTAATTAATAAAATGCTAGCAACTAGAATTTAGTTAAGACTCTTTTTCACTCTTTAAAAAAACAGGTCTGTAAAAATGAAAAACAGCAGCATTAGAAGACTGGGGAGGAGAATGGTAAGGGAAGTCACAGTAAGAAAACAGAAATCTCATCATTTTTTTAGGTAACCAACATGGATAAAAAATCAAATACGTAAGATTCAATGAACAAGGGAAAAGATTACTAACTAGATGAAACATTTCATTATATTCAGGTAGAGTAAAACACGACCAATGCCTGTGTCAAATCATTTATCTTGAAAACCAGAGACTGAGCCACTCTTGTATGAAGAAGTGCTTTGACAGAGAGCTAATGTCATAGGTGGAATGCTCCAAGACAGAACCTCATCCTTTTATGAAGAACAGTATGGAATGTGCTGTTCTTGCATGCTATGCTTTAGTATTTGAGTACCATGTAATTTTTCAGTCCGGATTACTTATACCACAGAATTTACTACATTGGATAGATGTCTTGACAGACAGGGCTAGACCTTGTTTATTCTTTCTCTAGTTTTCACTTAGCTTGTAATTCAGTATCAGTGCTTGTAATATCAGTATCAGTGCTTACTATCTTCTGTAAAGGTGACTTCTTTTTGAAGGTAAATCCATGATTATTTTTTTTTAAAGGATCACAATCAAAATATTCAAAATCATAGTTACTCTGGAAGATTTTAATTCTGCAGTACACTTGAGTGATATACAACCCACTCAATGATCATTGTCTAAATTAGAATAAAAACAGTAGACTAAAATAGGTAATTATAACACACAAATGAGATCTATTCTTCCAAATGTCATCTTGACCTAGTCTAAGAAATTAGGCTTCACCAAATAAAAGGTACACAAAAAGCAGCTTTATATGCTGTACAGAGTAATTCTCTACTTTTACTAATCGGCTCAGGGGATTAGTGAGGTGAAAATAATTCCCCATTTTTACTAAGTCATAAACACAACTGTTTAAGCTAACATGTTCAAAATCATCTAAACTTTGCAAAAAAAATTTTCACTTTATAACACAAACTGCTTTTACAATACCTGTGATATAGGCAACCCCAAACAGAAGTAGTACTCCTAAAGGAAAACCAGCTTCTTTCATTGAATAGGGAAGTCCTGTAAAAAAAAAAAAAAAAAAAAAAACTAAGAAATTACAGAAGAACTTTTACAAATATTTATTTATAATGACAAAAATAAAGAAATATTTGGATTAAAAAATAAACTGCTTTCAATCTCCCAGATTGGACCAGAAAGAGTTAATAACTTCAGAAAAGGTTAAGACAAAGGGCCACCTCTGTGTGAGAAGCACACAGAAACCAGTACTTTCTGGTCATTACAGAACAAAAGGCTGTAGGGTATTTATTCAGACCTGATCTCAGCTGACAAAATTGGATTTTCATATAATAAGAGAATAAAAGTAGAAAAAAAATTCTTCAGCAAAAACAGCAAAAAATGGAAGGACAGCACTTTTCTCAACACTGGATAGTCATGTACACAAACAAGGCTGAACACATGCTAGTGAAAAGTACACATACCTATAATACCTGATCCTATGATGGAGTTGATAATGTTAAATCCAGCTGATGCCAGATCACCATTTCTTCCTTTATTCCTGGGCTTACTAACCAGGGCTGTATGGTCATCTGTTTCTATCTGTTTCAGGAAGACAAGGACGAGATTAAAAATAGGTGATAACATGGGTTTTACATATATTTTAAAAGGTTGCTTCAAACCAGAAAAAAAGAGTTACTTTCATTGACACAGATCTGTAGAGGTATTTTGATAATTACATTTATTTTTTCCAGTGAGAAATCAAAGGGGTGCAAAGCATCTAATTCCTTCATAAGCCTGAGCCATAATCTTCCGTAATTAATTTTTCTCTGAAAAAATATAAGTAGAGGAACAAAAATCTATAAAAACTCAGAGTTAGGCTGTTAAGGAGCTTTATAGTCATGTTCAAAAGGCAGAAATACTAATCAAGTATTTTGGAAAATATTTTGATTAATCTTATGGCTCAGTAAAAATAGCCCCCCTGAATCACGGGAATTAAATCCATCTCAAAAGTTACTTGTGAAGTATGTCAACATATTAAGGTGTTCTAATTCAAAGTTTTCTCTGTTTTTTTCAATATTTCTGTGTCTTTCAGTAGTTTATTTTATCATCAAAAGTAAATGACACCATAGGATTGGGTAGCCCCAAAGGTTTCTGAGGGAAGGTCTGATACAAAGCAAAATTTAAGGTGCGCGTTTGTAGCAGCTCCAGCAACTGAAGAACTTATCTTCAAAAAGAATCTCTGCATGAGCATGTAGTAGTCCTCTTTGCTAGAGGACATCCTAGCTTTGCTCTTTATAATGCCAATATTTTAAAAGAAACCATGTAATTAAAAAAGGAACATGCATTTAACAGAGAAAATGCCTTTTGATTTTTCTACAAAAGCAAAACATTGTACACTTGCCATGAAAATAAAACCATTATTTCATGGATGCAAGAGCCTATTTAACACGTATAGCTTCTAGTACAAACTCAACAGCTACTTATTTAATTGAATACTTTAACCCTTAAGCAGTAATAACATTAGAATAGTAATGCTGTCTTAGATTAAAGGCCAGTATTGTCTGGTACATCATTTTTAGCAGTAGCCAATGGAAGGTTCATTGGAAGATTACCTCGTCCTAGCTTTTAACATCTTGCATACCTTGGTACATCTTGGCTTATTCTTGTTAACTTCCTTAAGCAATTATTCCTTGAACGTGCCCTTTTAAGAAGCTCTGCATATTCTCTAGCCTCTGCAATGTCCTGTGGCAAAAAGTTCCACACCTTAATTATGCACTACATGAAACTTTTTTTTTGGTGAATTTGCCATTAAACATTCCTGATGGTTTCTCCAACAAACTTGCATCACCACAGAGAAAACCACCATAATTTCCTACTTATTCTCTCCATATCACACCTAGTTTTACAGGTGTAGTGGAAATACTAAGTCACAACCTGAAACAGTGATTGAGCACCTGGTGGGAAGGCACGGTCAACGCAGGGGAGCTCAGGTGCATGCAATGCCCCTCAGCAACCAGAAGGGGTGAAGGCAGGCTCCACCCCTTTCCAGTCCTCATTTAAGAGTTGGCAGTGAAGGTAAGTGAATCTTGCTAGAGATTCTTACCTGCTTGAGGCCTCCTGAAGGTAAGCAGATTTTCCCCATTTTGTTTTTGTATCTACGGCTGCTGCATTTGGACTTGTTTGGTTTTTTTTGTTATAGCATGGGGTTATGACGCCTTGTTATCGTTGCTAAACTTTCTATTACATTTACAGCATTACAAAAGGTAGGATTCTTCCCCTGTGGAGTTCATTCTAGACTTATGAGTAGGCTATGTGATCTGATACATGCAGCCATGCAGCAGGAGTATTCCTTGAACTTTAATGATTTCTGCTATCTACAGTATAGCTCATAAAGAACTCTGCTAAACTAGAACAGCCTACTTCCCTATTTTGAGTAATTACTGGAATAAGAACACAGTGCTTTCTGTACAGCTCAAAAGCCTTATAGCCCTTAAAACTACCACAGCAACAGGCTCTTGGTGTGGCTCTTAGGAACTGTGAGACCAGCTGTGTGCCACCAAACAGCTGGGCTTGCCCACAGTCATACTGATAGAATCAAAGAATCACGGAATTGTTAAGGGTGGAAAAGATCACTAAGGCTATCTCATCCAACCTATCTGCACCAAGCCCACTGACCACATCCCTCAGTACCACATTTCCATGGTTTCAGAACATTTTCAGGGACAGTGACTCCACCGTCTTCCTAGGCGGTCTGTGCCAGAGCATTACAATTCTTTCTGAGAATAACTTTTTCCCTGGTGTAACTTAAAGCTCTCCCCTCATCCTATTGCTGTTGTATGGGAGAAGAGGCTGACCACACCTTGCCACAACCTCCTTTCAGGGATTGCAGAGATCAGCGAGGTCTGCCCTGAGCCTCTTCTCCTAATGGAACAATCCTAGCATACATTGATCATGATAGACCCACCAGGACTCAAAGTACCTGAATTCTAGCATCCAAGTGAGAGCCAATTTTGGCTGTGTCAAGCAGTCATAGAAATATATATAGGCTCACCAGTTTACTTTATTCTTATTCTGCTGGGTACCTACAGCTCGATTCTTTTTCATTGAGTTAAAGAGAAACTCAGAGATAACAAAAGCTAGGGCTGCTGCCAGTCTCACAAAGCCCGACGAGAGCCCAGTCCGCAGCAAAAACCATCGCCCCTTAAGCTCCGCAGCCCCCTACAAGAAGCCGCTAAGCGCCGCCGATCTCACCTGCGGAGCCCCGGCCGGTGGCTGCTCGATCCCGCCACGTTCCATGGCCACGTGCCGCTCCCCTCGCGCCTCCGAACCCTCACGTACCCCTGAGGAGAAGCGGAGAAGCGCGGGGCAGCTCTCGCGCTCCTCCCGGGGCAGCCTCCATGTGGGCGGCGCGGGCTCCTCTCTGGCGGGGGGGAGGCACGGCGGTCGGCCGCCTCCCGCCTTTCCACGCGCAGCCGGCCGGTCACGCTCCACATTGCCCGCCTGCACCGGGGCCGTGCCCGTATGCAGAGCCGTTACTGCATTCTTTTTTTCCCTCGGTCAGATTGAGCTACTTGAAAAGAGGTAAAATTACCGTGCCGATGTTTGGAATCCTTAGTTACCGCAGTTATCTTCAGCTGAGAGATCGCACTGAGAGATACTTTGTAAACATACACTTTGCGTGCATTTTCCTGTATCTTAAGCAAAACTGTGAACTAATGGCAAGAAGTGATTGCAGACAGCCATTAACTTCATGAAGAACTACTGTAGGCAAAACTTAGGGTCCATGTAGCTCCAAAACAACATTGAGAGCTTTCTCCAAAGACTGGAGGGACAAGTCAGTGGAGCTTGAACATGAGATTTTTAAACAAGATTAAATTATTAAAGAAAAAAAAAAAAAAACAGAATTATGAAACATGCACTAAATGGCAAAAGAAAACAAAGCATGGTAATTTGCTTTATGAGTCTTAGCTCTTATGTTTGACAATATTTTGCTAGGTTTGCAATGGTTAAAGGAGCCAGTATGCTGTGCATCAATAACTTTGTCCTTAAAGATCTATGATGCATGTGATTTAATATGAAGAGCAAAGTGCACATGAAGAGCATATATGATACATTTATTATGTAGCTTAAGCACATGAGCTTCAGCTCCTTCAAAAAGAATTCTGTAATCAGCTCCATGACAAGTTTGCAGTCTGACATGTATTGTGGTGTGACCAGTCAGGTGATGTGAGTCAGCAGAGAAAATTTGAGAGGCCTCAAGTATAATGAAAAGTCCCTGTGATTCAGTAGCAACGGTAGGTTTTTTCAATTTCCTTTAGAATTCTGTGTAAAAACAAGTAGTAAAGTTGTTTGAAGGTAGAGTGTAATAAAACCTTATAAATATGGAGGGGTTGGGGAGGGAAACAGCAATCATGATAAAAAAGGGTCTTTTTGTTTTTAGTGGAGAGTGTTTTTGGAAGTTTTCCTTAGTAGGACTCTTCCCATTTGGAAGATGATGCAGAGACAATGCCTCCAACTGAATTTTCATAGAGTGAATGGAAAGGATCAGCAATAAGAATTTAAGATAATCAGATGTATTCATCTTGGAATCCTGAGTTAATTTGTATCCCAGGAACAGTAATTGCTAAGCTTTTGCTTAACAGGGACAAAGTGATGTTGGAAAATAGCCAAGGTAACATTAGTACTCTAGGAAATCATGCAGGAAACTACATAACCAATAGGCCTGACATATTCATTGAGCAAAATAGTAGAAACTGCAGTAAATAATAAAATACAGTGCCTTTGAGCTGTGTTGGCAGAGTTTTGTGGAGCAGCCTGCACTGCTATAACAGTTGTTTGATAATGGCTACTGCTAAATTGCTGAATGCCAATAAGAATGGTCATTCATAAGCACTAAATGTATTAAAGCAAACAAGACATTAATAAACAGTGAACTCAGTACTGTTAAGTTGTTGGTACGCTCCAAGGATGTGTTCCAGGTCATCTGAAAACATAAAAGATGAGAGAACTTAAATACAAAGCTGGCATAGAAAAAGAAAGGCCATGTGATATGAATTTACAAACATGAAAGAATTCATTGGCTGTTATCTCTTGGTTTAAATGAATGACTAAATTAGAAGAAAAGGAGCATTTTTTTGTAAGGGATGATGTAATCACGTGACACCTTAATGTCAAATTCATTAATCTTTCCTGAAAAGGTCAGTAATCTTTTAATTTTCAGTAGTATCTTTCTCTATGAGGCAAACATAGTAAGAAGAGCTGCTGTTCTCAATACTGAATTAATTTAGATGTAAGATACCCGGTAGCATGCTACAAGTTGTTATGGACCACTTCTTAAGAAAGATGTTGCTGATAAGTGAGGTGTTGTAATGTGTTTAAGCACAGTGGAATGAAAACTGTCCCTCTTAATTGACACCCCTGCAAGGACAGTCAAGATATATTAGGGAATGTAACCTCCTTGTCTTGCAGTTGTAAGCAGTCTGCTAGCCCTGCCTGTTTGATTAGCCTAAACACCTGGTGTAAACCATGTTACTGGACTGCTTCAGTGTAGGCTAAATAAAGACATGGGTACTGGACTACAGCCCTGGGTTATTAAGTAGGCAGACATATCTTTGTTCTCCCTTGGAGTCTCTGGCTTCTAGTATTTGCTGTCTTTCCCTTATTCAGAATTTTGCAGATATTTCTGTTATACCCATTTTTCATTACTTGCTCTTATTTTACTGTAACTTCTTAATGTTGGGGATGTTCTGTTGTTAGGTGATAGAGATTGCGTGTTGTTGGTGATGTTTAAAGGAATTGTAATATGCAGTGTATATCATAGTTTGGTTACTGGTTGTGAAATAATGGATCAGTAGGTGTTGCCATGAGATTTGAACTCTGTGCTCTTCAGGCTTTTTATTTCAGTTACTCCTCTGTTAAATAAACAAGGATAAGCATTTAGTGAACCTACTCCTGATTTATGGTATCTTTCACCGCCAGCCACGTGATTATTTTAATTGAAAGAAACTTAGAGCTGTTTTAGTGTACATTAAATTTGAAATCCTGACTATAGGATTATAGACGTAAAAACAACACTACTGTATTTTAGATGTCATAGTTATACCTATATTCTTACAAGTGGGAGACCTGGAGGGAGGAAAGTAAGGTATGAGTGACTGAAAGTGTGCCAGCCCTCAGCCAGCCTAAAGGATTTCAGTTTTCAGAAGAGTAGAGGGCAAGGGCAAAGATATATGTTTTGCTGGCATGCATTTTTGTGTTTTTGTTAAATGTTTTAAGTTTCTCTGCTATGTGCATAGCTGATTTATACTGAGTACAACCGTATTATGGCTACCAGTTAGTTAGCTTAATTGCTCAGTTCCCTTTCTGAGCTGTAGTGGAAGTTCATGCAAGTGTTGGTATTCTGCTGGATGTTAGTTGTTCACCAATCACATGATGTGTAGTACTGCAGCTTTCATTATTGTATTTCTCCAGTGCCTTAGCAGATCCTGTATAGAAGTAAAATCTGTTTTGAGTGGTATTCATTGGCTTTTATTTTCAAAGTATTGAAATTACTGTCACTGTATTAATTTGTTACTAGCTCCTGCTGTTTCAGCCCTACCTTCCTGTGCTCTAATCCTTCAGTGTCTTCAGAACAAATACAAAGTGATGACATTATTTGCTTTTTAGGGATTCTCTTGTGTTTTCTGAAATAGATAATGAACTGAATATATACTTAATATAGGGTAATGTATACTTTATGTACACTTAAATACTAATGCCTTCAATATGATCAATTGTGGCCTCTTTTGGGAAAATGAAGCTTACCTAGTATTTTTCTTCTAGATAAGAAACTTTGGTTAAACTCAATCTCAACCTACTTATGTAAATTGAATACAGAGCATTCAATTATACAAGTATCATAGTACATTTTTCTTTTATTGATTTACATTGATACTGCATTTCTAATATGCAATACTAATTATTTGCTAATGTTTTTAATTCCTCTTTGCAGAAATAAGTGTTTTTCTCATGGTGATATACTCCTTGAACTCCTTTCTGAGCTGTGTTATAAGGCAGCTCATGCAGCAGGGATTTAAGAGCACAGATTTTTTGGGGACTTGAAATTGTGCATTACTGCTATCCATTAGGTGTCTGCAAATTTTCTTTGAAAGACTATTGCTGACAAACAAAACCTCTGATATCAAAATGTCAGCAGTTAGTAACGACGTGCTTTATCCTTCAGGCACCAGGGGGCAATATTTGACTTCTTTTAGTTGGGTACTGCAAAGTGTTGGCAATCCTCAATAGGCCTGTGTGTGGTGTCTGGTATGTGCTGTAATCTGTCAGGGTTGTCTTTTACTTCAGTTAGCATATATACAGGCCCTAGAGTAAGAGGTGTATGTGTTTTTTTTAATAAGCACTATTACAATTGTAAATAAATGGTGAGAACAGCCCTTGAACTCAGAATCTGTGGGTTTTTGTGATACCTTCAAGAGAATTTGTCTAAGATAGAAAATATAAAATACAGTGATTCTGTTCCAGCTGTTTTTCTCAATAATGACTGACATAACTTGACATAAAATGATCATAAGTCTTAGTAACTTGGCATGCCTTAGAGTGCTTTCTCCAGTTTTGAATCTTAATCATCTACAATCTCATGTTTTTCTTTGTTTCTGTGCAGAGTAAGGAGATAAGGTGGTACAAATCTGATGAAGAAAGCTGGTGTTTGAGTCGAGCCATGTGAGTATCTATGCTGCAAAAATTATAATTGCAACACAGATTATAGCTGATGATTACTGAGTTATTAAAAATTTTGTTTGCTGTAATGACGGAACTTTGACCATGGTGAATTCAACAGTATAACTCTTAAATGCTCTGTGATATTTTATGAGTATAGCATGAGAATTCACAGTTATATACATTAGAAAGATGTAATCAAGTATCTTATGATGATTCTTGTTGTTGCTTGTATGTCTGATGGAATTTTTTTGTATCTATAAGGTCCCCTGTTAGGTTTTGCAATAATGCAGACTTGGGGGGACTTTAATCAGTGGAAAGATGGATGTGCTTTAAGAGGGAGTAGGAGAACAGTCAGGTTTTCTTTTCTTCTTTTTTTTTTTTTTTTTTTTTCAAAATGACTAGCAAGGGGAAGAAGGAAAAGAAGAAAAAAGTAGAAATGGATTGTGGGAAGTAATGATTTTAAAATGGTAGGATGAAAAAAAGTAGGAGGCAATTGGACTTGTCAAATGTCTTGCTAATGACTTCTCTGAAAATTAGTTTCTCTTTTGATAGTGTTAGCAGCATTTCAGATTTTTCTTTCAGAAGTATTTTCCTGATTTGCCACTCATAAAATTATATGTTCGTTAGGTGACTAAGTGCTTCCAATCATGATTCAATTTGTAATCATATCTGATTGCTTATTTTAACATTCAATGAATGCACTTTGTGAAAGGCAACCAAAAAGTTTTTGGTAATGTCTCTTATTTTAGAGTGAGATCAAAGAGCTGCATGCAAATGATTTCTTTATTCTTTCCATTATTATAAATAAAGAGAAGAAAAAGGAATTGTAAGATTTTTGATCTTATTTTCCTCTTTAGATAAGTTTCCAAATTTGTGTTGTCAATTTTAACTTCAGTGAAATATTAGAGTTCTAAAGAGTCTATTCTATTCTCTATTTTAGAACTCTATTTTAGAGTTCTAAAGAGGCTATTGTATACAATCCAAAAACTTGATAGAGCAGTAGTTAGTCAAACATAATCCTGCCACTATGCCTAGGCTCTGTATACTGCAATACGGAAACTTTTCTGTTATAGTGCCTTACAAACCTCTCTGCATAAATTACAGGGGGCATCAGTGAACCTTTAGTGTTGTCTCTTGCTTCAGAATAACCTGCTGTCAATTAATTCAGTCTAGGAGTGAATTAAATTTTGTGGTGGTTAATATTTAATATTTCTCACATCAATTTGTTAATATTTGACAAAATCAATCCCAACCCATGAGCGGGTCTCTTTGCCTTCAGGGGTAGTGTGATGAATAAGATAAAAAAATTAGTATTACATTTAATTAACCTCATGCAGAAAAATGCTTAGTAGTATCTTCCAAAACATTTTTAAAAAATTGGGAGCAAGATAGATTGTATTTTCAGAAAGGTATTTCTCATTTTAACATAAACTTCCTTTATGATGTTGAACATGCAGTACACTTTCCTCTATGTATGAATTCCCTACTCCTAAAACGATGAAAATGGTACTTCTCATCTTATAGGAAGTTCCATTACTTTTTTCCTTGGATACTAGAGTGATGGATACTATAGAAATTACTACAGGAAAGCAACAACAATCTGTTAGACTTTATCTCTTTCAAATCCAAATGAAGTTATTGTAAGTAGAAAATTAAAGAATAAATTCACTTGCATCAGGCAGCTGAATTTATTTCAATTTTGATCTGCTCGGAGTGACTTATATAGGAAGAAATGGGAGAAGTTCAATTTGTTAACTGCATGGAGCCTGCATGAAGTTGCTAAAAAGGAAAGCTATGTAGGAAGAGCCTATAATTTTAATTCCTATCTTTAGACTTGGATTAATGCCTGGAATAGTGACAAATACAACGTCACTGGGAAAGACTAAGAATCATCTCCATTGGTAATAAGAGCTAACTGAAGGAAAGGATAGCTGCATACAATTGAACTGTTTCCTAATAAAAAACAATCTTTTTTATTTTCAGTACAGGTAAATGGAAAGAGACTTCTTTGACGCTCAAGTAGCAATTTTTGGGGGAATGTTGATAATTGTGTATGTGCACACAAATATATGTATAATATATGTGCACATGTAAATATATCCATGATATATTTCCATACATGAACCTAACTATGGTCATTAGACAAATTCAGGTGAAAATATTAATATCTCCCTTGAAATCTGAAACATGCTTTCTGTAGGGAAGTTATTAACAGAGGCAGTTTAAGAGCTTGGAATGAAAGATATGTGCTTTACGTGAAAGTCTTTTTGGTAGAAGTAGAGGCAGCTTGCATCACCTAATTTGTCACCTCTATCATTTAAAATTTATTTTCACAGTATGTGCAGATGCTCTGGTTTAATCATCAAACTTTCTGCATGCTTTAGTCCAATACTGCTGCAATAATCATCCCTTTAGAAGCTTGTGTTTTTTTACCTTCTCATCCACAAGAAACACTGCCTTAACTGCTACCTCATTTCTGCCTGCCTTCCTCTGAAGGAACTGTGAGTTTTTGCTGATGGGTATGCGTTTGAAAAATAAACATTTTCCATATCAAGGTGTATGGGAACTGCTGAATCATAGCCTCAACCTCAAATCAACCACCTGAGGCAAGCAATGAGTCAGCTGTGGGAGCACAGGTGAAGGCAACTCAGCTGCCCTACTGGAAGGGATGGAGCCTGGCTGCACCTCTCCTAGATCCCATTGAAGTGCTGACTGCCACGGAGGAAGGATGTCTTTTTGGAGATCCCTCCTCTGGAGTTTTGCAGTGAGCCCAGGATGCGGGTAGAGAATTCTATTCTCTTTTTGTTATTATAATCTGCTTTGCCAAACTTTTTTTTTTTCCACAATTATAACATCTTTATATTCGTTGATTATACACAAGGTAAAAGGAAATGTGGTTGTGTCATATTAAAGGAACAGGTTACCTTGTACTAGATCAGAATCGCTCCTTGTGCAAGTTAATAATATCCTTGGAAAAGTGGGTAATAGATTTTTCTGGTTGTCTTCATAGCTGGAGAGAATAATAGTGATTCCAGTTCTTACCTCCTTTATTCCAAATTTGAATAATTTCTCTCTGCTTTTGAGTTGAACTATTTGTAATGGCAAGATGTGATGGCTCTGACTATCTTCTAAAAGCCTCTAGGAAAGTGAGGCTCTGGAAGAATGATGAAAGAAGGGCCAAATGTGTGAGAAATTGTCTTATTTTGTCATGAGTAACTGGATAAATGATTCTTTCAAGGCTCTGTAAACTCCATTTTATATGTATGTAAAAAAAGAAGGTCATGCCAGCTATGTCTATGCATGGAACAAGGTGTTGAGTGGCAGTGCATGAAGAAAATCTTCCCATATCCACTGAAGTTTTAGTTGTCTTAAAGTGTTTGTTTGTTGTTTGATGTGGAGTTTGAGGGTTGTAGGTTTTTCTTTCTTTATAGCACTGTAGAAGTATGGTCAGCTTTAGATGAATATAGAATTGTAAGCAGTTCACTGCTAATATTGTCTAGAAACAACAACCAAAGAAACCCCCAAAACAGCAAGAAAACTTCCAGAAAGAAGACATGAGACATGAATAGTAGACATACACTCATACTGTGTAGAGAATTTGCTTATACAATTTATCTTTTTGCTCAGTATTTTCTAACCTAATGACTTCCCTCATTTCTGGAAGTGGTTCTCTGTGTTAGGAAAGGTTAAACAATAGTGTATGAAGGGTGTATCCAGCTTGGGTCTATGCTGAAAGATCAGTTGGCTTTGCCTGAATTCAGTTTGTGTTCAGTATGACAGAAGGTGATCTTCTAATGCACCTTCCATTATCATGTGGAGGTATGTGAATACAAGCATTTAACTAAAACTAGATACCCTATATTTTCAAATACTCGCATATCCTGCACCTGACTTTTTAATAGTGATGAAATTTGATAGCAAATGTAATTGATTTGTTAGTCACTATAAATTTTTCTTACCCCCTCTATTACATATAAAGAGGCAGTATTATAGGCAACATCAGGTTTACATGTGTATACTTTAGGAGATGCATATTAAATCACTGTTAATAGGTATCTGGCTTAGTACTAACTGGTAGAGGTCTACTTCCAGGCTGAAAGGTTGTGATAACTCAAACTAATATTTCTAGGGGTGCAAAGACATGTTTTAAATAATAAATTGTATGAAATATCTTGTTCAAGCCTGTTGCTGACACATATTATTTAACAACAGCAGGAGTGTTTGCAAGCAGGAGTAGGAATGTGATGATACAGCCGAGCAAAATACAATTCTAGTTATTATGTGGGATTGCTAAGGATATAAAACTATCACTGATACTTCATTTTAGGAGTTCAGAGAATGCACTGTGACTAATTATTGATACAAAGTGGGGGGGAAAATGCTGTTAGGGAACAGAAGGTAAAATCATTTCACTACATGCAGCAATTACCTTGCACAAGCTGTACAGCCTTGAAGTAGGGTGGGTGGAGGTGCAGCTGAGTGGGAAGCAGTAAGACGGATTGGGATAACATGATTTGTGTGAGAAGGACAATCCTGTAAATTTTAACCTTAGAAATTTAACACTGGCTGGGCTTTGAATTTCCAGATGTTTCCTGCTTACTGATAATAAAATTAGAAATATTTGTATAATCCAGCTGATGGCCAGCATATTTCTAGTACAGTTTACATGACTTGATTCAGAAGTGTGCTGATGTGGTCACAGTCACTGCAGACAGGATGAACTTAGATCTTCTTAAAACCAAGGAACACACCTTGCTGTGAAGGAGCTGCGTACCTTAATTCCTGTTGCAGCCAAGGGGTGGAAATACATGAGTTATAGTAGATTACTTCTGTTTTAAAAAATCAAACTTATTTTTTTATAGTTGCCCAATTATTATTACTGAGCCATTAGATGATATTGAAAGCCAGGCTGACTTATTTGTCTCTTGTCAGTTTTATATAGCTAGTATTTACTCATCATGATTTACAGCAGCTGTTCAGAAGAGAACAGTTGCAATTCTGTTAAATCCAGCATTCTTGTTGCATCCTCCAAGAGCAGCAGATGAAGGCCAGGGGGCTCTTTCCCATGAGTGTAGCTGCTATGTCACTCCTTTCCCATCGTGCATATGGAAGAAAAGACCTATTACTGAAGTCATCTTGAGCTACTGCATTACCATGCTAGCTCACAAGAGTGCAGTGTAGGGGCAGGCAGAAAGGATGTCGCAGTCAAGAATTAAAGCATAACTGATATAGTAAGTCTAATTTTAGGTGTAATGGTTCTGTCTGTTTCCTCACAAATGAGACAGACTAAAAAATGATCTCAGTAGGTATCATACATGAGCAGTGTTTTTTTTATAGTGTTGTTTTATCTGTCTATAATACTTGTAGATTATTTGTATATATTTGCATATATTAAAAAAAAGCCCTTTCCCCTTTTCTCAAATTGTAAAATATTTCACTTAAATTTCCATTCCTGTCATGTTTGGGTGTGTTAATACTTTTCACAGTATCACATTTAATAACATAGGAAAATATTTTACTGAAGATGAGCATAATCTACAAAAGGAATGTCTAGCATGCTAAATTCTAAAAACACTTTATTGAAGACTTTGTTTTAAATAACTCTTTCTGAGAATTGCTCTTCATTTAAAATGACAGCAGCTTTTGTACATGCAGCATTTTAGAGGTGTTAAATCCATTTAATGAAGTACTGCAACACATCTAGTACGTACACAGCTATAAATACTCTGAGTGGGTAGTGAAGATCACCCGGCTAGATACATGTGCAAAATGCATGCCGCAGTATTGATCAAATCGCTTAACTGCTATAAATAGCTTCAGGCAAGGAATCAATGTAGACAATTTGTGTCTTTTATTCTTACTCTGCTGACTGTGTTCTTTAGATTCAACTATACAGAGTTCTCTGTGCCATGAGCTAGATGAAGGCAAAGAAGGACCTTGTGAGTAGTTCATCCTTTGTGCCAGAACTTGGCTCAGATGCTGACCTAACGTAATCCAGTTTCTGAGCCTGATCCTTCCTAAGATGCCAGACAGTGCTTACAAGGCATGGAGGAATTTAAAATCTCTTTTACAAGGTTGTTTCCTGGTTTGTTACATTTCTCCCTTACATCTCCATTTTGAAGGGTCGTTGGGTGTTGTTGGTCACTGTTTTTAATTTTTTTCTTTTCCTAAATGAGCTTACATTTTTATCTGTTCAGTCTAAAGGGCCTATGATAGAGTTGAAACTCCAGTGACGTAGGCCTTGATGGTGCTGGAAATTAACTATAACGTGGGGTTATGAATAGGAAGTCTCACAGCAAGCATTCTGTAACCTGTTCAGGCAAAATTCAGGCATGTTGCCTCACATGCTTTTCTGCCAGTTCTAAGTGGAAAAAAGTGGTTTAGGATGAAATTTAAGAACAGTGTTGCTTTCAGAAGGAAATGGCCTTACAATTTTGGCTACCTGTTGTGATCCTAAAGCCAGAAAGAAAATCTAGTTTAATCTCAGATAATACAAGGCTAACAATAGTAAAAGCGATGTTTTAGCCTTTATATACTGCCTAACAATTAGTGAGATGTTTGTTTTCAAACACCTTCACTTTACTGTACATCTTCATGGAGACCTAGTTCTGTCAAAAAGGAAGTGATAAAATATGCATAGTATTGTTAGTGGTACAAAGATAATAGACTATAAAAACATCCATAGAAATTACTGCCACAAATTGAGGACACAGTACTTAAACCTGTCTTTAGGCAGTCAGTTTTGACTACATACACACTTAGGCTTTGTACTACTCAGACTTCTCTACCTTTTGCTGCAGACATATCTTTTGACAGCAGATGGTCAAATAGAAAAACTACATTCAAGTTTTTTTTATTGACAGGATATGTATTAATATTTACAACATTTCTGAACCAAGGAAAAATTTTAAAAAATGTGTCTGCAGCAAATAAACCAAAGTTTTCTGTTAATTGCTGTCACAGCAAAAAATCCACTTGAAGTCAAATAACAGGAGTTATGTCTTAGATCAGTTCTGTATCCAGTACTATTTAACCTCTTCTCTCATTTCCTGAGTGATGGGACAGAGTGCACTGCCTGCAAAATTGTGTACAGTACAGCAATGAGTAGAGTAACAAACATACCAAGTGTCTGTGCTGTAGCACAACTGGAGAGGAGGACAAGCTGGAGAGTCAGGCAAAGGAGGAACTTAATGATGTTCACCAAGGGGCAATGCCAAATCCTGCTGATGTATGCTGTGGACCAGCCAGCTGAAATGCAGATCTCCAGAGAAGGCAATTGGGGTTCTGGTGTGTAACTGCTAACCAGGAGCTGACAATGCACTCTCACAGCAAAGAAGGCCCACAGCATGCGGGCCTGCATCACGAAAGCTCTGTTGACAGGCCAAGGTAGTTGACCTTCCCTAGACTTGGCACTAGTGAGGTCACTTCTGGAGTACCATGTTGGAGCTCCTTAGTACCAGAAAGATATGGAGTTACTGCGAGTGAATCTGGAGAAGGACTGCGAAGGTGGTCAAGGGATAGAAGCAGGAGGGGAGGCTGAGAGCTTTCAATTTGAAGAAGAGAGCTCTTATCAATATGTATAAATATCTAGAGGGAGAGCATGAAGAAGAGTGGCTATGTTAATAGCGCTGGGACAGGTACAAAATGAAACTCTGGAAGAGGTTTCCCAGTGGGGTTGTGGAGTCTCCATTTGCAAATACAAAGAAGAGTGGTCTGCAGTGAACTCTAGGCAATGTTGCTTGATTAAGGAGTTGGACTGGGTGCCCTCAAGATGACCTTTCCAATCTAAACAGTCCTGAAATTCTGCAATTCTATTTCTCTTCAGATACTGTAGTTGGGGAGAGGGAGAAGCCACTGGATGTGTGTACAAAAATCTCGGGCAATTGTGCTTAATGAGATTGTAATATGAAAGTAAGCATCAATGGAATACATCACTAAGATAATCTCTTTACTTTGGAGTAGATGTGTTCTCATATTTCATCACCAACTTCTTAATCTGGGGGTTCTGACAGATTCTCCTATTGTGACTTCATTGCTCCATAAAGATTTGTGAAAGCATTTCTGCACTGTCACCTTACATGGGTTCTGTTTGTCAGCAGCTGATGGAATGTGTGGGACACTTCATCTGGTACTGAGATGCAACTGTAAAAAGGAATATTGAGTAGCCCAAGAAAATGTTAGCACAACATAATTTTCACTTAATATAGAAGCACTTGCAGACAATCAGATTTTTCAATTTTCAGCACTGAAATTCCAAACTGTAGATCCTAGAATATTCCTTTTTCAGAATTTAAAAGCCTTTTCTGATAGAGATAGGTTAAAAGCTTAAGATTTTCAAAAAATATTTATTTTTCACTAGCACCAATGCACTGAGGAGATGTGATGGTATGTGGGGAAAAAAGATCAGGAACCTGATTGTTATAATTATGTTATTAAACTTTTTTGTCAGGGCTTTCTGCCTAGCTGTAAGCATGTATGAAGTGTCAGTTTTCTGCTATAGTAGACAGAAATTTTCTGCACTTGTAATCCACTGCCAGTGGTGCAGCTACTGGCAGTAGATAATGTTTTAAGCATTTGCATCACTGAGCACATTTTACAAGCATTTTGAGCTACCCTGCCATGCATTCGAAGGAAACATTGTCTCTTTGACCACAAATTGAATTTACTAGCAGGGCTCCATTTTATAAAACACAAAAAGATGCTTGTTTTTTTTACCGAATTTAGTTTTGAGTTCTAAATTTGTGTTTTTCTTGAGGTAAGCTGAAAGGCATTGTAAGCTAGGAAAATCCTTTTTGATTTCCTGTCAAAAACGAGGTGAAATATGAGAGTCAAATAGGAGATTACGGTGGTAGGGAAGAGTGACAGAAAATTGGTTTTGAAGTAAAAACTGCGACATGCAGGTCTAGAAGCTGACTTGTTCTCAGATGCATTTGCAAACTAACTTATAGGGCAGAGACGTGTCCACCTATTCTGTATGTTTCCAGTTGCCTGCATAGCTTGTTGTAGACTCGTCTTTACTCTGAGGGTTACCGTTCTGCTCAATTCTAGTTTCTAAGTTTGTGGGAAGTTATTAGCAAGTCCTTCAGAGACTAAGAGTTTAGTAGTCTGTAGATCCTGAATTAATCCTGGAGGTCCTTTCCAGCCTTTACAATCTGTGATTCTGTAATTTCATGCTTGTAATTTTGAATAACACAGAGTTGCCCTAATTTCACATCTTTAAATGAAACTGTTTTGTACTTAGTAAGATTTCATTCACCTAGTTGACCTTTCAGTAATAATTATGTCCTATTTCAGCACAGTTAATGCTGTGATGTGTAGTGTATGAATTCTTCAGTTTCACCAAAAATTGTCTGTGTATTCAGATATCTATGGTAGAACACAAACCTAGAAGTGGATGGGAATCAAAATGTCCAGGTAGCAACAGAATCTGAGAGAGAAGAGGGGTGCTGGGGTTCCATGTCAGGTGTCTCTGTGGGAGACCAACAGTCATGAGGCTTGACAGTGGTGGAAGTTGTATATGGCAGGCATTTTAAATTTAAGTCATGAACTCAGTTTTGATTCTTCGACAGTAATTTCAAGGTTTGTATTTCTTTTGCAAGATAAGTTTGCCTACTGCCATACTTTTTTCTTAATTATCAAGAACAAATCTTTTATCTGTCCTACTAGATGTTGCATCATAGTATGTAGTGAAGTTTTGGTGGATTCGGTGATTCAAACAATGCATTTTTCTACCATTAAGGGTGTCAAGTTACAAATAGATTGGGAAAGACAGTTCAAGGATCTCTCAAAGAGATGCAGATTGTGAAGTGCTTCAGCAGAGTAAGGTGTTTTGTTTACTTTTCAAAGGATATAGAAAACTTTCTTCTGCAGACTTTTTTTTTCCTGTGGAGACTGATATGCATAAAAAATGTTCAAATGTTGGTTGTATGTGCAAGTGAGTAGAATGGAGGGAAAAGTGCTGTGGGCCTGCTCAGTCCTGTCTGACAAGCAGTCAAAGTTTCATAAGTGACTGTTACTCATCTTAGAATTGAGCTCACTTAAATACATTGAGTGTCTTGTGAACCTATTTACAGTGCGTAAGCAGCCTTCAGGAAACAGGATTTAAATATAATAGGAATGAAACTCTGGTATCAGCGTAGCTTTGTTCAATTTGCTGCAACAGAATAACAAACCAGAAAGGTAAGGGCATACCAGAACAACACAAATGATAAGAACTTTTCAACATTTAATTCTGTGAAAATATATTCATATGAATCATCAGAATTATTCACAATTCACACGTTTTCCCTAATCCTAAAGCACAAATTCAGCATCATTCTCACCAGTAATAACTTGCTGATAGGAATTATTTCCAATTTCTATAATTATTTTTGAAGTTTTTCTTAGAAACTTTAGAACTTATTAATATGATTTAAATAATTACTAATTGGGAGATATTTGAGATCTATCACATTTTAAATATTTCTTTTGCAACTTCCAGTTTTTGAACTGGGAAAAAACTCTGTTCAGAGCATCATGTAAAAGCACAAATGTTGATACAGTAACAAGCTACTTAGAGTCTATTTGGACTCCAGTGGAAAATAGAATATTTTGTTTCTGCTTACATAGCTTTTTCTATGTCATGTTGATTGCTGGTACCACTGAAACTCAAAATACTAGAATTTTCATTGATTTCATTGTATTTATTCAGCAAAAATGTTATATGAATGAGTACCTTGGAAGTTGAGGAATACAGCCAAATAACTACTCACCCTTATAGATACTTAACATTTATTTCTACATGTAAATTTTCTGGCTTTGTCTATTTAACACTGTGCAGCACATTAACATAGAAGATTAAAACAGTGTGAGCTGTTTCTGAGAGAAGCCCAAAAGCAGTGTTCAGATTAGAGATAAAAAGAAAATATGACAATCAGAATTCAAGGGCCAAGAAAAGAGAGAATCCAGAGCTTAATATTCAGTTGATTTTTTTATCTTTATAGTTTGTCCTAATCTAGAAACTGTACAATCATGGTGCAAAGTTTTTTCTTGAATATTCAAAATGTAGGAATATTTTAATGACACTTTAGTAAGGAGAGACTGAATGAGGAGCTTCTGTTTGTGTCACAAACTCCCAACACCACTACACTATTTAAGGGTACATTTCTTGGTGATTCCTGCCTTAGATCACTGGTGGCTCACTTTTATTCTACTAACTCTGTATCTAGTCTTGTCCTTCTCCCTCTATCCATGTCCTATAGGGCTTGGTAGGTTCCACTTCTGCAGGAAGATTTATTTGTGCAATGTTATATGTAAGAATGTTTTGTCTTGTACAGTTGATCAGCCTCAAGATTAAGTTGTTTAAAGTTTATGGAGCTGCTAAGTGTAATTAAAATTTATAATACATCCTTCCTTATAGCTAGATAGAACTTCTAGGTCTGAAATTTGTTCCTGAAGTTTTACTCAGTTCTTTGTAACATTTACATTTACATTTTCTTTTGGCAATTGACTTATTCTTATTGAATGTAACAAATTGTCAGTGGAAGTTATAAGAATTAGGTCTGATTTACTGAAGGAGCAGTATCTGTTTATATCCTCCTAAGTATTTTTTCAGGACCTTTAAAGTAATCGTTGCAAAATCTTTTGCTTTCAATAATAAACATCTGTATGTAAAACTAAAATTGTATCACTTGACTCGTGTGATTTCTTTCTTTCTCATGGCCTTCTATTTTTCTTTTGGTTAAACTGAATTTAGTAATGTAGTTTTTATAACATGTTTTAACTTATTTTATCCTAAAAATTAAATTACTAGCAAAGTTGACTCCATGCGATTGTTCTAGACTATAGCTCAAAAGTAAATGTTCACCTGCTAAAATTCTATGTAAAGAGAATAGGGAGCAATAAAAGGATCATGTTAACAATCTGTCAGCTAACCCAGCAAACAGAGATGGAAATGTCAGCAGCTTCTCTGCCAGGAGGGATGAATCATTTCTCTCCCTGTCTGGGGAGAATCAGTGAACTGACTTGCCAGACCGTCTGCCCAGAGGTGCTGGCTGAGAGGGGAGAGTCTGCTGACTACAAGTCTGCTGACTAAGAGGGTAATGGATGCTCACCTATAATGGTTGCTCAGGTGGCACCATAAGCAAATGAACTGTACAACAGAATCAGGGAAGGGTAGAAAGAAGAAGTAGAAGTAGAAAGATGCATATAATGTAAAGAAGAATCTATTAAGAAATAATGCTGTTCTCATGGTGAAAAGGATTCTGGAATAGGCAGTTCAACTGAATTCCATTATAAGTGTATGAGAGTACAGTTTAACGGAAGGGAAGCTGACTTTTTTTTTTTTTAGGACTTCTAATTCATGTTATTTCATTTCAAAGGAGCTTTGACTCTAGTATTATTACTAGAATACTACATAAAATTGCAATACCTCATCTTAAGATTGAGGGATTTAAACAGTGTACAAACCATTTTTATCCCATGATACTTGCATATAAAAAACAGAAGATACTTTTGCATGAGGAAATGTAGATGGTAATCACATTGCTTCAGTATTGAGTTGGATGAAATAAATAGCACATGAAGTACAATTTTCACTCTTCAATGTTTAAGATCTGAAACTCTTCCTTGATTCTTTTTTATAATCTCAGCATGCCAGCCTTTTTTCTTTTCTTGTAAATGAATATATCAGAATGTGCTTCAGTCTTTCATAAAGATGTCTGTATTACTGTTGGCTGAAGACAAAGATATGGGATCTGATCCCTTGTATTAGTAGCATGTCATTTACATTTATCTTTGTGTATCTGTAATTGACATAGGTAAAATCAATTTCAGACCATATGCAGGGTTTTTTCCTACAGTACTGATTTTTCATCTCAGAATGTCTTAAGCCCAATCTAATGCCTTGAAGGAGCCTTTAATGTCAATGTGGTTCCTTTGATCAAACACATGTGTTCATGAAAAATGTGGTGTTTGCAAGACTTCTCCTAAAGCTTGCTAGTTTTTCTAGCATCTCTATTTCTAAACTGATTGTGCTCATTACCATCCACTCTGATTTTACCCAGGCTCAGTTTCAAAGGAACAAGTATGTATTTACACAGCTATTCTCTTCCACCCCTTAAAAATACTGTATATGGAAACACTCAGCATGTGCCTCAGATCAGGAACTCATGTAGTAAAATAATTTATTAGTATGTTGAATAATTTAAGTGAAAGTTGACGAAGAATAACAACATACCTAATTATGGAGATTTAATTTCCTGTGACTACTATTTTGCGTCCTTCATTTTTCATGTATGAGTTATTTATTTTAGGAATGCCATACTCCATGAATGCAGAGCATTTAAGCATTTACACTATTGTGCACTTGCCTGTAAGATGCTGGATTTTATCATCAATGTAGTTTGTACGCCTTCAGAAAAAAAATTAGAAAATTATGGGATGCATCTAGAAGACTTGTTGCAGCTGTTAATGCAAATTTGTGTAAGCAGTGACATGTAGACTCTTAATGCAGAATGGAATGAAGAGGATTTGTATCAGTTTTGGCCAAAGGTCTGAAGTTCTGTGGAGCAGTTGGTAACAGAATACATTCCTTCAGAATTCAGCATCTGTGCTTTAATGAAAAAGCTGTCCTTTGGAACAGTGACAGGGATGGCAATGAATTTACTCAGAATAGCTTGCTAAGGTAATGTGCACTAAGTTCTGACTCCTTTGTCTTCCAGTATCTTTCAGAACATTGATATGTATAAAATACTGTGGTACTTCAGTTTCTGTTGGGAACAGGTACTGTGGTTTGTGTTGTCCTTTGACAGTTTTTCCTGTTTCCCTGTGTTTGCCTGGTTTATAAGCTCTTTAGTGAACATCTTGTCTCTTATGTGTACCACTTTTCAGGTTGTAATAAATACCACATTAATAAATAATAGCAAATCCATCCTGAAATGCATAGTTAAATAATAACAGATGTCAGTATCAAGGAAAAAAATGTAAGTGAAATAAATTAAAAATAGAACATTGGAAAAAGTTTGCCAATGTAATGCTTATTGGAGTTTTAAGTCAACTTTCATGTGAAGTGTTTCTTTGTTGCAAGTTGTGTGGCTCAGTTACATGTCTGGATTTTTAGTAGGTTCTATACTAAGGAACAGAGCAACCTGTATCAATCAGCTCAGACTTGAAAAATTTCATGCTTGAAGGATGCTCTGTGAAATTACACCTCCCTTACGTGATTTAGGCTTTGAAAGGAATTGCACAACCAAGTCTCCTGAAATGCTTACCTCTACTGTTCTTGTGTATTTCTGAATACATTTTAGTATCTGTGATTTGTTCTGCTCTCAGAGAATGCTACTATTACCAATTGTTATTTTGAATTCTAGTGTGACATTGTATTGAGTATTAGCTAATATATGCATAAGTGTTTTTCTTCACAGAAACTCAGGGAAAATAAGAGTTTATTCTATCACAGTTGTTTAAATTTTAATTGCCTTTTTCAAGTAACAAACAAGCTTCAAGCTAAGACTTGCAGATGTTGAAAACTAGGTCATCTTGTTTATGCACAAACTGTGCTTGCTATACTGCAGAGTGATCATCTAAAATAAATAAATTAGAAAGCTAGGATATCTTCATTGCACCCAGCTCATTTTTTTTCTTAGTTGTTCAACAGTTATTATCCTATTTTTGACTTGCTTGGATTTACTCGAACTCTTGGACGCTGAATGAATAATTTCTAAGGAGATTCTTCACTGTAAATGTGACCAATGGACTGAAAGTAAGACTGGTGTTTAACCAGGATTGATCTAGTTGCCTTTGTAGGGCAACTTTTCTCAGGGCTGGTCATTTTTTTGAAGAAAAGAACAAGATCATGCTTTAACTTTATATCATCTTTTCAACCATGAGATTCATTCAAATCATGATGACAGAAGTGTTTCCTTCCCTTGCCTCATGTTAGTCATGCCATAATGCCATATCCCCTCAGTTCCGTTTATTGAAGCTATTTAAAACATTGCTTCACTGAAAAATTATTATAAAAGATTTGCAGAGATGGTAGGGCAAGATTAAGAACCTTCTATTTTTCACTGGGTGACTGAGCTTTTAACAATGTTTTCTTCATGGTAAACAAATCTTCCTTTTTTTTTTTTTTTTTTTAACAAAAACAAAAAACCCACCTTTAAAACTAAACACCTTGAAATTGTAAAGTGTGCATTCTCCTGTTCTCAGATGAAATGTTTCCATTTGATAGTGTAGGTAAATAATTTGCATTTTTTTTTTTTATGCTGCTGCTTTCCCTTTTCTTTGTAGACTGGGCTCTTTTATTCTACTACATGGTTGACATTGTTCTTTTGCATACTGAAACTTTCCCTCCTCTGCCCCATTTCACCATGTGGGAAGAAATGACATTTCTTAGTCATCTTATTCATCACTTCTTTACAGATCAAGACACTTTACAAAGTAAAGCTTAAAGTTTGAGACAATGAGCACATTCAATAGTAGTCATGTGACTCAACTGTCCATGGATTAAAGCAGAGTTTAACCCTGACAAGCATTTTATCAAAGTTTCTATCTGTGGTATCCTTTATCCATGTATGTTCAAATCTCAGTTACATCACTTCAGTAACTGCAGTATGCTCAGTAAAAATACAAAACAAGAAACTGGGTAGGATATGTAAAGCAGGGTGATGATACCTATCTTCTCTTCCTGAATGTTTAGAACAAGTATAGAGAAGTTTTGGTAATATTGATGTATGCATTACCTACCAGATGCTAGGTTGGATTTGTAGATACAGGTGATACCATTCCTTGGAACAGTTCAGTTGGCACTGCAGCACTCAGTCACACAACAGATGGAAACAGCAAACTTCATAACTGAGTACAGTTGAGAGTAATTGGCTTATATGAGAAAGGAGATGGTTTGTTCCTGTGGAGCAAAGGTGAATGTGGGGGCAAGCTAAGCAGAGGAGAGGTTCCAAGGTGATCATTTGTTTGAGGGGAGCGATAGTTAATTTGTAGCCTGAGAGGAAAAAGAATATCTTTCAATTACAGTCAATTGAAAAACCAGAAATAACTTAGCTTGACCTTGAAATTCTGTCTCTGGAATTTGAGTTTGGAAGGAAAACAAAGCAGAGCATACCTTAGTGAAAAATGTACTTAAGTTTACTCAATTTGTAGCTAAGTAAATGTGAGATGAGACTTACAGTTCATTTATCTGAAGCATCTTTTCCAACCTTGTGTGCTTTTTTTTTTTTTTTTGGAGGTAGCCTATTCAACATTACTCTTGTGGATTTAGTTTTATTTAACTGTTCTGGTGGACGTGTTCTTGATGGCATCTTTTAATGCAGTTGACTTGGTTCAGTAAATATGTATTTTGCATGTGTGTCACACAGACTCTTGAAGTAGCTTGAAATCAAAGTACTTAATTATTAAGACATACTGTATTATGCATAGTACAGTAATTTCAACTGCTGCTTCCATTTGCAGCAGTTGGGGCTAGCTAACCATGTGAACCATCTTGGTTTTTAATTTCCAGCTGAAGTGGTATTGTTTTGATGCTGCATCTCAGATTTTATTGGTTTTGGAAGCTTTTTCATAGAAAGTAATTTTTGTAACAGTGTTATCTATTACTTTCATCCATTTTTCTCCTAGCAGATTTTTAAAATAAATTGCTGATTTCATGTGCCAGATTCTACATCACTGTCTCTGGAATATTTCTCCAATATTTAATACAACTGTTTAGAAGAGAAATCTGATACTGTTGTAGCTCATTAGTACCTACTGATCAAAATGCATTTTTGAGGTGTACAGTGTAACTTGTGCACTGGCTCAATAATATCTGAAAAAGAAAAAAAAAAATATACTGAAGGTAGTGCATTGTTACTTGGGAGGTTATTTCCTGCCTTTGAACTCTTATGATACTCAACTTTCTACCTGCTTCTCATGACATCTGTCTCTTGCTAAATGTGTTGACTTATCTGTAGAAGTCACTCTTGACAGGTGCGGTCTGCCCTGCCCCTAAACACCATGGAACTATGCCCATAGTTTCTGATGGTGGGTACAAGATGTGCTCATGTGGAAGAGGCAGGGATCAGGCTATAGGTTTGGATGTAATTGACCACTGGGAAATACCCATTTAACTCTAGTAATTAGACCTCAGAGAGACCTGATAGTGGCTTTTCAGTACTGAAGGAGTTCCTCAGGAATGATGAGGAGGGATGTTTTATAAGAGCATGTAGCAACTGGGCAAGGGGAGATGGCTTTAAACTGGAAGAGTTTAGACTAGATATTAGGAAAAAATTCATTATTGTGAGGATGGTGAGACACTGGAGGAGGTTGCCTGAGGAGGGACTGGATGCTCCTTTCCTTGAGGCGTTCAAGGCTAGACTGGATGGAGCTTTGAGCAACCTGGTCTAGTGGGATGTGTCCCTGCCTATGGCAGAGGGGTCAGAGGGGTTGGAACTAGATGATGATCTTAAAGGTTTCTTTCAACTCAAAGCATTCTGTGATTCTATGAAATGTTGCTCTGTTGTTACTTGAAAAATAAATTAATCCTTTCAAGAGGGTGACAGATGAACAGGGTTTAGACAAAGTGATTATGCTGATCCTGAAAAAGACTGTAGATGTTCTGGGCTTTGCTTTGCTTAAAAGCACTTTTTATTTCAGTTTTAACACTACCTAAATAGTAGCAAAATATTTTGACTGATGTATGAAACCAGCATCTTACATGGTATGGTTTGATAAGAGACTCCTATCTGATATTGGTATTGATAGCTTGAGGACAAAACAATGCATAGCAGAAGTGGTGGTAAGGGTAGACTAACCAGCTGCAGTTGCCGTATGTTTGCTGCCTTTTCTGTTTTTTTTTTTTTTTTTTTTTAATGACTTGGCTTCTAGGTAGAGACAAAGATATTCAGTTTGTAGTGCATCACAAATATGTCATAGTTTACTACACTAACACTTAAAGTTTGTGTAAGATTTATTAGTATGTAAAGCTGATTAGCCCATAATCGTATGTTATTTTCATATGGAATCAGTTTAACTTGTTTGCTTGATTGAGAATACATTGTGGTACTTGGCCTGTAGATCTGATAGTTCAGTGGAAAACAAAATGGATCGTCTGATCTGCTGTTATGTTTTCTGAACAGTTAATGTCTTTTAATTCTGATTCTACATATGTGACAATTTTCTACTGTTCTTAATTATATTCTTGCAGACTGTCCGGGTTCGGTGTGTTGCACATCTTTCATTAAGAAATCTTTTATTGTCTGATCTTATTACAGAGACAGTATGCAAAAATGAGATGCTACTTTACTGGTTGTAAATTGTGTAGTAGGTACTAAAAAAGTGGTGTACTGTGGTATATGTCCACAAGATGGCAGATTAACATATGTGACCTTCGGCATTTGCTGAATTCTGTTTTCAGACATGAAATCTGAATATTTATGCTAGAAAGCCTCTGTCTGGCTTTTGAATGGCATGTGTTGGAAAGAGTTCCCATAAACAGAGTACATAGGCATCTCACTACTGTGTAATGGTAAGGTCTAGTCAGAACTGAGCTAACAATGTACCTGAGCACTGAACCAATCTTTTCATTCTTCCTAGTGTCTTCCAAATAGTATAGTAGACAAAGCTTTGAAGACAAATTAAGCTTTTTTTTTTTTTACTTTTTACAAAAGGTGTTGTAAAGATAGAAGAACAACTTTCACACTGTCTTTTGTGCTGAAGAAAGCCTCCCAGGCTGATGGGAAAGCCAGCAAACATTAAAAATAAATTTTTAAGATCCCTAGTTCAGTAACTCATTCTCATGTAGGGAACTGCAGAGCCAACCCAATTCATCAGAACAACCTCTGGAAAATCTGCACATGGAGATAACTCTAAACCATTCTCTTTCTTTAAAGGCAGTGAGAATTCAGTTGTCCTTACCCTTCACACACATTTCAGGTGGCCAATTGAACAGTGGGAATCCCTACCAGCCTGCTGCTTTTTCCTAGGGAAACCTGGTGTGCTGGGATGAGAAGAGGAAGGGGATAATTGCAGTCTTGCCAGTTTAAGGTCAGGCTAAGGTAGGAATGTGGACCCACATCTGATAGGTGTAAGGTGCTGCTACCTTTCAGAGTGTGCACACAACATGAGACATGTCCTACATATCTGGGATAAGAAGGAGGAGTTTCTCTGCTCCTGTTCTGTTAAGGCTGTCTCCTGTCTGTGTTGGTAAGTATTTGGCCTACCTATTTACATTATTTATACTGTTTACTTCTTTCCTTTCTGAAGTGGCACCATGACAATAGTTCACTCAGATTCTTTGTGATTTTTGGTCAGCTGCTCTTTGGAACCTAAGCTGCCAAAATACTGCAGTCTGGATTGGTTTAACTGCAGACAAACAGCATTCAGTAAGCTGCATGCATTTGTACTGGAATAAAAGCAATGCATAACAGCAATTGCAGCTCTCTGTGAAATCTGTGTCTATAATGCCTGCATTTTAGGCTGTTTAGACATACAGCATCCCTTTTATGATTTTGTACTCAAAAATGCATTTTGAACAACTTGAAAATGTCATTCTTTTAAATTTCCAAGCCACTGTTTGTTGATTCATTTTTATAAGTATTAATATAATCTGGAACTTTCTTCAGATTTTATACTTTGAAAACTGTTTTCTTTGGTTTCCACTAGGATCAGGCTGACAATGTGTGGCCTTGCTCAGCAGCAGCAGAACAAAGCTCTGCATTCTGGCTGCTTGTCTCACTGCAGGCAGGCAGGTGGTGATGTCCTGTCACCATGCCGACACACAGTCCTCAGGGGGCTCTGGTAAAATGATAGTGGGGAAGGGCACTGAGATGGACTCCAGGCTGGGGGATCTTTTGTATGGGTTGCACTAGATTACGTGCCTACCCAGTCACATGAGCATGTGCTGCTTAAATGCAACAGTCAGAATACATCACTGCA
Organism: Tetrao urogallus; assembly: GCF_951394365.1. NCBI lineage: Eukaryota > Metazoa > Chordata > Aves > Galliformes > Phasianidae > Tetrao > Tetrao urogallus. The sequence goes on from NC_136821.1 coordinate 17,183,333, forward strand.
GACAGCACGCAGTGACTGCTCACATTTAGCATTTAAAGTCATTGCATGGATCAGAAAGATGAAAGGGCTATTTTTCACACAGCATGAGCTTCTGCATCGTGTTTATCACAGAACTTCCCTGTGAGGCACTTCAGAAACGTAGATATACATGTATTGAGGGGAGAGCAGGTGAATGGGCAGCAGCTAGTGCAGCGGTTCAAGCGGGATGGAAAGGTTCTGTGGCTGTAAGCATGTCTCTGGACAAAGAGTAGACATGTTAAGGTGGGAAATGTTAATAGGAATAAACAGGTAAAATCCTTCAGCTCTGTGACTTCCTTTTGTATGTCCCAGGAACTTAGGTAGGTAGAATTAAGAAGGCGGAAGGTACTTAGCACATATGATCTGCCAACTTTCTACTGTGAAAAGAGTAGATTCCAATAGAATTCTCAGTGATTACACATGGTTTGACTTTGATGTCCTATCTGAAAAATGGGATTGTCTTTGGTTTCAAGAGTGGCTCAGGAAGTACAGCCTTGTGACTTCCCAGTGTTTTCACTCTACATGCAGTAGGAAGGAAGAGATGCCATCCAAAGGGCCCTGGGCACATTTGAGGACTAGGCCCATGTAAACATGACTTTCAACAAGGTCAAGTTCAAGGTGGTGTACTTTGGTTGGGGCAACCCCAGATATGTATACAGACTGGGAGAAGAACTCATTAAGAGCACGCTTGAAGAGAAGGACTTCTGGGGTCCATCCTGATGGATGGAAAACTGGGCACGAGCAAGTGGTGTGCACTTGCAGCCTAGAAGGCCAGTAATATCCTGGGTTGCATCGTAAGAGGAGTGGGGCCAGCAGGGTGAGGGAAGTAATTTTCTCTCCCTGCTCTCATGAGACCCCACCTAGAGTACTGCATCCAGTACCCCCAACGCAAGAAGAATGTTGAGCTGTTGGAGTGGTCCTGAGAAGGGCCATGGAGATGATTAGAATGCTGGAGCACTTCTCTTATGAAGAAAGATTGAGGAAGTTGGGCTTGTTTATCTTCGAGAAGAGAAGGCTCTAGGGAGATGACATTGCAGCTCTCCCAGTACCTCCTGGAAGCTTATAAGCATCATAAGACAATTTTAAATGGTCTGATAGTAGTAGGACAGGTAGAAATAGTTTTAAATTACAACCAGAAAGACTTAGATATTAGGAGGGATATTTTTATTTTTTATTTTTTTTACTCAGAGGATGGTGAAGCACAGGAACAGCTTGCTCAGGAAGGTTGTGAATGTGCCCCATTCCTGGAGGAGTTCACAGCTAAGTTGGGTAGGACCCTCAGCAGCCTGACTAGTGGATGGCAGACCTGCCCGTGACAGAGTGTTGGAACTAGAAGATCTTTAAGCTCCTTCCAACTCAAGTGTTCTGTGATTATTTTTTTTAATGATTTTAGGCTTCTCTTCTGTGGCATCTCCTGTCCCAACCTTTTCTGAACTTCTGAGATGGGCTGAGAAGGCAGCAGGAGCTGGCACTGTTACATGCTTCTTGTCTCTTCAGTGTTGCTCTGCCCACTGCTAGCACTGCAACCTTTGCAGTAGAACAGATAAGAGTCTCTGCTGCTGGAACAATTTAATGCATGGTTAAAAAGAGCTATATAATACAGACTAAAAACTGATTAAGAACTGTCAGCCCTGAAGAGACAGAGCAAACAAAATGAAAGCTAGCCATGTGATTCAGAAGAGATGTTGGTTATTGTTTGTTGCTGTTCATGTGATTGAAATTTTAAGGATTATGCAGCTATTGCTTTGTGTCTACAGAGGTGGCCAGCAGGGACAGGGAGGTGATTGTCCCTTTTATTCTGCTCTTGGAGTACTGTGTTCAGGACTGGAGTACAAGACAAAACTATTGGAGAGGGTCCAGAAGAGAGCCATGAAGATGATCAGGGGGCTGGAGCATCTCCCCTACGAAGACAGGCTGAGGGAACTGGGCTTGTTCAGCCTGGAGAAAAGAAGGCTGCGGGATGACCTCATTGTAGCCCTTCATACCTAAAGGGAGCCTACAAACAGGAGGGGAATCAACTCTTTCAAAGGGTAGATAACAGTAGGACAAGGAGAAATGGTTTTAAATTGAGGGAGGGAAGATTTAGGTTGGATGTCAGGGGGAAGCTCTTTACAGAGAGTGGTGAGGTGCTGGAACATGATGCTTGGGGAGGGTGTGAATGCCCCATCCCTGGACATGTTCAAGGCTAGATTGGATGGGGCCCTGGGCAGCCTGGTCTAGTATTAAATGGGGAGGTTGGTGGCCCTGCATAAGGCAGGGGGGGTGGAGATTCAAGATCCTTGCAGTCCCTTCCAACCCAGGCCATTCTGTGATTCTATATGTAAAACTTGGAGACATGAAGTTGAAGAAGTTTGTGATTTGTGATGTTAGTAAGATTGACTGTTAGAGGACTGAGACTGCAGTACATCCAGGGATGCTGTATGTTCATAGGTAGTAGGAAGGTTGTCCTGATTCAGATTTCTTAACAAAGGCAGGTGAGTGTCAGGAGGAGAGGAGGAGGAGAGTAAGGATGGGAAGAAATCGTGACTTTTCAACAGAGAATTAATTGGAGAGTTCTGGCTAAATGGAAGAAAAGCATCTAGTTAGTATTGCCTGAATTTTTTCATTAAGTCCCTGTAGTGAGTGAATGAGTGTTACCACCTGGATCTCAGCTTCCTAAAGGATTATGCATGTAGTTCCAGCACTGCAGAGTGCAGCAACAGAAAGTTGCAGACAGTTGTTCATCTTTGTACTTCACATGCAGCTGTTCCTTCAGTCTGCAGCTTGTTCTTCATGATTTAGAAACTGGAAGCAGCAGTGACCTAGAAAATACAGAAATATAATTTTAGTGTAAAATATTTACAATCTTTAGCTTCTGCTAGGCAAATTCTGCAGAATAATGAACTGGGGGCAGCCATGCTGGCAACCTTCTTTTACTTCTGAAATTGTCATTTACATACTCTAACTGAAGTGCAACATAAAGCGTTCTTGTGTATATGTACATTGTGTGTATTAAAAGAACTGCTAGAACAGAAAATACGGGTTTGAAAAATCACTTTGAAAAGCTACTTGCTCTGTTACCAGACTGCCTTGCGTGCTTTATTTACAATTAAATACCATGAATTGTCTAACTAGAAAACATTACTACTACTCAGTATATTCTAAGACTGCTAAAACAAGGGGGGAAGCTTTAGATTTTAGGTACCTGCTACATTTTAGGACTTTTTCTTCTATATCAATCATTAAGAAATGTAAGGTGTCAGCATCAGAGTTCTGCTGAACTTAGTTCACAGTATGCAAATATCTACAATGATGCTGGGTCTGGAAACTGAGAAATCATCTATAGAGCTGTCCACTGAAGTGCCTCTTAAGGCTCTTTGCACCCTGTACATTCCCATGTATATGGCAAGTTGGGTATTGCTTGGTGTCTTCAGTTGGAACTTAGAATCATAGAATTGCTCAGGTTGGGAAGGACTTTAAAGATCATCAAGTCCAACCACAACATAGCCATACTACCCTAACTCTAACAGCCCACTGCTAAATCATGTCCCTGAGCACCACATCCAAATGTTTTTTTTTGTTGTTGTTGTTGTTTTTTTTGTTGTTGTTTTTTGTTTTTGTTTTTTTAAACACATCCAGCAATGGATACTCAACCACCTCCTTGGGGAGCCTATTCCAGTGCTTAACAACCCTTTCTATAAAGAAATTGTTCCTGATATCCAACCTAAACTTACCCTGGCACAACTTGAGGCCATTTCCATTTGTCCTGTCACAGTGAGAAGAGATCAACCCTGCTCTTGCTGTGAGTACCTTTTAGATATTGGAAGAGAGCAATAAGGTCTCCCCTCTGCCTCTTTTTCCTTGGACTAAGCAGCCCCAGTTCGTTCAGTTGCTCCTCATGGTGCATATTCTCCAAGCCTTTCACCAGCCTTGCTGCCCTGGTCTGGCACATCCATGTACTTTCTGTACTCAGGTGCCCAAAAGTGAACACAATGCTTGAGGTGAGCCTCACCAATACTGAGTACAGGGGCAGGATCACTTCCCTAGTCCTGCTCACCATAGCATTCCTGATACAAGCCAGGATGCCCTTGGCCTTCTTGGCCACCTGGGCACACTGCTGGCTCATGTTCAGCTGACTGTCCATCAGTACACCAATGTCACTTTGTGTGTCAGGCAGCTTTCCAGCCACTCCTCCTCAAGCCTGTAGGGTTGCCTGGGGTGGTTGTGACTAAAATGCAGGACCTGACACTTGGCCCTATAAAAACTCATACAGTTTGTTTACCTTTGCAACTTGAAAATTTTCACTGGGTATATTAGAAACACAGAGGGGCCTAGGTGGGAGTAACTGGGCAGGGAACTGAAATACCACTGTTGTTTTCCTTTTTTGCTACTACGTAAATTGGATGAACCAGGTAATTATTTGTCATTCAAGAAGGGAGAGAGCATGCTAAATGGAGCAGTTACAGGTTCTTACATCTAAAATATGTAACTGAAAATATGTGTAAATTCAGTATTTAAAAATACAGACTAGGGGTTAAAATGTTGCACTATGATGTGATGATGTTAACAGAAATATAAAAATTATTGCTTGTCCTTGTTTCTGCACAAACTCTGCAGCACATGAATTAAGGATGTGACTGGTGCAGATGGGAGATGTTAGTAACATCCTTTCTACACAGCACACATTCATGGAAGTAGCATATGCTATGCCAGTTCTGTCCCCTGTCACTTTCAGAGTTTTAAAAGAATGTGCTGTTCCCTGGAGTTGCAGACAGCAAAATTCCGTCCAAAGAATAAATGTAACCAACGATATGCATCCCACATGTTAAGATCTGACTGCCAATTAAAGCTACCATCCTTTTTTCTTCTGTATCTTTCTGTGCTTGCGTTTCATTTAATATTAGTTAAAAGGGAATTTATTTAGCTTTCTCATTGCATGCTTTCACATGCTTCTTATCTTCCTCTTATTTGCTTGAAGAGGTAGGATGAGGCCTTCAGTGTTCAGTAGAGACAAGAAGCTGTTATTTTTTTCTAGGTCAGTCAATTTCTTTCCTTAGATCTGAGCTGGGATCTCTGAAGTGTATACCAAACTGAGCTTCCTGCAGTCATAAAACTGGATCTGCCACTGTCATTCCCCTGTAACAGAAATGAGAAAAATGGTAATAAGTGTAAATTTTTGTGACTGTCAGTTCTAGTTTTTCTGGGGGGGAAAAACACCTAATAATGCAACCACTTAGAGTTTTTGTATGAAATAATTAGTAAATGTGTGTTAGCTTTGAATATTGCTACCCGTATGTGGCATGTTGCTAAAATGCTTTTTTTGGTTTGCTGAGCTGGGTATCACAGCACTAGACTAAGGGAAAAACCAGCATGACCCACTTTGACTTAAGATGGCCAGTTTTACTCATTACGGCTGTACTTTGCTTTTATTTTGCTCTAAGCACATACCTGGGGTGTACTTTCTGATAGCAAACCCCAATGTTTTTACATTAGGAGACTGATGGGTAGGATGTTTGCAGGCCATGTACAGGTTGTAATAAGAGTTTTAGAATGAAGAGTAAATAACATGATATTGAAGTTCTTGATGTTTATAGTTTAGTTAAAAAACAATTAAAGCAGGAATGCCAAGTCCATGTAAGGACTAGAAAATTCTTTTTGTATTTTTTTTGAAATATGTATTTCTGATAAGAACAAAGAATGCCTTTCAGGGGTAATACCATTTTTTCCCTTCTTTCTGAATGTAGATTATGAGAAAAACATTACATGGCTTTTATTATCCAGGAAATGTACTTGAAGCGAAGAATGCTTGGGAGCGGATGTCTGCTTTACTGCTATAAATTGTTCATGATACGTCTTTTCTTATATGCATCAAACATAGCACTTGCTGCAGAGATGCATGTGACTTGTCTTCTCTCCTGAGAAATGGTAATTGGCTTCAGTTTACTTAGGCTACTGCAGCACAATTTATTTTCCTAGCTTAGCTGAGGTTCATATTGCAGCATATTTTTTCTTTGAGGGTGAATTATTTAATTTGTAAAGCGATGGAGAGTGTGCACTGCGTTACAAAGACAGAATGCATCTCTGCTCTGTGGTATTTAGTGGAAACAGATCAAAGTACTTGACTATTGTCCTTATCTTTCCTTGTTAAATTGTACATGAGCTAATCACAGTCTTTTAGAAAACATCCATTATAACCGACTTAGTAATCTGACTGATGAACTGTGGTTACTATTTGCTTTGTCTGTTTATAATAAATTATATCTGTGGTTTTCTCCTTGGTCACATGGTGTTATTTCTGTTTTCCAAGTGGATAACATTCTTCAAACAAGCAGTGAGTAGCAAACAATGAAAACACTTTAATTATGGATTTTTCCTGTTAGTTAAGTGATTTTTCTTCCCGCTTGTATTTCCTTATAGTTTTTCAAAGGTATCTCTCTAGAAGAACTATAGAGATAAACATAGTAATTGCAATAAATGGCCCTTTAAAGAGATCTGAGGACTTCAGTTGAAATATATTCACACAATTGTAGTGATTCATATAATGGCGTAATGTACCATGCTGGAGATAAGCCCTCTGAGCAAGGGCTTTATTGATTTTATTACCGCCCAACATAATTTTACCTTCTGAATGATTGGTTAAGATACATATCTTAAGCAAATACAATACCATATGCAGCTCATGAGTTCTAAGAAATACTGCGTATTCACAGCTTCCATTAATCGATGAGTTAGTTTCACAATACTTCTTTTGCCACTGCACCTTCAGCTTTCATCCTATGATAATACTTCAGTGCTGAATTAGCTTCAGTTAATTCTGCAAGCTCATTACTCTTTTATGACAGTGCACACGTTAGTAGTGCCTCACACAAGCTAATGCAGCAGTAAGACTTCTGGGAATGTTAGCTTGGGAATAGCAATAAGCTATGCTGTCCTGTGAATTAATTTGAATTGTACTGAATAAAGATATGTCTCTTTTCTGGGCATCCATGTGGAAATTTTTTAATCTAAAAACTCATTAAAGAAAAGAGCAAGTAATCAGCATACACTACAGGAATGACCAGGCTCTACTGTCTATATTACTAATACTTTCATTGTGACAGATAAGAGGTTTAATACATAGTGGAAAGCATTATGTCTGCAGTTGTATACCTTAAAATTCAACTGTTCATGGACAAGGGCTGGTACAGTCATACAGTAAGGATTTTGCTAGCCAAAAGGAATCCTTACTTGCTAACTGGAAACTGTGGAGAAAACCATAAGCTCAAAGTGGTAGGAATATTAAGTCATATTTGATTGGAATGACCTCTGCTACTGTTTGGCCTAGTAGCATGTAGGTGGTTCTTTCCAGTATTTTTTCTGTTCAAATGCTCTGAAAGCATAGGGGTGTGTGTGTGTGTGTGATGTGTGATATAAAATATACAAACTGTCTATTGATTTCTGCGGAAAAAGAAAGAAGGGACAGAAAGTGGTCACAGAAGAAGTGCAGGGTAATTAGGAGGATATACCTGCCCTCAAAGCAAGCTGTCTTCCAGTCCAGGTTAAAGCAAGTCTTTAAGGCATTGCCGTGAGCTGAAAGCACTGTCAGTGGTCTCCTGCATAAATTGTGTACTAACGAAGCAGAGCAAGCAGTCTTGCAGAGTTCTGTAAGAGATTCTAAGTTTATGAATGTTCTTACTGTTAATTTTTAATTTCAAATTTGTAATATTGTTTCTCATGTACTATATTGTTTTGCCCTTGAAAAACATCAAAACAACCATTTGATTCCAATGTTAGTGTTTAAGATCCTACGTAATTGCTATTAACATTTTTTTTATGTGATCTTTTTTATGCTGTCTCCTTGTGTGACCATGTATTATGGTGTTTATAGCTTTCTAGTATTACTGGAATAAAAGGAATCACTGCACAATTAAAACAACTTTTACCTGTTTCAGTTATGCTCTTTGGCTAAATGTTACACAAGACTCACAAAAGAGCTTTGGTGGAAAGCAATATGTACATATCTGCACCTCAAAAATAGTAGGCAACTTTGGTAACTGCAGTATGGCTTATTGAAACAATACCTCAGATACTAAGCAGTGCCTTCATTGTTGGGAAGAATTCCTGAGGCTTGACTGAAAGGCTCTTGGCAGGATGTGTAGATGTCCTGTGTTATCCTCAAGCAATGTCAGTGGCAAAGAAGTAGACATAATGGAGTGTAGTTAAATTTGTTTGGTTTTTTTTTCCCTAAATTGCTTTATGTGAAAAAAGTTAGTATTTGAAAAATAAGGTATTTAGATCTAGTGATAAGGAATATATTATTATTAGTTACATAGCCAGCTTTTATCTTTTGTTACTCAACAAAAGAACAGAAACAAATACAATAAAAAATGAAATCTTTATTTTTTGGCTCATTTGTTATATTTTTATGTTGTTTATGATGATAACAGATTCCTGCATGCATTTCACCAACACATTACAAGTCAGAAGCATTAGTAAAAGAAATATCATACATTTAATGTTAGTTTGTGTATGAAATGCAAAGTGTCCTGCTGTCCTTGATTATACAAATGTGCCATTTTATTCTTGAGAAATATTGTGGGTCCTATTTGTAGAGGTCTAGTGCAGTGTGATTCAAAAAGAATAAGAATAGTCTATGTAAACAGATACTGCAAAATAGCAAGGATTTCATGAACAATGAGACTATCTTGGAACTTCTGATGTGATCAGCACTGGTAATTCACACATTTCCCTAGTACTTTCCTTGCTATGTCCAGTTACCAGATAAACTATTTGGAAACAATAAGCTGGGTTCCAGATTTACACAATTTACTTCACATTGAAATATATGCAAATATAATATTAAAACATGATAGTCTACAAATGCATCTTATGGTATGATTTCAGTTTGAAATTACTGTGGCTAGAAAGTAAACTGAGTGAATGAGGAAAGAAATATAAGAAACAGTGATCTAAACTTGAAGACACTCTTCTTATATACAAAACTGTTGCCAAATGGTATTTCTTTACAATATTTATATATGCTAACCACATTTTCAACAGGTTAAACAGTTTGAAATATGACCTGTACAGTCTGATTCTACACAACATAGTAGCAAGTTCAAATTTAGAATGCAAAACTAAAAAAGCTCATCAATAGCTGCAAACTATTGCTTAATGATTTGAAAGAACGAGGTCTGGTTGGACAACTTTATTCAACTCACCACTGACATATGGCTTCCTACACTGGAGGCAGTGGAAGGAGCAAGATACAGCAGCAAAAGCATTGACATGCATCAGTGATGCTCTCCAAACTATCTATAATGACACAAAATACAAAATGTTCTGTTGAGCTTTTGCAAATTACCCACACTGTGGTACATATCTGATGCAATTCAGTGTGGCAAAGCCATTTAGTTCTGTGCTCAAATGTGCATGGCAATATGCCGTTAGTATTTACATAGCAAAAGATATTTATTGGATGTTGGCCTTAATGAGAGAACAGAGTAACTAAATAATAATCCAGGAAAAAAGCTTAAAAACTGCTTAAAAAAAAAAAAGAAAAAAGACTCCCAAGTATATTTTGGTGAAGCTATTTTTTCTAGTGTAGAAACCGTACAATATTTTTTTTTAGCTGTGAATATTTTCACACAGTAACTTTTTCATGCTTAATGATTCGCATAAAAATAAGTCATTGCAAATTCCTCTAAATTAGAGGAGACTTTCTAGGCACATTAATCTGGATGTACATAGTCTAGATGCATCCATACACATAGTCAGGATGCCTCAAATTAAAAAGCAACCCTAAAACATGGAAGTTCTTAAAATCTTTAGCTTTGTGCAATGTCATATTTTTATTTGGGCATGACTGGTAATCGTAACATGCCTATGCAAATCACTTGCATCTGTATGTTATAGAGAATCTGAGAGTAGAACACTTGGTCCTCATACCTCTTTCCCCAACATAAAACCCTTTTACAAAAATAGTCACATATAATAGTAAACAACCTGTGAATTAAAAAATGATACACTAATACCAGTTTCGTAAAAATATGACAGATGTAGCCATTGAATTACAAACAGTGAATAGAAGTACTGTTCTACATGTTCTGCAATATGTGAAACACAAAAAACTATAGCTTTGCACGTATTTCAAGCTCCCTGTTCTCTGTGGAGCCACTTTATCCCTCATTCTTAGCAGTGTCAGCTGTAGTGAAAACAGTAACCTCTTGTCAGGTTTGTTACTCTGGTTCACAGAGTCACAGTTTGATGATGAAGGTTTACTGTTTTGTTATAGGCACTGACCTTATATATATATAATGTATATATATGCACACACACACGCGCGCACACACACACATATATGTAAAAACTGTCAGTTTGGCATAAACCTCCTGCAGGAGTCCAGTTGACGCTTCATTCTCAAAGACTGTAAACAAGCTGTCCCACAAGCAGAATTCTTACATTTTCACTTTTTATTTTCCCTGACATCTTTACCTTTGTAGTTCTTTTCTGCTTTGTCTTTCTCGTATTTTTCTTTATCTGGCTTTGTTACACTGTCATACGATGGTGGGGAAGTTGTAGAGGAACTCTCATCTGTTTTCTCTGGAGTGGAGTTCCCATTTAGTTTATCAATAATTGTCTCTTTTATAACAAGTCCATCTCCTTCTTTGTTTTTATTTTTGTTATATATACTGGATACTTTTTTAACCTTTAGCTTTAAAAGGTAACGCCTATAAGCACGCTGAATAATGAGAGCAGATACCTCCTCCTGTTTCCTTTTTAATGTGGTTGTGATTGGTTCATAGGAGACTTTGGAAGGATTGGCTGCCATAAATCGGTCTTCCATCTGTATTCTGAGGGCATCCATCTCCCCACTTTCCCCTAACACACGCTTTGTGAAAGCAAACAAGATGTCGAGGCAGTGAATTCTGTCACCGCTTACCATGGGCAGATCCATTGCAATCAGCTGGACCTTGTTTGGTTTTGCTATGAGAAGAGGAGGATCTAACGAAGCTGCAAAATCTGATAGTTTACTGTATTCTATGAATTGTGTTGCATCTGGATCAAACTTCTCCCAGACTTCATAGAACATCTCAAAGTCATCCTCGCTCAAGGGCTCAGCACTTTCTTCAGTTGCAACACTGAAGTTCTCCAGAATGACAGCAATGTACATGTTCACCACCACCAGAAAGGATATGATGATGTAGCTGACAAAGAAGAAAATCCCAACCGAAGGGTTGCCACAGTCGCCTTTAACAGAGCTCCCCGGATGATCTTTATGAGGGTCACAGTCCGGCTCCCCACTGTTAAGAATTGGGGCTAACAAGCCATCCCAGCCAGCAGATGTGGTAATTTGAAATAGGCAGATCATGCTGTTGCCAAATGTTTCAAAGTTGAACATGTCATCAATTCCAACTTCCCTCTTAACGTAGGCAAAGTTGGACATGCCAAATATGGCATAGATAAACATGACCAAGAAGAGCAGCAGGCCAATGTTGAACAAAGCAGGAAGAGACATCATCAGAGCAAAAAGCAGAGTGCGGATTCCTTTTGCGCCTTTAATGAGACGCAGGATGCGACCTATTCTGGCAAGTCGGATGACTCGGAACAAAGTAGGGGACACAAAATACTTTTCAATCATCTCAGCTAAGAACATACCTAGAGAAGAAAAAAAAGAGTGCATAAAATAACAATTTATTCATTCATTAATTAAGGAAACATTTGTTTCTTGCTGTCTTGAAAACAATCAGTATAGGAAGTCTCTGCTTTTTTATTTTTAGAAATGTAAGGTGATGTCAGAATTCCTAGAAAAGTTAGTTATTGCAGAATATCATACAAGTTTTTTACTTTTTATTTAAAAGAATTATAATAGTACTGTGTTCTCCTTATATTGATATGATATCTAAGAAGGGAAATAAGCAAAAGAAAGAAGTTATTTTACGACAAGGCAGTTTAGTGTCTGAGTTCCACTTTGTTCTAAAATGGCCAGAAAGAGAAGTTTTTCTTAGATATGATTAGTTCTTGATGATGAGCCTAGTGCTTTCTTTTATGAAAGAATATATTGGCTTAACTTATGCAACTGAGGATCTGCACTGTATGCATGAAATTTCAACATTTAACATATTTTATGCTATAAAGTATAGAGATCAATCAAATTGTATAGAAAACAGAAAAATTCATATTCTTGAAACAGCTGCTCTCTTTTCTGCCCACTAGTTCTTTCTTGAAAGGGAATTGCTCTTACCTACTATGGAGAGAATCACAACCACGAAATCAAAAATATTCCAGCCTATAGTGAAATAGTAATGGCGAAGTGAAATCAATTTGAGGACAAATTCTCCAGTGAAAAGGATAATGAACACAAGGTTAATCCGGGACAAAATTGTTTCCATTTCCTTACTCTGGTCATCTGTTTCTACCATCATCGTGACCATATTAAGGCAGATCAGTATCATGATGCTGATGTCAAATACTTGTTTGGTGACAAAATCAAAGACCATGCCTTGGAATTTGTTCTGCAAAAACAAAGACAGAATACTCCTTATACTCTGAAAATATTTGCTTTCAGAAATGTCAAATGGGAAACGAGTTCCTGCAAGATCTTGGGAGCGCAAGACCCATTCATAATATATCTGTTAAATTTACACCTAGTCCTTGTTGGATTTTGTCTAGGCCTTATATAGTGAATGAAGAAATGTACCACTGTTGACTGTCGGAATAGAAAGAGAAGCATTGAAATGATAATTACAATTTGTGATTGGTATTAATTGTGAAATTATAATACCGAAATTGATAATATTAGTATAAAAAAGGTGGCATGACTTGATACCGGATAAGCACCCACCAAATAGAAACTCATTTTCTCATTCTTATCCATAGCTGGCTTTAGAATACCAAACCCTGGAGATCTATGTTAGATTAGCTGTGCTTGGTGAGGTTGCTGGACAGATGAAGTTGCATGTCTCAAACACTCCATGACTGCAATATCCTCGTTTTCCTTTATTACTTAGCTAATTATTTATGGCTATATGCTTCTCCTTAGAGAGTTCACCACCCAGTGAACAAAGTGCAACAAGTGTTTTCCTTTCCAAATTCTGTAGAATTTCAGGAAATAGCAGAGTGCTTTCTTAACTTAGAGGTGAACATATTCCAGTTCATCCTGTACTCTCCAGGGCATTCTTTTATTCCATAGGATTACACTTCTCTTGCCCAGTGCCCCCTTCTGTCTAAAACAACAATAGGCAGTACATCCCCTCTTCCTACAAATGCACTAAGACACTAAGTTTATCCAATGTGAACAAGGACCAGTAAATGAGCCAATTAACCCTATTTTTCTCAGGCTCAGTCAGGGAATTGTGAAACTTATCACATTAACCTTATTAAATCCAACACTTCATGTATCAGAGTCTGTGTTTTTAAAATAAATACAAAAGATCTATTCACTCAGTTAAAAAAAGAGAAATTATACCTTATAAGAAAAACAAAATAAATATTTTCCTTCCAGACATATAACTTTTTCTTGTTGGGTAAAATCATATTCACAAATGTATATTTAATATTAGCGCTGTTAAAGTCAAATTGTTCTTACCACTGGCCTTGGTATAGGTTTCTGTGGTTTTTTGGATCCCAGTTTTTTCATTGCATTGTAATATTTCTTCTGTTCTTCTGTCATAAATATATCCTGACCTCCAAAGTAAAGAAATAATACCGAAACTAATTACTAACGTGTTCAGCATTTAACTACAATATTCCTGTGTGCCATTTTATATTACATTTATATTTGTTTTATCTAACAAAAGTGATTTTTTTTTGTATTTATTTTTCACATTGGGAGTAAGCACATGCACACGCCAAAACCCTTCCTAGTGCCTTCTGAGGCTTACAGTTGACTTTTTCCAATGCCCTTTTGTTCACTTTTGCTGACATGGCTAAAATGGTTCTTATTATAACAACGCTGTTAAAGAACTTGCTAATTAGGATTTTAGTGCATAGAAGCCTCTCTGGTGCCTGAGATGTCCTAAATTCTAGATTGACAGTTAGGCTAGACAGGTCTAAAAGTGGGGAAAGTTTGGGGTTTAATGTGTGAAGGAAAAGACTGTTTGAGTCTAAACTGAGGGCAAAAGCCCTGTTGATGGAACTTCAGAAAAGTAACCCAAGTCATGACATAGCGAATTAGCAATTTTAAAATTGCTGGAAATTGTCTAGTTCAAATTAGACTGTGTTTGGAAATGCTAATGCTGCCAGATGTACAACTGACTGAATTCTAGTGTAAAGTAAATTGTACTTATTAATGAATCTGAACTAAGTCAGATGGAAACAGCGTGAAAGTCGCTGTTGACTCAAGTTGATATTGAAGCCAAAAGCCCATTCTTATTGGTAAATGTAGCCCCAGATGCCCTTGTGGCTCTTTTAGAATAATAGAATATGCTGAGTTGGAAGGCACACATACGGATCATTAAATCCAGCTCCTAAGAAATTGAAAAATATTTTCACACAAAAAAATTTCTATCATTCACAACTGAGTTTTACCATAGATTCTATTTTGTACTGCTGCTTTTTATTTAGTAATCAAATAAAACCAAATCAGATGAAGCTGCTTTTTCACAGCACGCAAAGGTTTACACTTATTCTCATGTGATAGTTCTGTTCAGAAATTGAAGACCAGGAATAATGAGACTTCAAAATATTTTAAATGCAATTGTAATTTTATATTTTAAAGATTACCATAAATAAAATTATATGCATAATAAATATTTTAAATATTCTTGAATGTCAAATGTATGTGGAAAAATATCCTTCCTTCTATACATATACTTCATTATTTCTAGTATTATAAATTAATTTCTTTATGTCTAAGAAGCCGATCTCATTTTTCAGAGCTCAGGTGTTAGAATAACAGAATTCTTTCAAACAAATTTTTTACTCGTATCTTTAAGCCTATTTATGAGATCTATTGGATTTTTAAGCCACTGTTTAATCAGTTTGCAGAACTAGTATCTATTATATCAACACGTCATATTGTAGCTTCAGTAGGTGTCAACAGTTTATAAGAGTTTATAAAACTAATTTTTTAATTAGAAAGGAAATCTTCTACGGCAAATAGTGCTAATCTAATCAAAAGAATAATACAAATTCCCTTCTTAAATCTTCACTTTAGCTCTTGCACAATTTCTAAATTACCATCAACAGACTAACGATTTGTGTTTCAAAATGCTGAAATACAAATGTCATAATCACATCACAGAGATTGTGTTAAAAAAGAATTTTTTATCCAAAGAAGCAAAATAACTTTTTTTCTTATAAAAATAAATTGTTAATTCTTTGTAATTAATGATTTATAGCAATATAGAAACATTTTAAATACTTATCTTCTTTTTTTGTTGGTTGAAGTTGTCTATAATGACACCAATGAAAAGGTTCAATGTAAAGAATGATCCAAATATGATAAAGATGACAAAATAAAGATACATGTACAGATTGTCCTCATACTTAGGTTGATCTTCTACCTACAAAATATTATAAATTTTATTAATCAAAAGAATAGTAACTGTAAAAAGAAAGTGTATACAGATTATAAATAGGTATATGTTATTTCAGCATTCAATTATTAAAAAGACTCTATCCTTTCCCATCAGTATTTGGAGAATTGGAAGCTGACAGAATGATTATTTCTATGGAACTTTAATGTAAATGCACATAGATATGTGTTTATGTATGTACATACAAACAAAGCTCCCAGCATAGGACATGCTTTCTATAAACTTCCAGTGAGTGTCTTTTCTGTGAATTTTATTAAATTGCGCCAAATTTCTAAGGAGGATTTTGCTGTGGTCTCAGTTCTTCCAGGTTTCACATCTCTGACAATGCCCGCATTTCAGCTGCACAGCAAACTGATCATAAGGAAGTTGAAGTTAATTAAATAGGATATATATTCTGACAGATGAATATCACTGTTTGATGACTGATTATCACTAGTGTGACTATAAGCTAAGCTGTGTAGAGCTAGTTCAGGTATCTGTGTTGCACTTTCTTGTACTAGGTAAACACAGTTGAAGTTTTCTAGCCAAAAATAAAATTTTAATTCCTATGATCTTCAACCTTAAAACCTAACCGCACTTAATAGCTGGATAACAAAAGTGGTCAGCCTAAATAAACAATGAAATGCATGGCTTTAAATTTTAATGAAAGACACATAAATTTAATCTATAAGAATTATGTTATATAGTGTTACGTTATATAATCATGGTAGTTGAAGGAAGTTATTAAAATGTCATCTTGCCTGTTTCTTTTCATTTATGTTACATTTTCCAAAAAAGATCAAGTTAAATGAATTTAATTCATATTGTTTGACTAGGAAGAAGTGGAATTAATTTTTTCAACTACTATTTCTAAGATTCCTGAAGTTATACGAAAGTTTCTTTCAAGCCTTAAGTTACTTGGAAAAAAATGTTAATAATTCTTTATGTTACTGTATGTGTAATTTTTAACTCTGTACTAAATTAAATACATCAGAATATAAGCAATAGATGATTTTTGAAAGTCTTACACTTACATCTCTTGAATCAACTGCAGCATACATAATGTCCATCCATCCCTTGAAAGTAGCCTAGAAGTAAAATTCAGTGTAAAAAATAACTAGGTTTCAGAATTTGCAGGTTTACTTTTAATGAAATCGCACAAAAAATTATAAATCATACTGAACAAACAGGAATATTAAAAGATTTTTCAGAGTATTACTGATATTTTGATAAATTATTTTTAGGTATTTCAAAAATATTAACTCTGGGCTATGAACATCTTAGCATGGACACAGAGTGTGTGCAGATGCAGGTTTCTACCTTGCAGATGACCAGTGGTAGACTTAGACATCAATACTGTAGATATTTAGGCATGCTCTACAATCATTTCTGCTGACAGCCATTTTAACAGGCTTACAACATGAACTGATGGAGTCTGCAACATAGCTTCTGGGCAGATATTAACATGCATCTGAATGTTTTGCCCATGTTCACCATTCCATGGTATTTTTAGAAATGTTTTAACCTCATATAAGTAAAAGGAATAGACTCTATAATTAAAATATGTGTTGGTTCTTGAGATGGATGATTTACAGGAGACCCGAGGAACTGTGAAAGAGCTGTGCTTAAATTTATAAAAACTGATTTCAAGTAGAAACTTTATCTAGGTAGTAAATAAGATTTGTCCTAATTGCTTTAAGGAGCAATTTTCATGGAGATTGAACGTCTGCTTGCTGAAGAACACCAGAGAGATGGTAGCTGAAAGTGTAAGTGCCTGCCTGTCAGGCATGGCTTCCACAAGCATTCGTAATAAAGGAAAAAAAGTCTGAAATGAGCCGGTAAAGAGCGTATCTTCTGAGGAACCATTCCAAGGAGTGCATTTGCATCTGTGTCTGCTAAAACTGAGCTCTCATACTTCGGTACAACTGCCAGCTTCCACAGCAGAAGATTTCCACTCTGGGAGTGTTCAGATTCTGACAAATCTTGCAATGTACTACATATTTACTAGGAAGGTGTATGGGAACTACTGAGTCACGGCCTGAACCTCTGATTGATCACCTGAGGCGAGCCATGAGTTAGCCAGAGGAGCACAGGTGAAGGCAATTCAGCTGTGCTGCCAGAAGGGGTGGAGCCAGGCTCCACCCCTCCTAAACCTATTTAAGAGCTGGCTACCAGGGGGGAAGGATCTCTTCTGGAGATCCCTCCTTCTGGTGTTTTGTGGTGAGCCCAACATAAGGGTAAGCCTTTCATTTATTCTCTTTTGTTTTCATAGTCCACTTCGCCTAACTCTCTTGTTTATATTGTGATTATAGCATCTTGAGATCCATTGATTGTACACTGTGATTGTAACATCTTGAGATCCATTGACTGTACAGAAGGTATGCTTGGAGCCAAGCATCATAGATCGTTCTGCCTCAGTTGACAACTAACACCTTTTGGTGTACTTTGCATATTGTTAGAAAAGTATCAGAGTTTGATAACAGCTATAACTACAGGAGAGGGGTAGGGAGAATGCTAAGAGGAGATGTTCAGCTGAAGAAGTGACATGATACACAATGCATGCCCAAAGATCTCTTAATCTCAGCAGAAAAGAAAAAGAAGAGAATATTTAAAAAGGAAAATAATGAAAAATCTGAACAAAAAGAAGTAAAGAAGAATGAAAGCTTCACAGTAGTAATATAGTAATTAAAGACTAATACTGACTGGATGGGTGATACAGATAATGTTCAGATGCCGCTTCAAGAGACTTAGAAGTATATCTTACACTTTTTCAGAGGTTAGTATTGGTGATAATTGTTCACTTCAATTCCTAGTACAAGAGTGGCAGTGACATCTGAAGTTACAGATTTTGTGTTATCATTCAGTACTGCACCTCATAACTTAAGAGTTGCATTGTCTTCAGAAACAAAATTCTTCAAGCAAGGTAGTTAAACTGGGAATCAAGGTCATCTAGGGATACTGACCGACTGAATAGAAGAGACAAGCACATACATCTTCCTCAGAGAACTTGGGAGTAGTAAAAATCCCGTGATATTTCTGACATCTCTTCATACACTAAAGCTGTATGTCAAATTGCAGACAAGTGATTCAACACAGCTCAATCATTTAAGCATAATTGCTTGCTTGCTTGCTTGCTTGTGTTTGGGGTCAGATATCAGCTATCAGAATTAGGAGCCTCTGGCATAAATAATAGGAACACTCAGTATACCTAGTTCAAAAACAGCTCTGTACCAGAGAGTATAAGAAAAGGACTCGAAGGGGAAATATAATTTGCAGACTTTGTGTTAGTTATGATAATTTTTAGAATAAATATGCCATAGTATACAAAAACATCTACTAGTACACTATATGTAGCATAATATATATTTAGTTTATTACAATGTCTTCATAAAAAGCATTAACAGAATAAGAAGTTTATGAATCATGAATATAATTTTTGTAATAAAAGTATTTTATGTTTTCCCATTTAACCACACTTTAATGTCTTCATAGTTTCATGTACTTTTTAATGAAATGCATGTATTTCAGGAGCAAATGCTGTTTGTCCATGAGTACCAGGAAAAAGTGTTATGAAATGATCTTAATAGTCAGGATCTGTTTTTCAGTAACTATCCAAACTCAGACCCTTGTACAAGCATTGTACTACAGGAAGAATTGTCTCCATGCTACACGAAATGCTGGGTACCCCAATCTCAGATATTTGTATTACTTATGATTCCTTTCCCTAACCCACTTCAAGGTTCTGAAAAATCAATCCCCTCTTAAACCTGCACTGGAGATCCTCTGGGTTATTATGTTCTTACCTAATGACAAACTGGTTCCTTAGATGAGCACAGACATAAAGAAAAATGCACTCTATCTTGACCTGGCTGTTGACAGGAAAAATAATTTCCTAGTGCCTAAATGTGCTGAGATTAATGGATTTTAAATGTCGAAGATGTTGCTGTGGATTTGTAATGATATCCAGGAACAGATTATATGGGAGGCCTTGGCAGTAGTTGCTCACATCAGATCAGACGCTCAGCTAGGATGTCTGCCTCTTAAACTGCTCTTTGCTTTCCTGTCTTAAAAGATAACTAAGTTTGTAAAGGAGAAGAGAGACCTTTTTAATAATTAGAGGGACCTCTGAAACTTTTTTACTGGAACAAGAAATTAAATCCATTTCTGAAGTTTATATTGTACAGCACTGGTACAGATTCTTGTACATCATTCCACTTAAAAAGACATTTTTATCATGATGATGAGGCTGTATTGTCTAGTCTGAAAAGTTACTCTACTACTATTCATTCAAAAATTACAAGTGCAATAGAGGCTTTTTCAAGTTTCTGTTGTGTAAGCCATACATCATTGCTATAAAGAAATTATTTCACTGCTTAGCAGACTTCTGTTGCCCATTTACCTGGGACTTCTTTAAAGAGAGCAAAAGGAAAAAAACATGAATTTACTTACTACTTGAAGCAGAGCAAGATACCCAGCTCCTACATTATCAAAGTTTACTTTCACATTTTTCCAGCGGGCACTTTGATTGTTTTTTATGAGCTCTTCACACTGAGTATAATTGTTGACATCACTGACATCAAACATCTCGCCTGTTGTGGTGTTGACACAGTGATAGAATTTTCCAGCAAACAGATTTACTCCCATGATGCTGAAGATGAGCCAGAATATCAGACAAACCAGCAATACATTCATGATAGATGGAATTGCTCCTACAAGGGCATTTACAACCACCTATTAGAGAAATTAGACAACACAGTCAGTTTATGAACAGAAAAATTAAAATACTTTTAAAATGATGGAGCTGCTTTAATATGGAACGGATAGTGAAAACGTAACAATGTAAAAGTAAAGGGAGAAGCATTATTTGAGGTTCAACAAAAATCACCACTGAGATTACCAAAAGCAATAAAAAAATGATATGAAAACAAAGACGATGAAAAAAAAAAAGTGAAAACAAAAGAAAACCTGTTAGTAGCAAGATGGATTCTTAGAATTTGTGTGCTCTAGAGAAAAAGAAAGAAATGTTAAATTCCAGCAATACAAATCAAAATGTATAAATAAGAAATAAAAAAGAATAAGATAAAGAATGATGATGTGAAAGACTGAATAAAAATGTCTGCATTTGAAACCATTACAAATTATTTTATTCACAGAACATATGTATAAATTGGAACCAGTGTATTTTAGCATCTGCTTACAATGTAACATAATTAAGTACCTTTAATTTAATAGCAGTAGCTGTTATAAATCTTAGTTTTAAATTGCCTGTCTCACTGCAGTTGCTCTTCCACATATGCACATTTTTTTCAATTGGAGCACTTAATACAATTGTGCTAATAGATGTGAATAAGCGACAGAAAAAATCAGATTAAATCCCTTGACAAAAATGTAATTTAATTACTTATTGTGATTGAACAAAAATGATATACAAGTAATTTCTTTTTACTAGACCATGTTTATGTATAAGACTGCAGTAGCTTTATGTATAGTGAATAACTATGTACGGTTTTCAAAATAATAGTATTTTTCAAATCTATAACGACTGAAAATGTCTAAGATCCCATTTATTAGATAGGAGTTTACATACTGTCTGTAATGCAAATTGTACAAAACATAATGGTGATGTGTCACAAGACACAGTCCACTATGCTGGCTGGTGAGGCCAGCTAGGGTATCATCAGCCTCTATCCAGACAGAAACCACACTATTTTGAGACTTAAGACTTGTGAATAAACTAAAACCATATCACAGCATTCAGTATTTTTAGGTGAAGAGTAAGGAGAGATTTCTTAATAACATTGCATTGTAAATTTTTTATGTATCGATTTCACCAGGAAATAGCATAGTCTGTGTTTACAGCAGACAGATGGCAATAATCTTTTTTGTCAGATTGACAGAATTTGAAAATAATAATTTCCTCAACAGGAAGGATTTAGCTGTGGAGGAAGAGGGGTCAGATGGCAGCAGATGTATTTATATGAAGTAAAGGACACTTGTTGAGAAAATGGTTTTTCAACTCCCCTCTTCTCTTTTTCTCTATTTCCAGCCCTATCTGTATTTCAGGTGTTTGTTCAGAGAACCTTCACTTAATAATATAGCATGTGTTGTGGGATCTTTTTCCCAGACTGGTAGATGGAGAGCCACAGGGAGGTTTCAGCTGCCTTTTTCTCACTTTTGTCAGTTTCTTCACCTTTTTCTTTCTTTCTTTTTTTTTTTTCCCCTGGCTAATCCTGTTTCATCTGACAAACTGAAAGAGAACAGAAATTAACTTCAGAAACTCTTGAGAAAAGTCCCTTACTAAACTGAAATTAAAAAAAACCATCTCTGTTCTTTTCCTCTTCCGTGGAGATCTACAAATAAATGGAAATTTTAACAGCCGTGGGGCTGAGATAACACAACTCTGCAGCAGTGAGGCAGGCAAATTTGAAGAGATTAAGATCCAATATCCAAAAGTTAACTGCATGCATATCTTGCACTTAAGGACACACTGAAAGCTATTTTCCTACACTTTTCCATGAATTCTCCCTCTGGTGTTCTTAGTAGGAGGCATGAGTCTCACAATTCTACATTAGCTTTTGTATTCACAGTTTAATGTGGGCTCATTCATTTTTTTCTCACCCTCATTCCTTCAAACCGTGACAAGGCTCTTAAAGGTCTTAAAGCTCTTAATGTCCGAAGCGATTTAATGGCACCAAGTTCAGAATAGCCCAAAGCATTGGCTATTAAACTAACCAATGAGACCTATAAAAAAAAAATAAATTAAAAGTCATTCTACAGTTTATTTAAAAAGAATACAAATTGAATATACAGAAAGATCAATGGAACAAAGCTCTAGATTAGTAACATTTGAGGATGAATCCTATGATTTTCATACTCCTGGTATGTTATATGGAGTCGTGTTTGGAAAAAGAATATGTGCTATGAAATATCTGTTATAGTTGAATAGTGAGATGAAAGCACAGTCCTGGTGAAAGATAAAGTCCTCAGAAGTACATGAAGATAAAAGGGCCATATTTTCATTAAATTTCATTAAGAATTAACCTTCCTAGAATTTTAAATTTCTGCATATATCAAGATACTTTATTAAATACTGACACTATTCATACTATTCATTCTATAATTCACCAAGAATATCCTTAATAGTGAATTATTTGTAAATCAGAACAATATAATAGAACCAACAGCCAGGGTTTTTATGAAATATATATTGACTGAGGTGTTACATTCTCCTTTGCTGGTCAATTCTCTCGAAAACTCTTCTAAGCATAGGAAACATGCAATCTGTCTGATAGATGCTAACAGATGCTAGCATTATAAAAGTAACTGTCTGATGATCTACAGCCATAGTGATTCCTGATTCATGTTTCAATGAATTTTCTATTACAAGTCAATTCATGCCAAGAAGGAGCAATTAATTTGTGCTTCTCAAATAGAACAGATTTTAAGCAGTATTAATATGAAAAAAAGTACATTCACTTACTTTTGGCAGTTTTAGAGACATGAGTGAGGAAATATTGTACTTTACTCATGTTTTATTTCAGTTTAACCACCAAAAGCACACAAAATGTATAAATGAACATAGGCATATTTCAGTCCTTAAAAAACTACCCCAAATGCTCATTCCTGTACTTCAACCTCAAGTTCTTCAAATAAATGGCTGTACAGAAATAGGTGGTATGCCAATAAGATTTTGACCACTATATGGAAAGGTGGTTTTTCTCATATAGGTATTACGTTAATAGTTTCCCAAGAAGACATTTCTGACATTCTCTGAGGTAGGGCATTGGACAAAATACAGCCTTTCTTATGCTTTTCTATTATGATCCTATACTAAGATAACTTTCTTAAAATGTACTTGGTGAAAAATTCTTAGTTTCTGATATTTTACATACAACTATGCAAAGTTTATTTTGTTTAGGTGCATAGAAGCAAGAAGATTCTGTTCCCTTACTTCCTGACTGGAAGCCTTTGGTTTCATGCATATATCGTATGGAATTCTCTTTGAACTGTAAAATTGGTAATTCCAGAAATTAATTAATTTCTGGATTATCCAATATTATCATATTAGGATATGCATAAGACATACTAGACTGTCAAGGAAGATGAACTGAAATCTCTCTTTGGATCTAGTATCCCAACATGGGTATGCACACCTTTTTTCTTCTTCTTATGAGGCTTTCAGGGCAGCAGCTGTCTTTTACACTGTGCTTACAGTATTTAGTATATTAGTATAATGTGACCCCTATCATTTTCATAACATTCCTGCTGAATTATTTATTTTCAGAAGCTAACCAAAAAATTGAGAGCGCACTTTAATTAAATTACTTCATCTGTTATAACAAATAAGCATGAACTATTTTCGGTCATATTTCCAAGCAGAAGTAATATATAAATCATCAATATTATCAACTTTTAATTATCTACTCCACAGCAATCCCAGTTGAGAGATTTTTTTTCTCCCTTAAATTATTCAAAAATTGTATTTTGAATTCTAGCACGCATGAGCAATTTCAGTGTTGAGATACATGAAGATTACAGATTTCATTCTAATTTCAGATAGATACATTACTGCCCTGCAGTAGTTGGCAAATACATGATTTATTTAAAATGTAACTTATTTTCATTTCCCATACTTACTTCCACATCAAATAAAATTTATGAACACAATAATTTAGAAATAAAGTGTCTATAACAAATAGTAGGACTACCTTCTGAAGTACATATAGCATAAAATATCCACCTACAGTTACATATTTTAGCAGAAAATGACACAACTTTAATAACCAGCAAACACACTGGATATTCCCAAATGCCCCATCTTCTTCCCAGATATCCTATCTCCTAGCATTGTATTTGAAAAACAGAACTTACAGTCCTTACAGGTGTGCTTTAAATCTTGGACATAATAATCTCATGGAAGATGGCTTCTGAACAAAGATGTGAGTAAAAGAATCAAGGTACATGGTGACAGATGCTCTAGAGCGTTTGGTTGAACTGATTTAAGATATGACTGTTTGAAGCCTTAACTGTACACCTCTGCCAGTTAGAGTCCCCGGCCTAAGGGAATATGTCCCTGCTTCTCATTTAACTGCGTACAAAATTCAGTATCTCAGTTTAAATCACCAGTGAGTGTATTTGAACTAATTTAACAGGTTCTGATTTTGGTTCAGTAAGTCACAGGAATTTCCCCTTCTGCCCCTTGCCACAGATGTTGCATCCAGCAGAAGAGTTGGGTAGAGATATGGCATAACAAGGTCTTAAATGGAGGTAGCCAGATGTGCCCAGGGTCATCTGCCTTTGCTGTTAACTGACAGAGCTGAATCACACTTTCTTCATGTAATTTTTAAAATCCATTTGGTCACAATGACTGAAAGTAGCTGTGGCTATTTCTTGCACTGAGAGCTAGGTATGTAAGATATTAAATGTCAAAACCCTGAGGAACTATCAGTGTTTACCCTTGAATAATTTTAAAGGATGAAGTTAAACAATTTAATTATTTTTAGTCACATATAATGAAGAAGGGCTCACTACTGTTCTTATTTGGAGAATGCTTCTGAATCGCTGTTAAATCTCTCCACTGAAGTACTGTAGATCCTCTTCTACAAGTAGGTAACATGAGTTCATATCTTTCTTTCAAATATTGTCCGGTCATGCTAAAATAATTGCTGAATTAGCCTTTGGCACAGTAAGACATTTTTTGACACTTTCTGGAACACTGAATGTAGGTATTCAAAAGTAGAAGGTTCTGATGTCATTTATGTTTTTGATTATAAAATTAAGAATTAATGGAAAAAGTTGGCAAAATAAGCTGCTTTATTTGTGAAGATGATGCTTATAACTGAGAGCCTGCTCAGATAACAGCATTTCTGAGGCTAAACTGTTATTAAGAAACCATGGAGTATGGCTTAGAATAATCAGTTCACATTTATGTTACAAAGAATAATCAAAACATGAGTTCTAGTTTATCTAAAATAAATTCCATTCTTAAGGTAATCCTGGAAAGAAGTACCTGTCTGCTTCTTTAAGATCTTCTTAGGAAAACTATTTACACTGCTCAATACTAGTGTCTGTATTCAGCAAAGAGCTCAACAATATAACAAAATTAATGTGGGCAGGTAAAAAAAAATCTGTTTTGAGTTATAGGCCAGTTTAGGTAGGGTTGGGTTTTTTTTTTTTTGTCTCTGGTTGTAAAAAATCTGACATGTTTTCACTACATGTTCACAAGTAATGACTATTTATGGATCCAGATTTTATTCAAATTTCTCAAAAAATACGGTAGCTTGGGTAGAAACTACATTTGAGCATAAACTATATACACGTCCAGAAATGGATGTTTGCCCTAAGATGCCATCTCTGAGTTAAAACACTGAGGATATGTATAGCCAGTGAACTGGGTCAGATAATGTGTGAGGCAAGGGACCAAAATATTCTGGGAGTAAAACCAGCTTTGATCCCTTCTGACAACATAAGCAAGGCCTTTGCACAGAAGGATATCAGAGCTGGGAAGTCAGCCAAGAAACTCTGTATTCTCTTCTATCATAAACTGTGCCAAGTCATAGCTGATTTAACTATTGCAGATTGTCAACCAATTAAAACTTTTTAAAATCTTTCTTTTTTTCTTTTTTTTTTTTTTTAGCAATTAACCACTGTTTTTTATTTCACTAGAAGTGATAACAGGATAGTAGTTTTGGGGGATGAAGTTCTGAGAATTCAGGTGAAATCTAGACCAAAATGTATCATTTCAATTGGAAAACAGCAATACTTCTAGAAGAAATTTGCGCAAAGTGTCTTATTTGCTAAGTGTAAAGAAACGGCCATTAAAAATATAGCATGAAAGGTTCAAAATTAGTTTTTAGTTGTTTATTTTTTTCATAAAATCTTAAATTTGATACATCCAATTAAGAATTAGCAAACTGATGATCAGTTTGTTTGATGACCAGTCTTCTAGGTATATAAACCTACTTTAAACATCACGTCTGTATGGGAACTGTTGATCACGGCCTGAACTTCTAATTGACCACCTAAGGCAAGCACTGAGTCAGCTGTAGGAGCACAGGTGAAGGCAGTTCAGCTGTGCTGCTGGAAGGGGTGGAGCCTGGCTGCACCTCTCCTAGATTCTGTTTAAGTGCTGACTGCCACTGAGGAAGGATGTCTTTTTGGAGATCACTCCTCGTGGAGTTTATTGTGAGCCTACAACACCAGTGAGCATTTTCCATTTATTACCTTTCCACCACAATAATCCTACTTAGCTTAACCTCTGTACACTTACTGGTTGTAGAACATCAAAATACAATTGGAATTTTTTTTTTGCATGCTAGTAAAAGGAATACTTATTAGTAACAAGCTTTACAACATAAAGAATACTACTGTGAGGTTTATAGTATTGGAGACTTATGTACTTACATCAACAATCAGAAAGTCCAGCCAGCACCAGGCATTAGTAAAATATATTTGAAAACCATATGCTACCCATTTTAAAAGCATTTCCAAAATGAAAATGTATGTGAAAACTTTGTCAGCATATTCCAGCATGGTCTTGATAGTTTTACGCTGTTCAATATATATATCTTCAAAAGCCTGTGCGAAAATAAATAAATAAAAATTCAGGTATTACTAATGTTTCACAGTGTAAATGATTAAAACAAGCAGGTGAGATGTAATCTTTCCCCTTGTTCTTCTGTATCCTCATTTTTACCTATTTATCACCCATAACCATGCTGCAAATTGGAGCATTATTCAGCCTTGTTTGGGATTTCTCCAGTACAGTGTATTTAATGACATATATATCCTATTTTACTGTAGGAAGAGGAGACAAACTCAAAGCATGATTTTCTTTCCTGCTGTTGTATCAAAAACTGTTTGCACAACCATGCACACACACGCACACACACACACACACACACACACACACACACACACACACACACACAAAAAAAAAAAACAACCCCAAACAACAAAACCCTCTCTTAAACAAAAATCTAATCTGAGCAGTTTTATCCTCCATCAAACTCCTGCCTAAAAGTCGAAGAGTGATCTATTTGCTCCAGTTTATACTATTCACAGTGCAGAAGATGATCACCTTCATTAAAGATGGGAAGGTGGGTAATGTGAATCCTACTGGAAAACAGTTTTTTGGTTTTATTTGCTATCACATTCTTCTCTATCTTCTGCCTTCAAAACAGCAACAAAATGAAGAAATGTTTGTCAATGTTTTTTTTGTAAGCACCATCCAAGGAATGGCAGAGCCCAGAATGAATTAAGGGCTTGAAATCATACCTTTAGCTGTATACTCCCTAGTAACAGATTTTCTTTGTAATAAAAAATTTTAACAAACATGCTGAAAATTGGTAGACAGTTTGAATCTAAAGTCACTGGCTAAAATAACACTGCTCTAGCTTTGCAGGGGTAAAACAAAAGTATCACTCAAGAACTGCATGTAAAACAAACATTTTCAAGTTTGAGCCAGTTTTAGTAAATAAATCATGAAATTGTGGAATAAAAGTAGTACAGCTCCAGTCAAAATAGGCCTTTCTGATGTAATTTGAATTTTGCTGTTACTTGTGAGAAGATATCTAAACATTTCAGCATCTGCAATTTTTTACTTTTAACTTACTAGTGCTCCACTGCTGAGGAGAATCATGAAGACAATGAAAGTCTCAAACCAGTTGTGCTCAACTATGCTGTAGCAGGTTTTTCTAAGATTCCACCAGATTTTTCCTTTCCCATCCTCTATACTTACTTGGCAACATGGAAATTTCTTCACACAACCTGCATTAAATTAAGAAATGTTAGGATTTAAAAGCAAATTATTCTCATGTAAAAAAAGTATCAAAATTGTTAGTGGCTGTAATTAATTTTATAATATTTTTTTTAAATTAAAATAAATATCGTGATCCTATTCCATGTGAATTTAGATAATTAGTAATTTGGATTGAAATCAGACAATACTAGATGTAATTAAGAGTAAACTATACATTCATATTTTTGACCATTGATATTTAATCATTCTTCTTGCTGATAGTCTCACAGAAATGAAGCTCCAAATTTTTAAGGGCTCATTCGTGTAATGAAAATGCATTTTAAGAATGGAAAAGTTAATTAAGTTCCTTAGTTACAAGATATAGGCAGTGGTCAGGCAATGTTACTCAAAGCCCAGGGAAACCTTTTTCTGGTGTCTGATTTCCAGCGTTCTAGGCGTTGAGCATTTTCTTTCTCACTGTAGGGGACACGAAGTTCCAACAGATTTTAAAGAGTCCAGAACTTAAATATGTCTAATAATAGTGCATTTTACACTAGTAGAACTCTAACACATCTCAAGTCAACAGTTATTGTACAACCTTCTGTAAAACAGGCTTCTGGTTCAAGAGCTTCTTCAGGTTCAATTTCTGCTTGCTCTCCCTCTCCAGGAGGGGCAATATCAACTGTGCTGCCTTCAGATGAACTGGATGCATTTAGTTTCTGCAAGTAAAGTTCCACAGAAGAATTTTTTCTCATTAGATACATATTCTGTAAAAATTATACTGAAACAAAACTTGCCAGTCTCTGAGTTATGAAAACCACTATGTTTACACTGATAAATATGCATAAGTAAAACCACAGTAATGAGGTGTATGTTGTATATTTCTATTTCTCAGTTTACCTTCTCATAGGAAACAAATATGATTTAGCTACTGACCTGATCCATGTAATGTCTTCAGAATTCGAGGCTCAGTGGAGCTACAACTGCAGAGCTTACATAAACCACACTCAAGCTATTTTTTTTTTTTTTTTTTTTTTTTTTTTTTACTATACTAGTTTACACTGCAGAAGTGCCTCAGACTTCCCAGGAAAATGATCTAACAGAATGAACTAAGAGTACTAAAGGAATTAATCCCCACAATTATCTACACATCCACTGCAGATGGTGTTCTCACAAACCTAAAGCATATCTGGATGAAAGAGTTGTAAATTTAATACTACATTTCTGCCCTGGAAAGTACAAATTACCATCTTTAAAATCTCTTTGAATTCTAATTTCCTGTGAAGATTGAGAGACTTCCTGAGGTCCCTTCCATCTGAATTTTTCTGTCATTTTACTATTTGTATGTAGTCAAATACTATAGTCCTCACTATGGTAAAAGCACTCATAGATGCAAAAACTCCAACAAAGCAGCTCACATTACATAAATCTTCTCATCAAATAAAATTTGGATCAGGAAAAACTGTGTATCAGTCATGTAAGACTGCCCATAATTTTCTTCTTTTAAGAAAGCATAGTTAGAATGGACAAACCTATTACAGTTGAATACAATTAATGCAAAAACTGAGCACAGAACTAACAACTAGTTTTCATTTGTCAGTATTGTTTATGTATTAAATTTCTTCATCCAAAATACATTTTCTTTATTGTGAAATAAGGTTTGTAAACTGAAAGCAACATTAAAAAGAAAAGCATGGCACTGAAATTCTTCTGGTTTATACTGCGTAGCAATCATTAGTTTCTAACTTGCATTTCTAACTTAAACACTGAAGTTGTTTATGAGATGACATAACAGAAATTTTTACAGTTTTCAGCTAAGCAGGTCTGGCTGTGAAGTTTGACCTCTGTTAGAGTTTTCTGTACAGTTTGAGAGAGAATTCTCAATACCAAGCATTTTTCTCATTTAGCTTTCAAAATAGTGATGTTTTTAGAATATGTATTAAAAAACTACTTGTTCAGATGATTTGAATTATTTTATTTCAAATAACAGATGAAAACTTTTTAGAAAGTAAATACTATATATTCTCTCTTTCAGAGAATTGCTGCAAATTAAAAGTAGTTATTCAGTTCTTCAGTTCAAACGAAGTCCTTTCAGAAAAAGGCAATGGGAGCTGAGAGATTTTTTGAAGCAAAGGCATACATTTCTTTATATAATTTGGTAAGTAATTCCTCTCTCATATTCAACTCACATGAGATGATTTATATTTAAAAATAATTTATGCTGGGTAATATGTAATTTCAGGGCTGTTTCAAGAAGCCCTTTTGCTCTCACATGCATCCGTTGTCAATATGGAGTCAATCAGACCTCAGCTTACACAGCTGTAACTGAATTGTGACCGAAAATAAAGGACGTGTTGCACAATGGAAAGGTTTCTGACAAGCACACTGATATTAGTTTGAAAACCATTCTTTCCCTTTCCAAATACCATGATCTGTCATACCTGGAAAATCACATTGACAAATGTGAAAAGATTTGGATAAATACCCTGAGATTTCAATATTTGCAGTGGTTAGTTTATAAAACTAACCACTAAGCATGTAAGCGTCAATGTCTCCCCTTTCATGCTGCGCTTGCTACTGTGATTTCAAAAATTTACATACATAAAAATTTATTGCTGCATTGCCTATAACTGAATGATTTTACTGCTGGTCATGCAGTAACTGAACCAAAATGTTCTGTGCTTTGCATAGTAGAAATATTTTAAACTTTGCTTTCTGTATTACATTTACAGACCAAAATGCACCCTACTGTAGACTATATTAAAAATCATTAACACAGCACCTAATTATTCACATATAAGGTTCTTTTTTTTAAAAAAAAAAAAAAAGGAAACAAGATTTATAAGTCAATTCTCTTACATATCGTGGTAATAAAAGAAATAAAGATTAGGAAAATTGTCACAGAAATTATAGGCAGTTTCTTCATTAAATAAAACCTAAATCATGTGAGAACAATCATCTGCCACATTTAAGTTAGAAAAACTAAAAGTCCTTTATGGCTTGATCCATCATCATTAAATCAATTACTGACTTAATAGTAGAAAGAGAAAAGTTCATAGTGAGCATAAATAATTAATCTTTATGAGTGCCAATTAAAAGTACTCAATTCTTTAATGGCTTCATCCCATGCAATCAGATATCTGTTTCAGATAGTCCTGTCAGCATAGCTGCTAAAAACAAGTGACTGAATTGCAATTTATATACAGTAAAAAAAACTATGATTTTCTTAATTATTCTTCAAATAAAGCATTCTCTTCATTATTTTTCAAATAATCTCAGCAATTGAATTACTGAAAAAACCATGAAGTTACTAAAACTGCTCTTCTTTGCTCCAAGTCCCCACATTAGGAAAGAACCATTAAATTTTAAATAAGGTGACCTTTTTTCTAACAATAAAGCTAACAAAACTAAGGAAACTCAAGAGACATTCCTTTCAGCTCATACATGTGCTTATCAGCCTCTAGAATATGCCATGCCCTGGAAATACTTGTTTATGTCCTCAGTGATACAATACCACATTTTTCTTTACAAGGATACATTTGAAAGCAATTGCTTATGATGCAGCATTCTCAAGTCCTAGGTCAGCAAAACAACATGCTTTTCTAGTGCAGAAGCCTGAGCAATGCTGTGGAAATCACACACAGAAATAAAATCCCAAAAAAAGACTACATCAATGGGATTATATTTTTCAGAAAATACTGTCATAAATCTTATTGTTTAAAGATGTAATAAAAAAATGCTTCATCACCAACCCAAACACTTGGCTAAACATACATATAATCAGCCTCCATATCATCCCTTCAGAGCAGCGCATCTATTTTCAACAGCTTAGATCATTAAAACAAGCTTTGACCAACAGCATGTTAATGTGCCCATTTACGAGAAAATGCATTCACTTAACACCCAGTCTTGCTCTCATGTGATTTTGTTCTATATTTCAATAAGAGCAAGAGCAGGCAACAAAAACTTTAAGCTTTACAAACTGCTTCATGATTCAAGTGACAGTAAAAATAAAGGGATTCAGCCATTACAAATTGCCTTTAGTAATTTAGCCATGTTGTATTATCCTTTGAATCTTTAAAGCTGCACTGTAATTAAGTGACAAAGTATCAAGTAATGGAGTTTGATGATTCCAAAGAGATTCTAAACTTATTTTAAGTCTCAAATCTTATAATATTTGACGTTTATATTAGGAAAACAACTTTAAAAAAAACTCTTTCCATAGAGCTTTATTTGAGTTTGAGGCATATCTTGGTTTAAAAATTTACCATTTAAATTAGAGACTTTTCAGAACACACAGCAATATAAATTTCTGTTGGTATCACTGAACAATTTATACTACAATATAATGTCAAAGATTACACTGCACAGTGGTACAAGTGGAGCAGTATGGTTGTTCTTTTGAAGCTGCTGAGACTGCCTGAATGTACATATACAAATAACAACTTTGAATCCAGCTGTAGGACTGAAATCTCAATCTCAATAAAATTTTGATTTCAATTTTTACTGGGATAATCGGAACTTCATAGTTTCATATAACTTCAGTTTCTGTGTAATATTTCCTGTCCTATTCCCAAAGCTCTGCCAATGAAGCTGTGATGGACATTATATTCACTCACAGTGAAAAGAAAAACAACTAGGGTAAATATACACACTTTTATAAAATTTATACATTTTATAAAAACAGTGCTGACTACTCTACAGTTATTCTCGTTTACTCTGAGTAAAGTCTGCCAACTCAGTCACAGACTTGGTTATTGTGAAACACATTCAAAAATATCACTGTTTATGTTGGAGTTTAACATTTAAGAAAGGATGTTTTTATTGAATGGCACACTCTGAGAATTTTTTAGAGGGTTTTTTTTTTGCTAAGTATAATTTCAGCAATTATGAAACTGTTCTTCCTGCAGTTTATAAAACTCAAGATATGCACTGCCCAAATGAATACAGAATGTAGTTCGTAGCATCTTGAGGACTTGCATTACAGTGCATTGCAGATTTAAAAATATACCAATGTAATTTTTATACAAGCTACTGTAATTAGTTAAATTGTATTTATTAATTTCATTCATTAAGGAACTGAAGTGTGGCAATAATCACTACATAAATGACCTAGCATATTTCATTAAATATATACATTTATAAGGGCTGAATCAAAAAGGGCTGTTTTTATTTTTTAAAAACTGTGCATGCTCCCTTTTTTCTTTGGCCTCGTTGAAGTATAACATTCCAGTACTTTTATGATCCATACTTCATAACCTGCAGAACATGCAGTTATTGCTAAAGACTTTATTATAATATCCAGAAAAATCATTAGCAGAGTTAAAAAATGTATGTTGGGGCTGCCAATCCCACCTGACCATGCTGTGATGTGAGTCCCATGACTCAGCAGAGAGCAGCTGTGCATGTTTCTACTATCTTGCAATGGATAGGGAAGGAACATAGCTGAATAGCATGCAGGCCAATCAAAATCCATTAAAAAGTGATTATATATATATATACATATATATGTATAACTTGCTTAGGTAACCTGTGTGAAAGTGGTGACACGTTGCTCTACCTGGTTAAAAAGCACCAGAGCTGCATTCTTGATTGCTCCAGCTTGGTTTTACCCCTGTGAGAAGTAAGAATGGTAGGTAGTGAAGTTCAAGACACAGGATCTCTAGTTTTCTTCTTTTTGGAATTTCTAATTCAAATATGTCTTTAACACAATTAAAACATAGTTATTAAATAGTTTATGATCAGCTGGCAAAAAGGGAAATACATACCACCTGGAATGCTCTACAAACCTTTCTACAGAGCTTGTTAGTTTATTTTACTAAAATAAGAAATGCAGGAACTAGACCTAGTACTCTGCACTCTGAAATTGTGAATCAGAAATAAAAATGCAATGATTAAATTCATAAAGTCACGATTAGCAGATTTGGAAATCATTCCAGTGTTTATAGAGTGCTTTATGTGTTTTAATGAAAATTTAAAGGTTTAAAGGTTTTGGTTTAACATTCTCATCTTCATTTAACTGGCTATGTGACTATGTTTTTTATTTGAAAAAAATGTACATAAAGTAAGCAACATATTTTGAAGATATATGTTTTCCCATTCTTTCTTCATACTTCTCGTAATAGTGGTGAAAGTTACAGATGGCAATGAAAGTAAAAATATGTAACTTAAGAAGTTACCATCACTGATTTGGTCAGTTGGGAATTTAGGTGGTTGAATATTTTAAAGGAAATGTGATTAAAAAAGGATCTTCCAAAAGATTCACAGATCAAATATCTACTGGGTAAGTTTTGGCTAAGAAACTCACTGAAGCTTCTCAGCAATGCTTAACTTCTGGCACACAGTAACTCTGTTTCTTTTTCACTTAACTAGTCACAAAAACACAAGTGACCCTGATCAGACAACTGAACTTATTCCTGGGCTTGAAAGCTCAGTAGATTAGATGTTGAAGGATGTCTTCCCTTTTATTAAAACCATGTGGTATGACTTCAGAAGTTGATTGAGCAGCCTTACTTCTCAATGCAAATTTATACTTACTGTAAATTTACTTTAGATATAAAGTCTTCTGGAATTCTGCATGATAGACGCCTGCAGATATTTCTTTAGTAGTGAAACCAGCTTTACATAGCTGAATAACATCTTTGAAATTACTTTTCTATGTTGAAATCCAAAACTTTATTCAGAAAGTTGTGATTCAGAGGTAACGTGCAGTTATTAAGTAATACAAAAACACAACTAGTTAGCAGTCTGATTTCTGGTAAGATTAACATATTCCATTTACATCACTGATTAGCAAGTATATTTTGTAATAGAAACATCATCCACAAGTTAACTTTAAAAAATGGCAAATTATCTGCCAAATCATTGGCAGAACTATTATTAGTTACTTCTCTTTTTTAAAAAATACTTTTAAAGTGATTACTTTTTAAGTTAATTATCTTGAATATCATATTTTCAGCACAGAAATTTGTTATTTATCTCACTGGCTACTGCACCTCTGTTTTCCTGTAGTAGGTACTGATAAAATCCTCCTTCAATCAAATCTTCACTTCTTTCAATTACTTTCAGGCAACTATTATGCTAAAATAAATGGTAACTTTTAATGTCTTTACAATAAATCCTCTTTCTCATCCAGATCTCAAGTTTTGCATGTTTAGTTTTTCATTATCCACTTATACTTGATTGTACAGTTTTTCACGAAATCTTAACTTACTTGCTCTGATTTTAGAGTGTTTTATCACCTGTGTAAGGTAATCAATCACATGCAAAAAGGAAGCTACAAAAGAAATATTCTAGCATAGTATATGTAAAAAGAAAGACGCTTTTCATTAACTTCAATAATGTTAAGTATAATATTCAATTAAGACTGCAGGTTTATGTGTCAGGTGTTGAGACAATAGAACTTGAGCTTTCACCATGTCAGACATCTACTTGGGTAACTTCAAGTACATGATGTCAAGTCATTGCAAAATAAGCAAAGAAAAGGCCTTTTCTGAAGCTGCAGACATAAAAACTAGAAGATGTATAGGTTAAGATGTGTCTTGGGAGAAGTCAACTGTAATTTGAAAGCCAAAGTAGATTTGGAGAGACTTTAACACAGAATTGGGTTCTTGAAGACACTATCTGTTTTTTGCTTATCCTGAACCCTTCAACCTGACTCTTGTGATACAGTTCTGAATTCTTTAACAAATCATATCTCAAGTACATCTTGATGACAAAACAAGTACAGTGAAAAGAAGTCTGAAGTCCCCTGATGGCTGGGGAAAAGCTTTCCTCCAAATAATGAATAAACTACCACCTTATTTGGGAATTAGCAATAGTAGAATTGTGTGGGTTTGACTTCTGGCCAGGCTATCCTGATGAACATGACATTGCAGTCAAATTCTTCTGAGTACATATAGTCTTTTTTTTTTTTTTTAACCTAGCATTACATCCAAACAGACTTCCCTAAATTTCTAGTGATATCTATGAGAAAGATCTTGTTTGGACCTGGAACTTACAACTGGGTTCCAGAATACCTTCTGGAAAAATTGAGAAGTTACTTATTTATTAACTGGGAAATTAATTAGCAGGTGTTTTTACAAACAAGGAAAAAAATAAAGGAATCAACCTTCCAAAACCTTCCAAAAGTGGCTAGAGTTGTTTTGTAACACAACATAACAGATAACAAAAATAAGAAAAAAATAGCATTTACTTCTCAGAAACCCACAGTCATATATTCTGTGGCATTTTATCATGGGCATCTTCCCACCCCCTGCTTCTATCGTGACCTCTTGTTGGTGACAAGCATAAAATAATCATTCTGCTCTTAACATCAGCACCAATCAAGAAAATTCAAAAAAAGATAAAGCTCATTTTACAGTTCAAGCTTCCCAGAACTCTGTTGCTAAAAATATAAATAAATGAATAAACCAGTTATTAAGGGGGATATCTCCTGAGGGAATTTTAAGCATTAAGCACTGCTGCAGTTAAGGCAGGGGATTTCGCCCCATCTCTTACCCTCCTTTTGAGGACCAGCCCTTCTCCAGTCAGGAATGTTGTCTCAGTGATTTCCCTTGAGAAGCAAGATAAAGCAAATAATGGTGTACCTTTCTAAAGAGGTAACTTCAACACTGAACCAATATGTCCTTAATTTCCCTTAGAAGAAAATCAGAGGGTACCAGGAGACATTACTGTTGACTTGGCAGAATAAGATTAGGAATTCTGGTAAACTCCTGTCACACATCAGAACAACTGTTCATATATTACCAAAGCGGGTGCATTTTTATGAACACAATAAAATAGAAGTACTTAATCTTTTCTCTAAAAATCATCCAGAAAGAGTGGGATAAAGAATACAGAGCAAAAATGAAAATCACTACAGAATTCACATTTTTCAGAGCACTATTTTTTAGCTAGCATTCACAAGATGTACTCTTTTGCTGTACAGATAAATGTGACATGGTAAACAGTTCTCTGTGAGCAGAACTTGAGGGAAGCACTATTGCTCCGGCTTTGCAATGGTAGTGACCATGACACTGTATGGAAATCTCAAGGCTCTACTGATGCCCTACATTTATTTTATCCCCATTGAAAATTTATCCACAACATCTTAACATGTATGAACTTCATCATTCACTGGTTGATTTTCCACAGGCACTTGTAATTTTCACTTTCATATTGTTTTTACAGACATCTGGATTTTATTTCTCTTCCTGCAGCCATGATGATGCTTTTAAAGTTCATTTAAAAAGGCAAAATCACTTTTGATTTAGCATAGCACTGAAAGTTCAGAGTAACCTTAGAAAAAGGAAAAAGTATGATGCCTGAAACAAGAAGAGATGGGAATGAACAGAGCAACTGACTTGTGAAAATACCTTAAAATTGCTACCTTAATTCATTTTCGTAGGATGTACTTACACCCTTCAGTTTGAAAGCAGAGGAATTTCTGCATTAATGTTGCAATTAGTTCTCTCCTCAGCTATTCCGATAAAATACATAGTGGTGCACTGTTAAACTGATCCATATAATCAATCTTAAAGAAGAAACTATGAAATAATACCTATGGGACAGCTGTTTAATTTATATTGCTTCAATGACATGCCTTGTACATGCACTGTGGCAGAGAAGGTAGTAAAGACTGTTAGGGAATCTGGAAACAGATGAGGATGGCAACCTCTGAGCTCTGCTGCTGAGGTTAGCTTGTCCTGTAACCACAGCTTATTACCTTCTGAACTTCCTGATGCACAATAAAAAGTTTTGAAAAAATTGCATATTCAGAAAATTTTTAAGCATATATATTTGTAAGGCAGAGTTATTAGGAAGGCACTTATCACTGTATTTCTCAAAACTAACCACAAGGAAAGCTGAACATTTAGATTGAAGATTCATTTTAAAGAAAAAAGAATCAGAACATATCAGAAGTCTTAAAGACACTGCTAAAGGTTCACTGAAAGAAAACACTTTCACTAGATTAGCTTACATGAAAAACACTTAGCTCTCAGACCCAGAGAAAGCTTGTTTTCTGATACTAGTTGAGCTCACGATTTGTATAATTTGCACTTCTCGATTCTCTTATATTCGGAAATTGTTATGACAATGTACATGCTACACCACAGTATAAATTAATATTTGTCCTGTAACTGAGCAATTTGATGGAATATCTGGCTTTTAAACTTACACTTCTTATGCAGAGTAACCTTTATTGTTGCAAATAAGCACACACTCTTTATGTTACTCGTTTTTGTTGAAGAAAAAAAGCATAGTATAATTAACTGGGTCATGGTAATCTGCTAAAGCTGTGTGATATAGTTTGGTATTGCTGTGGAATACAGCATTATTTGAAAATAGAGCAGCTTTGCCACTGATACAGTTATGAATGCAGGATTTCTTTATAGAAGAGCTTGCTTTATAGTAAACAGATGCTTTTGTATTAATAACCTACCTAACAACATAACAGCAACTGATCCAATTGAAAACATATTTATCCAAGGTTCCTGATCCCTTAAGCCTCACAGTTCCTATATTTTTAAAAGCACTGAAAATAATTTTTCAATGTTTTTTTTTCGTATTTTTTTTTTTTAGTCAATGCATTTAATAGTTTGTTATTGCTCATCACTCCAGTATAGTAACTTTTCTATTAATATTTTGATCACCTGACCATGTTTGCTGGTATGTGAGCTACTTGGCTTCTGTATTTTAGGACAACTTCTGTTTCTTTGCCCAGTAAGAATAGCATAAGACTTTCACGTAAATTGCTTCTATATGCATATATACTACAACATCAGTGTGCCCTCCAGGACAGCTTGAGATATTGCTGTACTGTGGCATTGATCTATGTCTGAATTGTTTCAGTTCAGGCAATATTCTCTTAACCCAAAATCAGTACGAATGTTACTCACAAAAAAATTTAGATAATTCAAAATGCATAATTTATTTATCATTCCTCAGGGTTCATTTTTAAAACTACTCTAACTAGAGAAAAAAAATGCATTTTCTTTTAAATTTGTATTTGATTAGATATGCAAAACTATACACTTGTACATTAGTCTTCTACAAGAATCTTATTCCACAAATCCTAACCATGTTTAGGTACACAAAGGATGTTTTATGAAATGTGTGCTAGCCCCAAAACTTCATTAAAAAATTGTAAAATGAATAACCATATGATACATCTTCCAAATGCTAATAGAGTATTAAAAATGTAAAGTCTAAGGATTCTTAGTGTACTGTCACATAGCACAATTTTTTTCTTTGAATTGTATTTACTTAAAATAATAAAAAGTAAAGTATAGTTACAAACAGTGAGACACTATTTTGAAGAATTCTGAGTATGAAATAGACAAATATGTAAATGTGTGACTACAGTGTAATAGTTAAGACACAAAAGCTCCTACCTGTTTGCTTTCCTCCATATCAGATTCACTGCTAAATTCTTCTGTGTTTAAATTTTCAAAGTCAGATTCTCCAACAGCAATTGGTACTGTCACGGTGAGGCCTGGGTTGTTTATGAAGGACATATAATCACTTTCATCAACAACATATTTTTCCACACTGCTGCCTGTGCCTACACCACTGGTAGTTCCATTCCCATCTTTAAGATAATTCATATCTTTATTTATTTCAACAGCAGTATGATTGGAAATGCAGCTGTCTTTCTTGTTGTTTAGCTCTTCAAGTGCTTTGATTTCTTCTAAAGCTTTCTGTTTTCTAACGAAGGCTTTTTGTATGAATTCCTGTATCTTTTTTTTAATATAATCTATTCCCTTCTGAATTCTTGCCACAGCAATCTGGAGATTGTTCATTTCATTATCATCATCTGTAGCAGCAAGGTTGTCTGAGCTAAACGAGCTCAGCAGCAAGGCCAGAAACAGGTTCAGAACCTAAAAGATGAGAGAATACAGCTATGTAATAAATACACGCATATAAGAAGTTATTATTTTTACAGGATAATGTAAAAAAGCACAGATTGTTTTAAAGAACATTCACACTTGCTAATTTTAGGCACCAATTAGTAATACCCATTACAAAACCTCTCATTACTGGTCTTGGTCAATATCCAGAAGCTGAAAACAGACAAGCTAACATCTAAACATTTTTACTTTCTGATTTTACTTTTTTTTTCTTGATGTAGCAGGGTTGTTTAAGTGTACAATGAAAAAAAAAAATACAAAACTGCAGCTGTACACATCCATCAGAGGTCTGAAATGCTTCTTTCTAAATCTCTTAGTGGAATCGCCTAGAAGTTAAGTAGAATTTAAAAAGTATCATCCTATAAAATTAGATGGATTTCTATGGTGCATTTATTTTAGAAGCATACATCAGTTAATGCTATAATAACCTACTTACATTTTCTACATAGTGTTTGAAGGATTATACCATAAAATTGTAATATTCTGTTAATTCTTGTATCTTAAGTTCTATAAAGCTTGTCATAAAAAGAATAGAATATTTTAAAATGAAATTTTTACTTTAATCTCCGTTACTAATAATTACGTTATTTATAATTGTTTTTTTTTCCTTTTTCACTTGGCAACAAAGAAAAATTTGTTTGATCTTATTGATAGGAATTCAAAGTAAAACAGACTTTCCTCATCAGCAGATAACAATCCTAGCATCAATATTGCCTGGGAACTGTGGTTTGTTACTTCAGAATTCAAACATTGTTACTGTTATTTTAATGTCACCTCCAATAAACTACAATTATTTCCCTAAAGCCTACAAGCAAAAAATCATTTCATACCTTCAGTTTTATATATGACAACTTTGTATAAAATCACATTATTAAAGGAATGGATTGGTAAACAGCTGAAAAGACTTCAACGTGGTCTTCCCTATATTTGGATTAAGTGGAGGCCACAAGGCATCAAAAGCTGTCATGACATTGCAAAATGACAACCTACATCAACTTCCTTCCACTGAATTTGAGAAAAATGCTTTGTTCTCTATCATATTTATATAATTTCAAGATACAAAAAAAAAAACCCTCTGATCTACCAAAAAAACCTCATATCCTATCCAAAATAAATTTCCCCTTATTTAAATGTGTTAGACCTCTCATTTTAACTCTATTCAAAATATAATACTTTCACAGTTCCTGGAAAAACAACAACAGATCTGAATAAGTAAATATTTGAAGGAAAGATGAAGTAATATGTATTGGAAACAGTATTTATATCCAGAAGTTAATGCAGAAAAAATAAGGAGTAGTTTACCAATCATAAATAATTTTCTCAGGCTTGCACATTTCTGCAAATCTAATGTCAAGATTGCAAAGTTGTCTGAACAACTAAGACATAAACATTGTGAATTCTATGTCATAAAAATAAATCATTAAAATCAGTCACTAAAGGAAGATAATTTTGACAGATAATGAAATATAAATTCTAGGCATTTCAGAATTTACTGTGAATGTTAAAAGAAATTTTAAAGTGTAAACATGAATTGTGCCTTCCAATTATAATCCTGATTTCTAAGAAGTTTTCACAAAGAAATATGTGAACCTTTCATCATTAATTGTCAGCATGAATTAAACTTTTTCTATAAAAATTTTTCTACAATTTTGAAGTAGAAACTCTCAAATGCATTTTTAGGAGGCAAGACTAATCACTCTGAAAATATTTGAGGTTTCTTTCTACATCTAGGCAGGGCAAAAAGTACTTTAATTCAAGATATGCTACTATGACAAAACTACATTATACTTTATTTTAATTAAGTCAGAAGTTTTGGTGTCAGAATTATCTGCAATGAGTACAAGGAAGTCCTTTTTTAAAAAGAAAAATTTCCAAACAAGATGCTGCCCATGAGCTGGTGCAGCATAGTCTTTATTATTTCAAGATGAGTTGAGATAACATTTGGATTTAAATAACGTCTATGAATTAGTTCCATCGCTCCATGGTAGGATGTTCAGTGGGTCATTTTGGTGCATTCCTACATTCCTAAAGTCATAGTAACGTTACTTTACTGAATGGAAATACAAGTGAAAAAAAGAATAATTTTTTTTGTTACCCAAAATCTAGCTCAAGCTGTTATGTGTTTCTTCTAAATAGAAGCATGACAAACATTCTTATTGCCTAGCTGTACATAATATATATTTTTGCATCACAATTTAAAAGTGTTCATCACATACCACTAGGTTTCCTATCACCATGACCAGCATGAAAACAATAAGGCACATGGTTTGGCCTGCAACCTCCATGCAGTCCCACATCGTTTCTATCCATTCTCCACACAGCACTCGGAATACAATCAAGAAAGAGTGGAAAAAGTCATGCATGTGCCAGCGTGGAAGCACACAGTCACTGGAGATCTTGCAGACACATTCCTTGTAGCTTTTCCCAAAAAGCTGCATCCCAACCACAGCAAAAATGAACACAATGATGGCCAGCACCAGGGTCAAATTGCCCAAAGCTCCCACTGAGTTGCCAATAATCTTAATCAGCATATTTAGAGTTGGCCAGGATTTTGCCAGTTTAAAAACACGAAGCTGAAAAACAAAAATGCAGAGGAACCATTAGTTATACCATAGTTCTAGAGGTATCTTGTGCCATTATTCATGAAGAGTTCTGATTTGTAAATGCCATCTGTTATGATGTCTGTTTTATATAATCTCTTTGGCTGTTGTCTATTTGTGTTCTGTGAATTTGGAACCTATGGAGACAGTTCACAATTTAAGGTTCAGAATTTAGTAAGAAAGGAAAAGTAAGAGCAAGATGTGTGATCAAAACGTACTCAAGAGGCAGAAAAAAAACCTAAACATTTTAAGTTCATAATATTTTAACTTTTTTAAGAGACTGCATTTTAGGAAATTCTAATAGTTGTGTAATCC
Source organism: Tetrao urogallus (assembly GCF_951394365.1). Classification (NCBI taxonomy): domain Eukaryota; kingdom Metazoa; phylum Chordata; class Aves; order Galliformes; family Phasianidae; genus Tetrao; species Tetrao urogallus. The sequence goes on from NC_136821.1 coordinate 17,226,372, forward strand.
TTGAGAAGGATAAAATATAGTATATGCTAAATGGATAACTTCTGCATTCCCTTATTTTCCTGCATTGTAACATATTTATGGCATCTTCTAAAAGGAATTTTATGGCATGAAATGCTGTAGACTGTCTATTCCTGTCAGAGTATCTGAATTTATTTGAAAATACTTGCATTACTACTTAGCATTGAGAAGTTTTCCCTGAGAATTTAGCAAAATCTATTAATCAACTCAGATTCACTTATCTGAGATGCCACACAGGAAAGCCAGCTGTTTTCCCTGCTGTTCCTGACATTTTAAAGCAAACAACTAAGACTGTTTACACATACACTAGTTTTAATTCGTGAGCTTTTTCCAGAGAAGGGCTTCTACTTAGTGGTGTCCATACTGTGCTGTAATGAAATATAGATTACATTCTTCATTTTACATACCATTTTCCATATCAGAAGTCAACTTTAAACAATTAAATTTCAATATTAATAATTTCACTGCTTATAAAAACGTAATAGAAATAAATAAGGCTATAAATCTTCCTACAAAATCTCTTGTGATTGGCAGCTTATTCTAACTTGTGTACAAATGTGTTCTAATCACATGTGATCAGAGAAGCTAGGTCCAAGGTGTATAGCAGAATTGAGTTTATGTAAACTAACTTTTTCTTCACAACAAATAATATTATTTTAATGGGAAAAGAGAGCATGGAGTTTTCTATTTCCCTAAACTCCAGCATTTCATCTTAGCAGCACACAGAGAAAAAGAACATATTTTGTGTTTATACTAGATTTAGTTTTAGTATTTTTGAACATCCACTCACAGATAATTACTGCTTCAGTTCCTAAAGACAGACAGAAGTTGGTACTCTTCTCCTTACTCCCAACTGCTTCTTTGCTGACTTAGTCCCATGTTTCTCTCAGCACCACACCGGGTTTTATAGGCTTACTTCAAGGGAAATTTTAAAGCAACAATTTCATGTTGATCTTGAGATGTCCTTTCATGACACTGTACTTACTAACTTAAAAATTATAGTCAGTTAATAATGGTACATGAAGTTGGGTGCCATGGCAGCTGGTGCTAATAAACTACGAAACTACTGTCTGCTCTATATATTCAGGAATAACGTAGTTTCAGGTAACATAAGAAATACTAATAAGACAGACTTTTACATCATGACACTTGTGCCTCTATTGCTTTACCTATAGATTAGATTGTGTAGAATAGTAATTGCTGTAAATACGTTATTTTTAGTACAAGCTCAACAGTATCTCAATTTAAGTATTCTTATCCTAAAAACAGCTTATTCTCAGTGCACATTAAAATTGTTATAAAGAGAGGACATACTTAAGGATTTTACAGGGAACGAAAGTAATGTTCAAATAAAAAGACTAAAAAACTTATGATTCTTTATTCTAGTGGCAATAGATATGTTCTTACAGATATTCAGCTTTGATGGATCTTAATGAAATCAGTGTAATGAAAACATTCAAAACTTTCAAAAGATAGCGGTTAGTCTTATGATTGGAAAGGATATCAGTACAATAGGATATCAGTAGGACAATTTGATATGAAAAGATAACATTTGACTAACACCTGAAACTTGTACATATCAGTTACAACTTGTAACTTAGCCATATATGAAAAAATATGTGAGACATTTAATTGTCTAATATGTCCTTACACTACTGGTAATTATTACATAAATCAGTACAATTCTGATTACATAAATTCAGACAATTCTGAAGTGATACAATTGCACATATATGTATATAATATACGTATATATATATATATAATTATCAAGGTATTTACCAATCTGAATGACCGAAGAACTGATAATCCTTCAACATTTGCAAGACCAAGCTCCATTAAACTAAGGCTAACGATGATACCATCAAAAATATTCCAGCCTTCTTGGAAATAATAATAAGGGTCCATAGCAATTATCTTTAGTACCATTTCTGCTGTGAATATTCCAGTGAATACCTAAAACAAAATCAATTACTTGAGTTGTTCTGACACAAATATATATTTCAGCAATTTTTTCTATTCCAGCTTCATTTCTGTTACCTATTATTTGTACCTGTTTCTGTAAAACATACGACTGTTATCTCCAAACAGCATCTAAGTATCTCTGCACAATAAAGACTATAGTTAAAAGCAAATTACTAAATCAAGACACATATAGGAGGGCACAAAATTGATAAGCTTCTAAAAAAATATATTTACCAGTAAACAGCTCAGATCCAGTTCACTAACTAAAAGATTTCACCATCACCTGATCTGATATGATCTAGTGTTTTTAGCCTTGCTTCTGAAGGATTCTCCCACTAAAATAAAACAATGACAGTAATTTCTATCCTTTCCCACAGTCTCAACAGAAGTGTTACGATGGACTTCTGGGGTCAGGCTTCCTAAGGTGTCTGTTTTAGCTCAAAGTGTATGGGTGGAAGCTGAAATTTCTTCGTTAGACTTTTTGTAAGGATATAGAGCATTCAGGAACAGCTATTTTCCGTGTGATACCTATTTCCTTGCATGAAAAGGATTACATGGTGAAAATGTTACTTGAAATATCTGAAGGTGTCAATTGTGAAATGATCGGTGCTCTTTTTTTTTTGAAAGTACAGAATTAATCCCAGCATGACATTTTTGCAGTAAGTAGTGATCAGTATTAAGTACAGTATAATAAAGAAGTTTTAGAACATAATGTAAAAGCCACTGAAACCATATGAATATTGTGCATAACACTTAAAAGCTATCCCACATGATCCAAAAATCTACTGATATAAACTGATGTGCTCTGCAATTGCATTCTGATAGTCCTTCATCCAGATTGTTCTTAGTCCTCCCAGCAAGTTGCATGGAAGCAAAGCTTAATTTTACATACATTGTGTGTACATAAACATGACAATTATAAACAGCTTTTAATTTAAGAAAATTAGGAGATGGATATAATGTGGAAATATTCAGCATTTTCAAACTAGAAATGCTAATAATTTTTAAAGTTTATACTTTTGAGAAACTGAAAACATAGCTAGAAACAATACACTATTAAACTGAGATATGAAAGGTGTTACCCTATATTCAGAAGAATGTAATAGGTATTTCTTTAAAGAAAGTGTAAGTATAAAGAAAATATAAGTATAAAGAAAGAAAATATAATAAAATGTAAAGAAAAAGGTAACGATAACTATTGACAAAACTGTCATATTTGTCAAAATAATTGAAAAAAAAAATTTAAAGCATTTATTTTAAAAATATTTCCTCCACACCCATGCCATCCACAAACTACATTTTTTGAGCATATCGGCATCCACAAATACACAAAAGTAGTACATTTTTAGCAGACTGAAACTCAAGCTTTCTTATAATTAAAAATCTTGCACATTGAATTTCAGTAGTATGAAAATTAATAATTGCACTTTATAACTATTTCTTCCATTTCATTTAAATACTACACAAAGGCTTGTTCATATTTGCTTTGTTTAATTTATCCTCAAACAGCCTATGATGTCACAAGTGAGCAGTAGATTAACATATTTTGTATGCAAACTGTATAACTAAGGTTAATAGATTAGTACAAGGAACTTAATTGGAAGCAGCAGGAATAATATTCATTGCTTGTATATAGTCCTGATTAAGGATACTGAATTGGTAGAAAGTTAGTTAAAATATCACTGTTGCTAGCATTGAGTAAAAAATGTATGAGGTGGGAAAAGCCTGAAGATCTTGAAAGTGTAAATGGTGAGAGAAGATCATTCTAACATTAATATGTCAGACTAATGTATTAAAATACAATGTTCTGTAATTTGTAATGAACAAGAATATGCTAGAGACTAAGCCTTTGTCCAGGAGAAAGAAAACTTTAGTTCACACAATATCTTTTGGCAGTTTGTTTATTTTTAGTTACGTTTTTTTTTTTGAAAAGTCATAGACATTTATATTAGCAGTACATATAAGGAAAATGTTTAGACTTTAAAATGTACTGTGGCTGAGAAATGTATTACTGCTCCATTCAAATATTAGCAGAATATTCAAAACTAATCTTCTTGTGTTACTAGTTCGAAAGACTCGATAGGTTTGGTTTTTCAGGACTGCATGCTGTGGGAATCAATCCACATTCTCCTGTGTAAACTACCAGTAGTTACTTGAGGTGGCAACAATTTAAAAAATGTATGAGTCCTTCCCTGAAACAAACACTTGCAAAGTTCATTCCTCTTGTTTCCTGATCATCAGAAGCAAGTACTTATGTGTGATGCCTCATTTACATATCTGCTCAGAAAAAGAATTGAATGTCACTGTGAATCTCCAGATCAGATGAAAACCAAGAATGGCATCACTAAGAGACTTACAAATAAAAAGTACTTTTTACTAGAGAATAAATAATAATCTTTCTTACCAAAAAAGTTTGTAAAACTTTTTTTCAGTCATATAAAATGGCAAGTATATACTGCTAGCAAGAAATATGCCTTTCTTGGAAACATACTTTCACTGTAATTTAACTGAAAAAAATTCAAAGTGAAATTCTGACATATAAATGTTTCTTCAACTTCTCACACAGGAAAAATACTTTCTGTGAGAGAATATCAACATTGTAGTAAAAGCTAGATAATCTCCTTTAACCTTTTAAAGATAAAACCCCAAGGTAGACCTCAAGAAATCAAATCTGACAAGTGAAGACTACATTTCCAAACATATCTAGTTATTTCATTTCAATAGTTACCAGATTCGTGAAAGTTAAAGGCTCCGGGAAACTGTTTGTTTAGGAAAATAATAAATACAGTTTCTAAATGGATTATTAAAAATAATAATAATAATAATAATTAGAATAGATTTAAAGCCAGTACAGTGCATTTACACATTTCTTCTTTTAGAAAAAATAGTACTTTTAGATCAAACTGCATGATAAAGCACTCACCAGGTTTCCCACAGAAAGGACACTGCTAAATTGTTCTGTCATTGGGTAATGTTCCATGGCCATAAACAAGGTGTTCAAAACAATGCAAATAGTTATAGCAAGATCAACAAATGGATCCATCACTACTAAATTGACAACATGTTTTACTTTTAACCATGGACTCCAGCAATCCCAGATTAAGAAAGTATTTGCAAATCTGTACCAGCATGGGGGACATTTCTGTCTGGATTCTTCAAGCTCTGAAAAAAAAAAAAAAAAGAAAAGAACAAGAAAAAAATAACAAATAATCAATAGTTCAATTATAATCTCTGTGAACTCTTGTTTAAAACATGTTAAAAAACTAAATTATTCAAATAAACAGCTCGCAACTGTCTAATCTTCCCTAAAACCTGTGGACCGTATTGGTTGTCATGTATATAAATTATGCATGTACTCAGTTTCCTTTAAATAAGCAAAAACCGTATGTGTGTAGATAGCAAGGATTTAATAAACAGTTTATCTGAATGTATCAAATACCTTCCATTGTGTTTGTAAGTATGCTGGCTATACTCATTGCTCTTTGTCTTGCAGCAGAATCTTCCAGCATTTCCATGGAAATCTGATAAGAACTCAGTCTTCTTTTTCTTATTTCTGTTTCAGTAGTGGTGCCCTGTAAATGAAGTACTCAGGAATTAAACCATTCTCTTCAACAGCCAATTAATTACATTTACTGCACAAATGTATAGTGACAATCAAAATCAGACTTGCAGATCTTTCTAACACGCTGAAGATTTCTCTTCCTGTAGGAACCTTTCTGCTTTTGAGCAACTCAGTGGAAATGCAACAAATAGACAACAGTAGGAACAAGCAACATGGGAGCAAAGGTGGCTTTCATTTAAGTGGCAGAGTGAGCAAAACTTTCGCTAGGTGTCTTTTTGATAGTGACTATTTTTTTTTCAAGAAAAAAAATTATCTAAGTTGAAACCTGTCACCTTAATTTTCAGCGACTAGTCTTGTTAATGACTATATTAGTATAATTCTAGGGATTAATTATTATTCTATATACTGCATTCTTAGCCTGACAAGCATGGTTGGAAAATTTTATATGAGGAAGAAATCACATCATGTTAATGTTTCATCTACCTAATTCTTGTCCACCATAATGCTCATACAGAAGTCATTATATATTCTTATAAAGAGTATGCAAGTCCTTTTACATTTTCCTTTCTGTTTTCTATACCTTCTAGTTATCTTTTCATAACAATACCCAACTCTGATTTAAATGTCACGGACATGGCACTATTCAGTAGTATGCAGGTGTCCTTACAGATGCTTTTCTCTTCTTTTGGAGCATGGCCCAGGAATCTGACCACAAGAGTAGTACTAAAATGTTCCTAAATCTTGGTTCTTGCTTTTCACTAATTCTAGCATTCATGCAAACCTCTCATTCTTTTTTTGTTATTTTGTCCCTATCCAAAAAAAGAATAAAGCTTTCAGAGGATTTCAAGGTTATACTAGTATGAAGAAGAAAAAAGATTTTTGAGTATTAATAGTTCTGTTTCCTTTGCAAGGGGTCTTGACTTAAATGGCTAAATCTTTTTTTTTAAGTGAGTATTTTTCTGAAATAGAATTACATATGCATAATATACAACGTAATTTTATCTAATTTTTTGTATGAAGCTCTGTATCAAAATAGGACAGAAAATAAAATGTATAGTAGTAATGAAATCTCAATATTTATTTATAATGAAAACATTTTGTCAAAGTATTATAGCTATCAAAATACCATATTAAAATATTAAAAAGCTTGCTTTTTCCGAAGTTTGAAGAAACAACTTATGGAAATCAACTGAAATGTATGGTAATAGAATACTACCATGAGAATAGTAACTTTTTTTCACATTTTGAAGGTAGCTTCCTATTCCTATATCCTTAGTTTTATATCAAATGCCTAGCTGTTTTTTGAGGCAAAACTGTGTACAAAATGGCAGATTTAGTTTATATATACATAATATTTTTCTCTGTGCAGATCTCTTGCTAAAGGCAAAGAGAATATAATACTACTGTAAGGCTCAGACATACAAGCTTGAGGACTTTTTTTCCCCTTATCTTCTGTAGTTTAGAAACCATTGCAAGTTATTTCTCACAGCTATAAGAAATGGTAAGGCATGCCGAAGTGAACAGTAAGAAAAAATTCTGTGCCCAAAGAAAACTGCAGGAATTGCTTGTTTGCTTATAATTACCTCTGGTAGAAGCTGTCCAGTAGGAGAAGTTAGAGTTGAAGGTCCTCCAACTAAGGAGACTACTCCATTGCAATCTACAGCGCTGTGCATCTTCCCATTGGCTGGAAGGGCTGGCACCATTCTGGATGACATACTGGCCTGACTGATGTTACTGTTACGCCTTTCTCCATGTCGATTGGGAACAAAGAGAGAGTCTCTTCTGCTTTCATTGTCCTCAAGAGTGCTGTGCTCATCATCAGCAAAGTCATTTTCAGATCCTATATCCCTTGTGCGACCTCTGAAACTGAAAATGCTTGTTTTGCTGTTGCGCCTTGGTGAGAACAGGGAACCACGGATGCTTAGCAAAGACTGCAAAAGATTTAAATAGAAAACAAAAAAGACAGCTCTATAACTGATGTTCCAAGATACAGAAGTTCTTGACTTTTCAAAGAATTTTTAGGTTTTTCTTCAATAGTACCAGTGACTATGTGGAGAATGTGCTCATTAATGGGACTGAAGTAGATACGAAATTTTAGTTTAATACAGAAGGACTGAAGAAAAGTTGTGTAGGAGGCATAGCAAGGTTGAGCAGTTTGAGCAAAAAATGCAGTTTGAGTTTGTATGGACTCATGAGTATAGTGGAGAGTGTATCAAGGCTTGAAGATTTATATTTTGTTGTATCTTCTACTTACAGCAGAGCTGAAAGTCTTTTTAGTTTTCTTCCCTTCTTCATCCCTTGGATTCCTAAGGATTCCAACTTATCAGAACTTGTCTGTCCTCTTGACAGTAGTCTCAATAATGATGAAACAATATAAGCAGTACTCAAAAACTAGCAGACAGGGGCTTGGAGTAACTCTGGAGGGACAGTGTGAATATGCCTAGTAGCACTCTTTGAACATAGCACTCAGTGCTACAGTAGGCTGAACACCTACCTACCATGTGTCCATCAGACAACGCACAGCAAACATTCACCAGGGACACAGCTACCCAAAGATATCCTCTTACAGATGAGAAAAATAAATCAGCGGTTGTTGGCAATTAATCTTTTAATTACAATAGAAGCTTAATGGAATGCTCTTCTCCCATGCTACATATTTTATTAACAGCATTCATGAATAAATAAAATGAGTGCTAACTGTGGAAAAAAGACACCTTGCATTAAGCTTTCTTCATCCTGGTCTTTGTGCAAATCTTCTTGTCTTTTTTTATGGTAAAACTGGTTTCTGATGATTCTCAATTTGCTTGCAGGTGAAAAGTGCTTTCATGCAAGAGCAATGCCTTTATCTCAGAATAATTATAATTAAATTAAAGCATATAAAAATCCATATTAATGTTGAGAACCAAATATTCAGACCGCTACATATATATATCATTATATGTGTGCTGAACTAGTAACGCTGCCTTATAGCAGTTTGCAGGTGTTTCCCATTATGATAGGTAGTTTTCTGCTCTTAAAGCTATACCAAATCTTAATAAATTGGGATGACATTTTTTATGCTGGCTGTCAACCTCAGGCTGAGTTACTTACCGAATATCAGCCAAATGGTTTTGCTATCAATATGTAAAGTTGACTAGAAAAAAAGTGCTGTTTTTTGTTTGTTTGTTTGTTTTGTTTTGTTTTTTTTCCCCATATAAATAGCTGTAGCATCTATGGGAGATGTCACTGAAACCTGACAAAATGTTAAAATAATTACTGCAGCTCTTGCAATCTTGTCATACCACTATTTGGCCCAACTACAGTCCTTCAAATAATCGCACATCTACTAGGATTCAGCTGACTAGCACTGCTATCCTTGCTTTATAGAGAAAGCTTCCCGTGCTGCTGTTTTATATGTTATCCAGTCTTTCCAATACATGCTATCAAGCTCTGAGCACAGCTAAATGGATCAGGCCCCTCAGGGACTTAGGAGCAGTATGCCTGCTTTGAATATCCCTACTAGATTTGGACAAAAGCTATAAGCCAAAATGACAGCAATTTTAACACATGTAGAGGCAGAAATATATTTGCCTTCAAGCTGCTGGCAAGTAAGATGTGAAAGGAAAGCCTAGCTTTTCACAGAGGGTGCATCATTCATTCGCAAACAGAATACTGTGTCAAAGGACAAAACCTCTATAGGGGCTGGCTGGGCCGATTATCTCCCCTTACCATTCTACTGTGTTGTTTCATGCTCAGCCATCTTATTTCACTCAGGAGCTTACTGCATGGATAACAAGACAAACCAGACCTTCTTTTTCCAGTTTACATGACAGCTCAGTCTTACTTTGTTTATGTGCAGGCAGTATTTGTCCCAGAGTCTTTTCGCACATATACAATTACTAAGGCAATTTTTAATTCTATTAATTATCTTCAATTTGATTATTTGCTTGATGGAAATCTCTTTGTATTTCAAAATCTTAAATGCCCTTTAAAATTTATTTCATGTGGTCACTTATTTCCTTTCTGCTCTACAATTCATGATGTCCCAGTCTATTTTACTATTTCTTTGCTTTATTTCAAATCTGAAACATATACAATTTTTTTTTCAGTTGATCTCCATGGATTTTTATTCAATGTGCAGCATGAATTCACATGTGATTTTAATATTATTGAAAGTCATTTCACATGCCTTGCCTTCCTAAACTTGTTCAATTTAGATGAACATTTCATACTTTTTTATGACAGCTGATAGGATGAAAGCTTTCTGACAGTTTCAGAGTATGAATAAATACATGCAACAATACTTTACTGTATGTTAATAAAGCTACATAAAATTTATATACCCTATTCAAATTTTGTCTCAAATTCTTCTCTTCTTATTATATGTGTTCCCAGACTAGTTATTTTTTTCTATTGATAATTTAATTCTGCATCAATCTGTGCATGCAAAAATAAATATATTTAACATAAATGTAATATATTATTTAATCTTATCCTTCACCAGAATTATATAAAATAGCATCAGAGAATTTAGGCTAAACAATGGAGAAGCCTATTGCTGAGTAGTTAAAGCACAAGACCAGCAACCAGAAATTCCTTTCTTCTCAGACTTTGTCGGTGACTCTTTTCTTGAGTGGAGTCAAATCATTCACTTTCCTTTTCTGTAAGATTCTCCATCTTGCAAAATGAGCTTCCATTGGGAAAGAACAGTATGGCTAAATTTTGTAAATACAAGCCTAAGCAATCCCTATTTATTTTGTCTTTACTATGGAAAACTAGAACTACCTTTCTCTTTATTGTTTAAAGAAGATAATGAAAGCCAATAGAAACTAATGGTAGAATTTCCTATTCAGAGCATTTTGAAGGTATAGTCTGCTAAAGTACTTACATATTTGTAATGTTTTGAAATGGATGCACAACAGAGAACTGCAATTGAGGAACCACAATACAAATATATGAATACTAGTCAGTGTCTTTGATTTCTCTCTAATCTACCAAATACATCTTCAGAAATAAGTTTTCAGAAATGTTTTAACTAACAGTTAAGATATTAATAGTTAACATAAACAGTTATCTTTGGTCTTTTTATCCCTTCGCTAATAGAATGGGTTAAACTTTAACGCTGTTAAAACTATTAACTGCTTATTTGTTTGCTCATCTTTTAAATAATTTTCAATATGTAAAGTTCAAAATAAAAGCCAAACTAGAACAGATGTACATGATAGAACAGAAAAAGTGTGCTGTACCTGATGGGGAGATGTGAACCTTTTTTCATATGTCAGTTGACTTCCTTCTGTGGAGAAGCGGAAACTTTTTCTTCTGATACTATCTTCTGACTCAGACTTAGGAAGCTTGTCAATATCTCCCTTGTTCTCTGCTTCAGACATTTCTTTTTGTCTTCTTCTCTTCCTTCTGTTTCTTCTTTCTTTAGCACTCTTTGAGCTCAACTTTGATGCTTCTGAAGAACTTTCCAAGAGTTCTCCTAATCCCCCTACCCCACTGAAATCCCTTGATGCAACTGATGCTGCTGCCACTGCTGCTGTAGCCTGTCGGGTTACAAAACATAGTATTCTTATTGAGCCAAAAATGAACAATTTTATTGTTTTTTATCAATTGCTTTTATTATCCCTCTGGTAGTGCTGTACACAGTCAAAACAAACTACTGAGATGTATAGCTCCTCATTATTTAACACCATGGTTTACTTAAACACCAGATTTAGCAGTACAAGAGCATCATTATTCCTTAAAGACTTCACAAGACACTGGTCTAAAATGAAGGTAGTCAGGAAAGTGTAAGCATGAGGCATTTTCATCTACTTCAGACCTTTTTCCAGAGTTCCTCTTGCCTCACATTATAGAATCACAGAATCACCAAGCTTAGAAAAGACCTCTAACATCATCCAGTCCAACCATCCACCCGTCATCAGTATTTCCCACCAAACCATGTCCCTCAGTACAACATCCAGATGTTTATTGAACACCTCCAGGGACAGTGACTCCACCACTTCCCTGGGCAGCCCATTCCAGTGCCTGACCACTCTCTCAGCGAAGAATTCCTAACATCCAATCTGAATCTCCCCTGGCACAATTTGAGGCCATTCTCTCTAGTTCTATGGCTAGCTCCATGGGAGAAGAGGCTGACTCCCACCTTCTTGCAACCTCCCTTCTGGTAGTTGTAGAGAGCAATAAGGTCATGGTTATGTTCTAATTCAGCTGATCCCCTCTAAGTCTTTACAGAGAAAGCTAATCCTTGACATCCACCATGTGAGTTAACGTATCATAATCCAAGTAGCAGGTAATTGAATCCAGCCTTTTCCTTGGTGTCATCACAGCAAGGACACCGTCTTGATTTCTGCCTAAGAGCAGACACCTTGCTTAAAGACCTTAATATGTCTTTGAGCACCATATTCCTCTTCATGTTTCTTTTCCCACATTCCCACTGTTGCAGCAGTCTAGGGCTTTGTTATAAAAACACAGAGGTACATTTAATTCCTGTTGCTACTGCTGCTAGGGAGCAGAAAAAGGTTAGGTTTCTTCTGTGATTAAAAAGGATGAGATGGAGCAAAGAACAGTCCCAAAATTCAGAACCTCTGTCATCAACTGCAGTGGTCAGGCTGTCTGATTTGGCTCATTGGGAAAATTGGTACATGCAGTCATGAAATAAAGGACAAAATGAGAGCATAACCAATACGCTTCCTATAAAGAAACATCTGGGGGACTAGCTGTGAAATCCCGCTGTGTAAAGTATATCTGGAAAGCCAGTAAGCTCCAGTGAGCTTCCAGAAAAGGATGGTGTGAGAAATGGCAAGAGACTAGCACTACATAGCAAAGATGACTTGTAATTATCCAGCAAAACGTATCATACTTGATGTCAAGTATTTAAAAAGGGATTGGATTTGTCTTTATAGCTGAAAAAGATAGCCCAAAATTAGTTCATTCACAGTACAAATTAATGATTTTCTGCATCACAATGAGCAACCTATGCTATACAAGTTGACTTGATATAGAACTCTTCTGCCAATCAGAGAATAAGATATTAAGAGGATTATGAAGTGTGTATCAATTAAAAGAGGTACTCAAAATTATGTCATACTGCCTTCAGAATATTGTCCTTCTGATGTTCTAGCATAGATAAGGGACCAGATGCTGAGTCATTGCGTATCTATTTAGTACTGACAGCAAATTTCAAAATAATGGTGTAAACTGAAGCACAGTGTAACTTAGATTTGTGGATGAATAGATCCCATGTCAAAGGAGTGAAAAGATAGGTTACTGCTTCGTGAAACAATTCAGCAGCTCAGCAATCTACCTTGAAATTAGTACTTTCCATTAACATCTTCACACATAAAAGAGATCTTGACTGTAATACTGCTTTACTTCTAATTAATTGAGTAGTCATTCATCTAAAGAAGTAACAACAACTTGGCCTTTATCCAACCTTTCTCATAGTCTATTTCTTCCTGTTCTTCTCTTTTTAAGTCTGGGTCATCTTCTCTGTCTCCACAATGAATCACATAAACATCTAGATAGCTCTCAATGTAATTAAAAGTGGCTTAGTGACTTTCAGGTATGAAAGTATCATATTTTTTAAGAAATGTGCTCCCTACTTATATTTAACTTTTTTGTTAATTTGCATTTTGCAGGATTCTTTTTTCTTAGAGATTTGGAAGTGATAGGATTTGACAAAAATAGACATATGCTTATCAGATTTCACAGGTGATGTACAAAACTTCTTAAGTAAAAGATTCAGAGTTTCTTTTCCTATTAGCACTCTCATTACAGAATCATTCTAATCTAGTGTAAGAGCTGCATGAAAATACTACCAAAACTGTAGATTCATTGAAAATCCTAATTGATAGCTTTTTATAAGCACTGTCCTGTTAAAAATGATTACTAGAGAAAAAGAAATTGAAAATCAGGCCAGAAATTGGGCAGATATCTGACTTACAGAACTTGATTCCTGCATACTTTACTTTAAGACAACTAAAACTTAACACAGAAGTTTCTATCGGCATTTCTTATTTTCATGAATGTATGAAATAATTCTCTTTTCAAAGAAAATAAAAATTTATTAATAGAAGTAATATCTTTATTATAAATACTGCTGGTCTATTCTAAGGTTATGTAAACTTCTGATTAACTTCAGTGTGCTTTAATTAGGGATCTGCTAAAGAGTTTGCTGGATAGGAACCTAACAGAACACTGTCTACTATCCATCTCTCTGTTTTATGAGTATTAGAGTGGAACTGTTAACTAAAGCAAGCCTGGAAATTCTCACTCAGATCACAGATGAGAAATACTACATCTGTAACATAAAAGTGTTATGAACTCTGACTACTTATTCAGGTTAGTAGGACATTGTTATCTCAAATATTTTACTTTTACTTTTTTTTTTTTTTTTTTTGAGAACTTCTTTTTCTATATAATTACTTGCCTTTATTTGTCATTTGGTTAATTCCTGATTTTTCATTGGCTATTTCAACTTATGAAACTTGCATGGCAGACAAGATTTTTCTTCTAATTCATAAGATTTTACTATCCATTTCTTAGAGTAAGCCTGTTTAGAAAGTACAATATCCATCATTACCTGTGCTTCTTCTTGCTGCTTCTTTAGCTGTTCCAGCATCTGTTGAAATTCTGCCTCTTTCTGCTCTGCTTCTTCCATAGTTGCTTGGTTCTGCTCCTCATAGGCCATGGCAACCACAGCCAGGATCAAGTTGATCAGGTAGAACGAGCCCAGAAAAATCACCAGAACAAAAAATATCATGTATGTTTTCCCAGCAGCACGTAGTGTCTAGGAAGTAGAAAGCATATCTGCATATTAGTCCATCTCTTACCAATATTAGTTCACCTCCATGGTGTTATTTCAACACCATAATGCTTTGCTGTTAGCTGAACATTTCAACTTAGCCTAGATTTTATGCCATAAAATTTGCTTACCAGTTGATACAGGTTTTCCCAGAAGTCCTGAGTCATTAGCCGAAAGAGTGACAGAAAAGCCCAACTGAAAGTGTCAAAACTTGTGTAACCATAGTTGGGATTTCTACCAGCTTTCACACATATATATCCCTCTGGACACTGCCTACATGAAAATCAAACAGGAGGTATTTATTCATAACTTTTATTTTCCTCAGTAGTATATATAGTATAATTCTATATAGCTCCAGAAATAATGCCTATTTTATTGTGTTGGCCCATGGCGTTAGAGGACGATTTTGGTATGGCAGCAGAAGTTGAGCCTTCCCACCAATATTCCATTACATTTTGTGCTGTGTGATGGATGGCAGCAGAGGGGCAATCTGACAAAATGGAGTCTGCCATGGAAGTGTACATGAAGCAAAGCAGTGTCACTGAATTTTTCCATGTGGAAAAAATGGCACCCATTGACATTCATCAACACTTAGTGAACATTTATGTAGACCCAGCAGTGGATGTGAGCACAGTGAGATGGATGATGGTGGTGGGTGTGTTTCAGCAGTAGCGACAGCAACAGTGGGTTACCTCCACTGGTGCAGATTTTTAAGTACACGGCATGCAGGCTCACGTTTATTACTGGCAAAAATGCACAATTAATGATAGTGATTACGTTGAAAAATAGAGTTTTGTAGCTGAGAATTTCTTCTATCAAACAGTGTTATTGTGCTTTTTATATTTGTTATACTTTCCATGGAAATAAATAGGAGGCATTACTTTTGGAGCGACGTACATGTGAATAATGGATTGGGATTACATTTGTTATTTTTGCACAGAAAATTCATGAATTTCAAAATTAGAAGTAAGTTAATTTATGAAATGTGTTCTGAGAAACAAACAAATATAAGAGTAAACAAAAGATATCTTTTTCAAACATTCGCTTTTTGAATTGACCTGAATGTTTAAATTCTCCTCAGTCATATTTTGAAAATAGAATCTCTATTCTGAATGATTAATTTCTTGGCAAAGATAATTGCTAAAATGTTGCTAAGGGTACAGACAGATTAAAAAATATGATTAGCTAAATCCAATTGTCCTGTAAGGGATATCCTACAGAAAAGCTAAAATTTTTTTCAGCTTAGTCACAGAAGCCAGTTAGGTGTCAGTTAACACTTTAAGCCTAACAATTGGACATGTGTGTATGGCACCTTTTGCCAGTGATGAAAAGCCTTGGAATATGAAGTAGCCATTGTACTTTCTTACTATTTTATGTATTCTCTTTCTCAGTTCTAACCTTAATTTTCACCCTACTCTTTTCAATCAGTTAATTTCCAGAGTAGACTATGTGAGGTTCAAATGTTATCAAGATCAATTTCTAATAAATTGAGAACAATGGCTGTTAATGAACGTTTTGACCTAAGCAAGAAATCATTGTTCTGTATCACTGCTAAATGGGAAGTTGCAACTGCTATGATAGGTTCATTGTTACTGATTTTTCTACAGAATAAAACAGATGATTTTTGAAAGGGTCTTACCCTGCATCAGAGCTATTACCACAAAGTAGGGCATCTCTTTGTCCTTCCAAAATGTAGAAATGAGCTGTGTAGAAAGCATTAGAAAAGTATGTGATTAGATTAAGATAATCTTTAAAGGACTACAAAATAAAATAACAATAAAATAATAATAAAATCAAAGTTGTTAGTTTCTAATCACTTTGTACTGTGTTTAGGAATGCTTCTGGTTATTGTATATGATCACTGTAGGTCAGTCACTATAAACAACTATGCAGAAGACAGAAACATAAACCCATTTTTTTAATTGCAAATATTTTAGGTACAATAACCACAAGTACATAAAAAAAGTTATATGAGTCATTCTTACTTTCATCCTCAATGTAATCCTTCCAGTTAAATGTGCTCACAGTTGTATTAATAAGTGTACCATTTTCATCCATTGTGCTATTAAAGTAGGAAATAACATTTATTTCAAAAGTAGAATTGTCTGGAGGCCACTGCAGACATTTATTCCTCAAGTTGCCCATGAACAGCTGCAGCCCTATTAGTGCAAATACACTCAGACAAAATACAGTCAGGATCATAACATCCGAGAGCTTCTTCACGGACTGAATTAGGGCTCCTACAATAGTCTTTAGGCCTGAAAAGAGAAAAGGTTCATAGGTTTATCAAAGAGGATCTTCGCCCTTCCCATATAACTCATTTGTCATGCAGACAGTTAAAAGAAATTGCTATTATCTGTCAAAAAATAAAGCTTCATGAGCAGCCTCAGAGCTTGTGAAGATGAATGAAAGAAAAATATTTTTTTATGAATAAGCAATGTAGATACATTCAAATACACAAAAATATATAATTCTCAAGCAGGAAATTTATCAACCATGCTTTTCTGTTATAGATTTAATCTCTTTATTTTTTCTCTCCATTTAATATTCTATTTAATATTTAATAATAGTATTTATTACATTTAATATTTAATAATAATAACAATTTATATTATAGTTAATATTTAATATTCTGCCAATAAATCACTTTCCAGTGATTCCACAACCATA
Organism: Tetrao urogallus; assembly: GCF_951394365.1. Classification (NCBI taxonomy): domain Eukaryota; kingdom Metazoa; phylum Chordata; class Aves; order Galliformes; family Phasianidae; genus Tetrao; species Tetrao urogallus. The sequence goes on from NC_136821.1 coordinate 17,243,375, forward strand.
CGAACTGAGATAGAATTGCAAGTAATTTTGAGAAAAAAAAATAGGCTTAGTTGATAAATTTTTCTGTGCAATACTTATCTCCTGTTTTGTAGCTTTGTTGTTGTTGTTAGTTGGTTGTCTTCAAGGCAAATTTCAATTTAAGTGGTTAAAAAAAAAGGAAAAAAATCAAAATCCAAAAAGCCAAAGCACTAAAGCACTTTTAATGTTAAAGAGACGATCTGTCATAATAAACATGGAAAAATAAAGCAAAATAATCCATAGGCCTCACATTTCTTATTTCATGCAAGAATCTGTTAAACACAAAGGCTGATTTTGCAAAATAAAAGAAGCTAATGCTAAAAAGGTAAAGAATCATAATCCTGGCTTATGATCCATGCCTTTTTTTTTTCTTCTTCTTTTTTTTTTTTTTTTTCCTTTTTTGCAACATGAGCAGCGAATATCAAGGCTTATGCTCAGAAGAAGTGAATTCAACTTCAGTGGAACAGTCAGCCTCAGTGTTTAACCTAGCTCTCACCTGGAATGACTGATATTGTTTTCAAAGCTCGGAGAACTCTGAATGTTCTCAACGCTGAGACATTGCCCAGGTCCACAAACTCTGTCACATATCTGTAATAGGGGAGTTCACACACAAACACAATGACAGCACACAAATAACAATTGGAGTTACAAGGGGCCTAACACCTTACACAGTTACGTCTTACCTGGGATTACAGAAATAGTTTTCAAAGCTCTCAATACTCTGAAAGTTCGAAGAGCTGAAACATTGCCTAGGTTTACAAATTCTGTTACATACCTGTAGGATTAAATCACAGTTATTCAGAATTGAGGCAGAGCTTACACTAATTATGAGGGTCTTCAAAACCTCTGAGTCAGCATTAACAATCATACTCAAAAATTTACCTGTCTCTTCTTGCTATATATATTTTCATGAGTTATGCTTAAATTTCATTGACATATAACTCACTGATTTATATTTGAACAGCTAATTAAACTAATTAGCTTGTAATAGGACAGTGACATAAGTCAAAGAGATGGCTTCTATTCTGGTGAGCAGAAAAATATAGGACATGAAATTAGTGTCCCTCAGCAGAAATTCCAGTGGCGGCTGACATTCTGTGCTTGTTCCTGCCATATTTAGCTTTGGTTTTATGCGTACTACAATGTGTGACACAGCATTAAAGTTCACAGGATGCAGAAATTAACTATTTTTAAATGAATATATTCATGATAATAATACTGTTTGCCACTAATTTCATGCCCTAAAAGCTTAAGAAGTTCTTGAACCACTTACGCCATTAGAATGACACTGAAGTCAAGCCAGTTCCATGGGTCTCGCAGAAAAGTAAAACCTTCTAAGCAGAAGCCCCTTGCAAGAATTTTTATCAGTGATTCAAAGGTATAAATTCCAGTGAAAGTGTATCTGAAATGCATCAAAGCAGGTATGACAAATCTTTGCATACTTATGCTTGTAGGCAGTGGCATTCACTATCAAAAGTGACTTGCATTAAAAGTATTTAGAAATGAAAGAAACAAATCATTAGCTTTACTGCTAATTAACTTAATTATTGTTCAGTAGATGAAATTTAAACTCAAGAGGCATATATACTAATCATTTTCTAAAAGCTTGATTTAATCTCTGTATTTGTGCTTGCAATTAATTTGAGAGTCCAGTATTTACAGATACATTTCAGACTTGATATTTATATGTACATTTGGTAGCACTCACAAGGCTCCTATTTCATTGTATTCTCAAATCAGGTAGATGTCTAAGTATTACAAAAACGCTTTTTTTTTAAGGTCAAAGTCAAAGTTTTCTGAAAACCAGTTCCGGACAATAAGTATATTCATGCACATAATACAAGTTTAAAACATTAAATATAAGAATGCTTGCCCCTACTGTTGTTCTTGAACATGGGAAGCATGATTACCAATTTACCTTGTGTGGGAACCATTCATTTGTAAACAGAGAATTATCAGTTATAACCAGAGTAAGGCAAGGACTCCCTGAGACACACATGGGTGTGTGTGGACTTACATAACAAAGGAAATCTACCTACAGATCCTACTGTTCACCTTTCAGCCTCTCATCAAACCTCACAGCCACTGCTGGGTAAACTGGGGAACAGGTGTATATTATTACAGATTCTATACACAGCATTCAGAGCATGCAGTAAAATAAATAGAAATCAGTAATGGCTATTGAAGAAATGGAGGGAATGAAATAAACCACAAGCAGTCAAAACCTTTCCTCACTTGTCTGAGCTTGTGATTTGGGTGGGCTTTGTGTTTGTGACAGAGACTGCTCTCTGTGCCTGGTGCTTGTGAGCTCGTATTAGTGACACCCAAAGAATGTGCAAAGAATATGAATACTCAAGGAATATGAAGCCGCACTCCCCAGTGACATGCAGTAATTTCACATGTACTTTGGAAATGCTGGAGCTCCTTTTCCAATTTGCATCTCAGAACCCCAAAGCCAAGACCTCCTGTTAGGACTTCACAGTACAAACTCAAATGTTCTGCAAACACCATTTTAAAGAACAAGCCATTCCTTCTAAAATGCTGAAATTATTCAGGAGAAAAACAGAAAGATATTAATGACCTCTGGAATCTGGTTCTTCATGACTCTGGAAAAGCACATTCTGTTCTGCAACTTTCCACAAATATTTATTGTTTAGAACCACACAAAATAAGAGGTAAAAATGGAGAAGTAAAAATGTTAACTTACTCTACATTCTTTGTCCAGTCAGGAGGGTTACTCATGGTCATAAATACACAGTTGGTCAAAATAGTGCACATGATAAGCATGCTGAATAATGTAGATTATAGTCAAGGGAGGTAAGTCAGAAAAACATGACAATTTTACAACACTGAAAGCATTAAATATTAAGTGCATGAAAATATGTACAAATAACATGAAATTCTAAATAAAATCTGAAAATAAAGCTTTGTACAGAATTCTGTCTGTTTAAAACAGTATGCCATCTGGCAAGTTATGGTATAGTAACTGTAAAACATTGCATTGCTTTTATAATTTTGGCAGGTTTGGGATTTAAATTAAACCTGAGTGCATACTTAAATGTGTAAAAATATGAAATGAGTACTCAAACGTAATTTCTCATTAAAGCCAGGACGTTCATTCTAAAATACCTGCATGCAGAGACTGTTTGCACACACCCAAGTTTTTATTTGGATGTGATTGAAATATATTGGGAAATATTCTCTATTTTGACCTGCTTTTTAATAGAACATCAAACCCAATGCTCAAAACACAACACTGAAAAAGTATGTCTGAAAAAACAGCTCTTTACTCATGCTCTTTTGTCCTTGCTAAGTGAGTCAAGTGTATGAACAGTACTACTGGTCTTAGTAAAAGAGTGACCTTAGATACATTGAAGTGCAATGGCTTGTTATTAATTTGGCCTTAGCTGCAGGGCTTTGCATGGTATCAAGTCTCTCTTTGTATATAAAGCCTGATATTTAAACTCTTTCAGCTTTAAGTGGTTCTGCAGAGAATTCTCCTGTTAGAAATAAAGACCATACTGCAATTAAGATACATCATGACTGCTTTTTAGGACTGATCAGTGTATGTTTAGTTGGCATGCATAGTACACCCACATGGACATCATTTGTAAATTCATACGAAAATTATTATTTCAGTAAGCATTTCAGTTTTAAAGGGCAAGGTTTAAATCAACATCAAGAATAAAAGGATATGAATGTACCAAAATCTTGATAGCAATTTTTCTGACGGGATTAAAAGGAGTTAAAATATACAAGGCAGATGTGGCACTGAATCGGAAAATTGCCTTTCCCTTATTCAATACTATGAAAGTCTGCAAAACAAAAATTATACAATTAAAATGCAGCACTGCCTATACACGTCTTCATCTCCTTATAAAGTATTCCATTTTCTGTCTGGTAGTTTCAAGTTTCATTCTACTCTCTACCTGTGGTAGGAAAACAACTGATTTCTATACATACAATGGATTAAACCTTCCATTAATGATTCTCCAGTTCGCTGACTTTCCTAGCACACAGACTGAATTCAGATACTATTAACATTGGTGGGAGTTATCAGCAAAAATTTCAGTTTATCCGTAATAGCAAAATATGGCATTTCATCAATAAAAAATATTTTCAAGACTTCATTAAAGTAGGATTTTCAAATTAGTACTTCTACCACGTCATTAAACACAAACAAACAACAACAAAAAAGGGATAATAGAGCCATTCTAAATTCCAGTTTGTGTTTAGAACAAGTATTTGTTCTAATTATATACATGTTTAGTTTATGTGATTACAAGGACAAGCACCTAGTCACTAAACAATGTAGCATAATTTTAAAATAATTTCAGATTCATTTGAGAATTTAAACATTACCAGTACTGATCATATGTATCTTCTAAAAAAGTATCTGAAAAAATGAAAGGAATGTATAAATTGCCAGCTGACATCATTCTAAGCAGCCAGTGACCAGTATAACCAGAACCAATACAAATATTTTCTTAAAAAAATATGTGTTCATTTTTAATAATATGCTCCCGCTTTCCATATCTGTGGGCATCAAATGTAGGTAGTTATTAGCTTTTCAAATGTAACCTGGTGGTTACATTTGGTGAGCATTCACTTTCATTTTGTTCCTGTTGACAGTCATTGCCAAAGTGTTTTAATTTTTATTCCAAGTTTATTTCTGCTTGAGATATACTTGCATCTTTACCACTGTCTGAAATTTCTTCAGGACATGACTATTCTTCATTCCTTTTGCTCTTTGTCAGTGGTAATGGCTCTGCTTTGTGTTACCATAATAGAGTCTTTGTTATGCTCTCAGCTGAGCTATATGGTATCACTGCTTTCCATGCTGGTTTCTATTCTCCTGCCTCTGATCAGAAAAGTGCTGTCCTTCTCATGGCCTTTGCTGCCTACCTGGCCTGCTCCCTCGGGGAGAGAAGACCTCATTCTGCTGGGAAAGCCTACAGGTAATCTTTGCCAGCACCTGCTCACACAGTGATGTTGTGCATGGCCTTGGGGACGACAGTGCCCTTACACCTACTGGCATTTCTCTCTGCTTGTCAGTCTTGCACCCAGTTAGAAATAGTAGAACAATTCTGACTGTCCCAAGTTCAACCTAAAAGCATCCTCCAAGTCCTGTATGATTTTCTCTGCAGGGACAAGGCAGTGATTAAGAGTAATTTATGCTACAAATTGAAGGAGGGATGATTAATGCCAGTTCATCATTGAAGATGTCCATTTGTTTTCTGTTGAGCACATTAGGCTAGTATTTAACATAAATGCAGATATCACGTGTGATAAAAGATTCTGCAGTTCACTAATTATTCTCAGTAGCCCGATGAATTCATCAGTAGTCTGAGTTTCTCAAGCTATGACTACTTTTTCTGATTGGATATCAGAAATTATATTTCAGTACTCAGTTTTCTGACACTTCATTTGTAGACTTGTTCAAAAAACTTTATACCTGAACTAACTCATGAAACTTCATTCCAGAGCTGTTTTACAACTAGTCTGTTTTGTAAGATCCAAGATTTAAAAAAACCCTGTGCCATTTATGTCTGTTTGTGTTAGAATATATGATATAGCTATAGCAGAAGAAAGAAATATGGCTACAGTCATTTATTTCACTGAACTAGGTGATCCGATGCTATCTGGTTATATACAATTATCTCTACTGCAAAATCACACTCGGACTATTTTGTATCTCATACCCAGTCTTACTGCTACACTGAAATCAGGAAAATTCAGCCATGTGCTCAACTTCAAGAAAGTTCAAGGAAGTTACAGCTCCCATAAGCTAAGGTTAATAGCAAGAAATTCATTAGATGCTGAAGAAGTCACAGTGTAGAAGAGCATAAATCAGTTCTCTTGGATGAAAAGATATTTCTATGTATTTAGTAGCTGGGTGACTCTAGCCATCATATTTTCTGATAAAAAAATTATTTCAAGTGCAGAAAATGATATTCTATTTTGTGCAGAAGAATATTCACTCACTTTTTTATTGATATAATATGGGTCCAGGTCTTCCAAAGGTTCAGAAACCATTCCTGGAGGTATGTCACCATAAATAAATGGCAATGTCTTTCCTGCCTCCAAGTCACTGTTTGGTTTTGGACCATTTTCATCATCATCATCAGTATGTTCTTGCTTGGGCTTTTTAGCTTTTTCTTCTGCAGAACGTTTTTCAATAGCTGCGAGAGAATCTCTAGTAAAATAGCGGAAGCTTTCAGGTCCTGGCGGTACCAGCAGTGCCTGTGCCATGTTTTCATCCTGCAAATTTAATTCCTTTTAGCCTCTTGCATAAGAATGACCTACAAAGAAAAATGCAAATAAATTAGGAAAACTAGAGTGTACCACCAGAAGATAAAACAAAACCAATGAAACACATTTGCACAGAAATTTTCCAGTCCTGAAATGGAAACAGCACATTTCAAGGCTGGAAAAATGTTAAAAGCAACTGCTTGCTCTATGCAGATATTTTTAAAATTTATGATTATTTTTCAACTTTCTCCTGCTGGTCTTGGAAAAGACATTATTTATATTCACTAGCCCTGCTTTGTTTATGGCCTTAGACTATTCCAGTTACAGGAAACTGTTTTAAACATATATTTCCTTTTTAATAGCAACTGTAAATGCATATTCTATGAAGTATTCTTGATATTTACAAATCTATATTTTTCTGGTTAATACATTGTATCTTTTTTTCTGAATTATTAGAAATCTAACTCCAGAAATTAAATAATTTGATTAATGCTGTTTAAATGAAAACTGAGTGATGGAATGAACAAGCGTAATTCCTTCTTACTGGCAGTTTATTGTACTGAAAGTTTAGGAACAAAGGCAGGTTAGTGTCCACTTACTGACTGTGAGATGTGAATCAAAAGCACAAGTCTTTTAAAAAAAGCGAGGACATGATCAAGGCCATATGGGAAATGAGCACTGTCCTAATTCCTTGCAGAAGTATCATAACATCGTTTCAGTCTAAAACTAAATAGGAACCAAAAATTGAGGTTCCCTATGAATGTCTTTGGTGCCAATGCTGGCTGCTGTGTTTTCTGCTGTTTTTTCCTGTTTTCTACACCAAACTCCCCATTGCAACACAGGTCTCTTTATGTAGTCATGCAGTGCATCAGCTGAAAGTAATGTGCTTTTCTTTTTTCCGAGTCCTGCTGTGGGACCTGTTGCTCAGACTGATGCAGTCTGCAGCACAATGGTGAGAGGAAGGTGGCTGGAAAGGGGAATGGCAAATCTTGTTAAGCAGCGGTGCCGATAACAGAAGAGCATTATTTGCTGCATACTTTGCAAGGACATACTGTAATAATTGCTTTTATAATTTAAAAATTATGAAAACTGATTTTTTTAGGGTTAGTGAGTTTCGGTGCCTGAAATGAGTTGGTAGAGTCATGTTTTATGCATAACTAAGCCATTCAGCCTTCCCTACTTTACCTTGTGAACGTACAACTGTATACTGCAGTTGTTAAGTCTAGATGTGAGACATAAGTATTACTTTTCAGAAAGGGTGGTCAGGCACTGGAATGGACTGCCCAGGGAGGTGGTGGAGTCACCGACCCTGGGGGTGTTCAAGGAAAGGCTGGATGTTGTGTTGAGGGACATGGTTTAGTGGGAGCTATTGGTAATAGGTGAACAGTTGGACTGGATGATCTTTTAGGTCTTTTCCAACCTTGGTGATTCTTTGATTCTATGATTCTATAATATTATACTCATTTATATTCCTTCAGCAGTCTTCCTCCTAAAGTCCTCACCTGTCTGGAGCAGCTTGTAGAAATGGCATGCATGCACGCACACAATCTACCACAAAATGCTACAGTAATGATCTTTTAAAATAATTATTTCCTTTCAGATGACCTTTCCAAATCCAAATCCTAAAGGGAGGAAGAGTATGTTAAAAAATGTTTGAAGAATTTACAGTGGAAAAATGGAAGAAGAAATGAGACTACTTATTCCTAAATCCAAATTACCAAGCAAATGACATCATGGGTAAACTTGCCTCTGTGCCACTTCAAGTCTTAATTTATGGAGTGCGTTCACAGCATGGCATCAGTGTGTATGATGTGCATTGAAATCACTGAAATTATGTAACTGGCACATTATTGCCTGAGTAACACAATACCAGAATGGAGGTGACCATAAATTCATAAATTAAATATATTGTGATGTAGACATGGAGAAAGCTTTTCTCAAGTAAAAAGCCTGGAGAATCTTGTGTTAATGTAATATGTAAATCCAGGAGGGGCTGAAAGTATAAATTGAAAAATAAATTTTTAAATGAGCCAGTGCCTCCAGCAAACATCCTTATCACATGCTTCTATGATTCTGAGTTTCAGTACAGCATCGCCAGGGCTGGAAGAGACCTCTAAGATCACTTAGTCCAACAATCCACCTACCACCATGTTGTCTACCAAACCATGCCCCTCAGTGCTGCACGTACCCCCTTCTTGAACACCTCTAGGGATGATGACTTTACCACTTCCCCAAGCAGCCTGTTCCAGTGCCTCACACTGCTCTCTATGAATAAATTTTTCCAAATATCCAACCTGAGTTTCTCTATTGCAACTTAAAGCCATTCCTTCTTCGCTGATATCTATTAAATTACACAAGTGTCTTTCTATTCTAAATATGCCCAAACTGTTTTTATTTAGACATTACACTGCTATAGCAGAAATGCTAAGTCACAGCTTGAAAGAGTGATTAAGCACTTGGTAGGAAGGCAGAAACAACCCAGGGGAGCTCAGGTGCGTGCAATGTACCTGAGTGGCCAAAAGGGCAGAGTCAGAATCCACCCCTTCCCAAACCTCATTTAAGGGTTAGCAGCAGTGGTAGTAAGGGTATCTTGCTGGATGTCCCTATGTGCCTAAGACCTCCTGAAGGTAAGCAGTTTTTTTTTTTGTTTCTCTGTTTTTTTTCTCCCCTCCTTCCCCCCCTCTGTCCCTGAGGATGTTGCATTTGAGCAAGTCCTCACATATTGCACCCTAGGACTTTTCTACTCTGCTCTCATTGCTGAGCTTTCTGTTGTGTTACATCATTGCACCTGCTTAGTATAAACAAAATCACAAATATTTAAGATTACCTTTTGCTATACTTACAGTAGTTTAATAGAACAATGAAACAAAAGCGATTATGTTCCCTATGTGGAGCCCTGAGCAAGTTCTTAGTGGTCCTTAAAGTATAAACCAGTGGCAGCTTCCCTCTTCTTCCTTTACTGATTTTATAAATGCTTATGTCCAGTGAATAAACTGCCAGGCCATAAGCAATACCAGACAAAGAAAAAATTGTCTATCTAATCACTTCAGAGTAGCTTTTATTGAAGAGGTATCTTCTAAAGAATATTTTTCAAAAATACAGTTAAGATCTGAGCAGCCCAGGAAATTAATAAAACACTGCCCTAAAACTTTAGCTCTCTTGGGGGCCCCCCAGTAGCTGATGCTGCTCAGCCTACAATTTAATAGGTTTGGTAAGAAACGATGAACTCCACGTTACTATTGAATTTTTATACCAAATAAATTAATCTAGTGGTTTTTGTGAATTTCATTCCACAAACCCTCTTCTAGTTTTCTTTCAATCCCTTCCTTTAAAGATTAATACACATTATCCATGTATGTTCTTAATGTTATGCGTATTTCAGTTAATTTTATTAGTCCTAGGGATAAGTTGCTACATTTTATTTTTGAATGTAATTATCATCTCATCATTTACATAGAAAATGACTTAGAATGTAGGCAAAGTATCTGTGCTAATGATGTCAAATTAATTTTTTCTCTGAAACATCCAAAGGAAGTGGCCCGAAGGTATCTATTTTTAATGTATCTTAAATCAGGCAAACGGTAACATTGAAAGTGGCACTGTAAAAGTGAAGTGGATACCATGATTATTTATTAAAATCACTAAGATATTGAACAATTACTTGTAGTCTGTGTGAAACAAGTCATGTCTACTCTTCAAAACTTTCAATTTACAAAAGTAGCAAATCCTGTAGTGTTTCTTTCAAGCTGCTTTTTTTTTTTCCTCTCTCAGAAGATGGGCATTTGAATTTTCCTGCTTTCTCCTTTTTCTTTTTTCTTTTTTTTTTTTTTTTTTTTTTTTTTTTTTTTTTTTTTCCCTTGGGAAAGCTAACAGAGATTTTCATTCCATTAAAACAAAATACTGGCACACAAACATGCAATGGCAAAAGTGCAAGACTAGCAAACAGAATCTGTACAGTGATCATGTAATGTGATTGTCTTAATCTAATCATTAATTTGAGAGATTGTAATTTGGGAATATCTTCTGATGTATCAAGTACAGAAGTAGCCTCAGATGGTTTTTGTTAAAAAACAAACATAATTGCATAAAAATTAGGCTTAAAAAAAAAATCTGTTCTAAATGACAGATGTTCATGATGTTCATTGGCTAGTGGTAGGGCAGTAAAGACGTTGTCCAAATTGAAAAGGTGGAGCTCCCACTTCAGGACAGACATATACAACAGGGTTTGTGGTATCACTTTAGCATTGGCTGGAGATTATTGTCTGCTACTGTAAAAGTAAAAAGTATAGGTGTTTGCTGATGTCATCAGAAAGTTACTTCAATTCACACCACTGTTATCTTAATGAGAAACGGAGTATAGGGAGACTACAGACAGTATCTAAAGGAGTGTGTCATCACAGCTCCCTCTTACTACCGATTCCAATGTAAAGGTCAACTGAATGCAATAAAAGAAGAAAGGATGGGTAAATGTTAATTTACTACAAAGATTTTCCACTAAGAAATACTTCTACTGTAATAACACACAAGCAGAGGTTTATTTGATAAAGAAAAACCTATCCCCTTGTCTGCTGAAAAGCTTCAAAGTTGTTTTTTTTTTTATGGTTATACATCATTGCCATATTTTTTTCATGGCATCTTTGAGCCTCTTTTAATGCTTTAAAAATTGATTTGAAAATAGAATTAAAGAAAGCATTAAGAACTTGGGTCATCTTTAATTAAAAGTGCAGTGCAATCTATTCATTGCGATGGAGAGCTGATTGAGATATATGAAGAGCCATCCAGTCAACTGTCAATCCTAAGTCAAGTTGCTCTGGGAGCCCATGACTGTTTGTTACGGGAAAGCAGGTATTTTCAAGAAGATTGACTTCCTGTAACCTGAAAACAGCCTTCACTGTTTACCATGTGCTCTGAACCTGCCTCTTCTTTACACTGTAATCTACTAACTTACACTATGATAACTTGTGTTTGCAGTTCCTAACTGACTAATATGTAGGATTTGTTTTCCTCTTTTTCCATTCCTTCCAATATTTATCATCCATCTAGTCTGTCATTTTCCTTGGACTATAGTCATTGCTAGAGATAAATTGTAATTATTTTGTATCGATTTGTAAGGTAGACCTTAGCAGCCTGTAGGCACTAGTATTGCACAACTATTCAAAATAAAAATAATGAAGTCACCACAAGGTATTTATTAATAAAATAAATAGTGGTAATAAATAACAATATCAAAGTAATTACTACTATCAGGATACAAAATAACTAATAAGGGAATGCAATGGCAATAATATTTGTGTAATAAAAGCTTAATTTGAAAGTGCTTAGAATGGGATAGTCTTAATTATCTGAATGTGAATTTGTAGCTGAAGCCTGACCAATGATCAGTAAATACAGGAAATACTAATAAATAATACTGTCCTTAAGAGGTCTTACACATGATTTTATTTAACGCTCTCATTAAAAGGTGTTCAAAAAGGTGTGAAAGCATGGTAACTACATTTGAAGGACTCCCACTTTAACAAAAAAAAGCTTTCTGAGTCTGAAAATCTGCTCAGAGTGTAAAATATGAGGTTAAATCTGACCAACAAAAGATTTGTCAGATGAGCAAACCTTCAAAACAGATTAGATCAGAAGCCGGAAAGCAGCTCAAATCTGTCTGAAAGATCCAGAAGCTGGTTTTTGGGGCATCTTCAGACACTGTTCTCTTGTCTTGTTATCTTTGAACCCATTGGCATCCCACGCTCATCTCTTTACTGTCTGTTTCACTGCGACATTTGATTATTTTTTTTTTTTAATTCTTTTGTTTGTATATTGTGCTTCCTCTTAACTGGGACATATGGCAAATAGTGCCATATGATTCTTATATCCATGACAGTATGCTTTATCTAGTAAGGTTGGTCATGTTTTAAAAAAAAAAAAAAAAAAAAAAGTTTTCTAGGGAAATCTGCGTTTCTCAGATATGTGCCTGCAAATTATAGGACCACAAATATAAATACTTTGACATTTTACTCAAAAAATAGACCCAAACCTTTAATAATTCTTTAAATTCAGCTATTATATATTTTTAAAAGAATTAGTTTCTTTTGAGAAGGTGTGGAAAGTGATCATACATGAATGCCTGAAGTATTTGAGAAGAAATCTTAAGAAGTCAGATGCATTCAGCTAAAGAAGAGTCTGTTTCTTAGCCTACCAGTGTAAGTGGAACATAATACTTTTTTTGCAAATATCTTGCAGAGATCCTTAAATTCTACTGAAAAGTAACTACATTAAACGTTACATGTTACAAGGTCAAAGACCAGAAACTTAATGATACTCATTTCAGTTTCCAGCTTACATTTTAAAGATATATGGTGCTATATATTTATATATATTAAATGCACATCATATAAATCAAAACATAACATCTGGCTGAGAAGAAAAGATAGTCTTACCTTTGCTACTCAAAGATAAAGCAGATTTCAGAATTTAGCCACTGGATCTTTTGCTATCATGAAAACAAAAAAAAAAAAAGCTGCATTTCTAGCAGAAAATGGAATTGTTAAGAGAAATTTCTCTTTGGGAGCTGAAGCTTCTTTGAGACTGAAGTTTCTCAGAGCTCTCTGATAATTTTTTTTTTTTTTTTAGTCCTGTGTCCAGAGCTTCTCAAAATCAATTGCAGTAAGCAAAGATAAATTTACATATCCATACATTTTTCCAACCTAAGGAAAAGACTTAGTAAAAGCAGGGTGGAACATGGATTAGCCCACAAAACCTAGCACAGACTGAAAGTACGCTTCAGAGTATCTTTTAAGTCATGTGAATTTCAAAAATTCCATTTATTCTTTTAACTGCATTTTCTAAATGAAAGGAGAAAAATGTCTGCTGAGATTACTGTCTGACTAGTTCATTCTTCAGTAATACAACTGTGCCCAGGCTAACAGAAAGGTTCTCAACTGTTGCTTAGGAAACTGCAAAGATTATCATTACTCCCCCCTGGATTTATAGTCAACCAGGAGGAAAACATGGGTATTTCCTTATGTTATTTATCTTAAGGAAGTTAGTATCAGTAGATTTTTTGCATAACAAAGTTTTCTTTCATCTCAAGCAATGCAAAGGCCAGTTTTTTCTCCACATTCTTCAGATTGCATCAAGTGTTGACTAAAAGTAAGCTGCTGCTTCCTCAGCCCTTAAAACTTCAATATTCAGAGCATATATTTTATTAAATTTAAATAGTCTACTTACATCTTGGGAACTTTAGTCTTCGGCCACTGAGATTGGGATGAGGTATCTTGGAGAATATATTCCCATTTGAACTGTATTTCTGGCTCTTTTAAAATTTATTTTACATTGTCATTATTTTGTTTCTTATTCCTATAGAAGAAAAGAAAAAATGAGACATCCCTGTAAGTCCTAGCTGCTGCTAAAACATCCTTTATAGTACTTTTCTTCAGATGCTTTGTGAATGAGCAGCCATTGAAAAGTCTGTGGATAAAATCTGTTTGACAGAGATCTGTTCAAAGAATACAGGTGGGAAAACAGACAAAGCTCTCCACTTGACCACAGCTTCTCTTATAAAGACTGATTTCAAAGTATTCTGACAGAAAATATGTTCAAAATATGAGTTCTAGTCACTACTAATCTAGAATAACTTTCTTTCTCAAAGATACGATAAGTGATGCCTCAATTGTAGCTTTTACTTGTTTAATAGTATAACAAAGTCATTCAGAGGATCGCTCACAGCAAAGTCCTGGTCATTTTGAATGAGGCACTGATTCAGCACATCTTGCTGTGGTGAGTCACTACAAGAGGCTCCACTGAAGACATCTGAAAGCTTCATCTCAACTACTACCCTCAAGGGATCATGACTCTGATACTGCCACCAATGATACTTATCCAGCAATGCAAATTTTCCAGTGAATGTAGCAATTCCCTGGGGGTGCGCAGAGGGATTACCCATCCCTTTGCCTATTGGGTGCATCTGCGTTCTGGCTCTGAAGTAGCATTGTGGCTGAAATCTAATCTCATGGTCAGAGACAGGGCAAATAAGCAAAAACTGTTAACTTCTGTTGCTTGCAGGCCTTAAAAATATGAAATAGATATTATAGCTTCCCAATGAAAGAAACATCATAAATACTAAATATTCATATGATACTTATTTTCAAAAGAGGTCTTGTAACTTTTGGTCTGTTGTTAAAAATCATTGCTGTGCGCAAACGGTAGATGTATCCATCTTTGGCATGAATGAGTTTGACAACACTAACAATGCAGGTGATGTTAATAAATCATTATGCTGAATGAGAGCACAAGGCAGTCATAGCAATATTTTTTCACCAGTAACACTAACCTTCTTATCCCTATTTATTACATCTCATATCTGTTCTTACTGACTGTATTTCCAATGGATGAGGGATGCAGCTGTATATCTACTAATGCTGTACCTCATAGCAGTGTCACTGCGAAAACTAAAGGAAGGAGGTTGGTGAAACTGTTAGAGCTTTGTCCTGAATCTATACTCTGGTAAATTAATTACAAAACTTCAATTTCTCATCTCATGTAGTTTTAAACATCTTTTTCTATAAGGTGGGTACTTGTAATGTATTGCAACAACAACAAAAAAAAAAACACCAACATAACAAATCAACACTTCATTATGTTTTCTTAATGTTTTGCCTTAATGTTTTGTAGGCTTTTAATCTGCTGTAATTGGTTCTCACCTCAGGACTATAAACTTGCATAAGCAGTTTTAAATTATAAATTTTTGCTGTAGCAAAAAGCAGCTATAGAGGATTATTTTGGAAGATATGTTGACCAAATTGGTTTTATTTGGAGCAGGTTATCCTGCTTCAACTTCCAGGAGTGAATCACAGGTAAAACCTCAGGCATTCATCAGAAGTGATTGCTGATTAGCAAACTACACAGTATACTCTTTTCTAAGTGCAGAACTCTTTCCTGAATTCCTCTGCCTTGTCAGCATCAGGATTTCTTTTAAGATGAGGTGGAACATCCTTCGTGTTGTGAGATATATTTTAAAAATATTTCAAGTAGTCTCTTCATGCACTTGATCTCGCTGAGCTGAAAAAGATAGCTACCTACTGTTATGTTGTCTTGTGGAAGACTGTGTTGATGCCTCTGAAATTCGATTTGGGAAAGGAATGGGTTTATTCAAAATTAGATACTCCTACAAAGATTGTTGTTGGTGTTTTGTTTTCTTTTTTTTGTTTGTTTGTTTTTTGTTTGTTTGTTTGTTTTTTTACAATATGCCAGTGATGGCTTCTGCAAGTGGAATCACAAGTTAGAGGCAAATGCAATGAGTGGAAGTCTAGGGTATTTGAAGTGTTAAGTGATTACAGAAATGTTAATCTGATTTTGAATTAACAAGAAACAGTTATCCACAGATATAATTGTCGAGATTCAGAATTATTTGTTGTGTGTTCCCCATACCTTATATCCAACTAATTCCTAGTATTTGTGAACACTTACCACTACTTACCACTATTTACTTTTATGGTTTTAAATAATTCCCAGTGAAACATCACTTAGCAATGTCTAAATACATCACAATATTACTCTTGCTTTAAAAATTAAAACAAAAGGTGTTTCAAAAAGTAATACTCTTCTAAATTTCTCTAGAGAAACTAATGAAAATGCATTTACAACACAAAACGTTGCTTGTAAAACTAACACAACATAACAATATAAACTCAGAAAATGAACAGAATCACTAAGAACCACATAGCTGGGATGCTCGTTTTCTAGTATTGCTAAGCTCCAGAAACTAATCAATACAAAAAAAATGAAAATAAAATTTGTATATCACAAGATTAATAGACTGTATTTAGACTTTGACAGTTGTCTAGGGAACTGAAAGGAAAAAAGTGTAACTTCTTGCTGAGAGGCTTATATAGAATTCTGAGCTGTATGTGGTCTTTGCTGTGTGAGGTACAAGCATGGAAATTCAAAGTGAGAATAGAATATTTTGTATCTGTGGCTTAACATGATCAACGAAAAATACACATGGATTTCTTCAAGTTCCATTTGCATGCAACTGCTTAATAAAGCTAAATTAATCCCTAGGTTTGGAATGTTTTCTTAATGGAAAGAATTATGGATTATGGAAGTACCATTTTGATCTAGTCAGAACTACAATGTAGTAAAGCAAGTTATCCCACTTATTTAGAAGACATCTTTTCTTATACTTTATCAGCCCAATATTGTACTAATAGAGGCCTGTGGTCCTAGGTAACATTGTGGGATTGCTAATAGAATTCTAGCATTCTTTCTAGGCATTAGAATTATAACAGTTATATAGAATTATAACAATCTGATACATAGAAAATGTAAGGCAGGTAACTCAAACTAGTAGTATTAAAAACTCAATACCCAGCTACAGGTTCACTAAATAGGTAGAAATTCTTTTCTAACACAGGTTGAAATGTATTTGTACTGTTTTTATTCATAATTTAAGTCATATGAAAAAATATGAAGATTTTAATCCTAAGGGAGGTCCTAATTTTAAATAAACAATATCTAATTTAAGCATAAATCTATAAATGGAAGTGTCTGCTATGCAGCTCTGATAGGGATCTCGTTGAGTAGTTATACTGGGAACACAGAGTGAATAATACTGATACTGTTGTGTTTTTTTTTTTTTTTTTTTTTTTTCCCATACTGGCACCTGTGAAATCATGTCAGATTTATTAGTGGCCATCATGCTTTCAGTCAGGAACTTTGCAAAGAAGTATGAGCCTGTGCCTGTCACAGTGCCAAGATAGGGAGTCAGCTATATGTTATGCATGCACTGTTTGGCTGGTCCGTATACACTGCAGTCCTTCAACACATGACAGACATCAGTTTAACTGTGCAGGTAGCTCAACATTACAGCATATATGCAATTGATATATCTGGTATGTGCCACACATCAGTATGTGCAATGCAGTCAGGGGAAACATAGTCTTATTGATCTGGTGATATGACAGCTTGAGCCATGACCTCAGAGAAGCACCAGGGAAAACAATTCCAGGTTGAAAGAAGGACCTGTGCATATGATAGCCCTATGATTTACATTTGCCGAAGTAGGACTTCTCAATAAGGAAAGATTGGTAACTACAAGCAGTGCTCTGAAAGTTAGAGAATGATAGAATCATTTGAGTTGAAAAAGACCTTTAAAGGTCATGTAGTCCAACTCCCCTGCAAAGAACAGGAGCACCTACAGCTCATCATGTTTTTCAGAGCCTGGTCACTGCCTCCTATTTAATTATGTTGGCCCATGACATCAGAAGCAGCTGTTGGTGGTATGGCAGTAGAGGTTGAACCTTTCCACCGATATTCAGTAATGTGTTGCCATGTGACGGAAAGCAGCAGAGGAGCAGTCAGAAAAAATGGTGTCTAGCATGGAAGTGCCTGTGAAGCAACGGGGTGGATGAATGGTTGAATTCCTCCATGCAGGAAGAAACAGCATACTGACATTCACTGATGCTTGCTGGTTGGTGATGGAGACCCAACAGTGGATGTGAATGCAGTGAGGTGGTGGGTGGTGTGTTTCAGCAGTGGCAACAGTGTCCACTGTTGGTGGAGATGTTTGAGTGCAACACAAAGGCTCTTGTTAATTGCTGTGAAAATGCACAGCTAATGGTGGTGACTACGCTGAAAAATTGTGTTTTGTAGCTGAGAATTTTCTCTATCAAATGTTAGTGTGCTGTTTTTGTGCTTTTTATATGAGTTGTATTTTCTACAGGAATTAATAGGAGGCATTACTTTTGGAGTCATCTATGTACAAGCAGTGAACAACTAATCTGAGCAAAAATAATCTTTATGATTTTTACATGTGAAAGAGCTCACAAATGCTTAAGCTCTTTAATTCAACATTAACTTTTTACAATTAAAAATACAATTAAAATGTTACAATTATTTAAATGGTTTATAAAACACATTCTGTTCTATTTTAGTTGGTAGAATAAATGAACAGTCTTTTTTCTTTTTTTTTTTTTTTTTTTTTGTAGGAAGGCTTTAGAAAGACTTTTTGTGTCTATTTGTGACCACTTTGAAATTTTTTGAGAATTTGAAATGACAGTTTTGGGTTGGGCTGGCTGCTGCTCTTGTTTTTTGAGGGGCTTTTAGTTGGTTTTTTTTCTTTTTTGTGGGAATCATTTTGCAAATGAAAAACCAGATACTCTTGTGACCTATAATTTAATTTGCATACTCCTGTTTAGGATTACAGTGGTGGCACTTATACACACTGCGGTTTTTCAAAAGCGTGTTGTGCTCCTACTTCGTATTTACATTTTGAAGTAATGCAGCCTCTGCTTGAGCTACACTTAATCTGCTCTTTACCTAGTTACAGGACAAGAAAAATCAAGCAATAGTACTATAAGAAGTACTAGAAGAACAGTACTATTATTTAGACATAAGGAAGAACTTTTTCTCTCAGAGAATGGTCAGGCATTGGAATGGCTGCCCAGAGAGCTGGTGGAGTTGCTGTCCCTGGCAGTGTTCAAGAGGCATCTGGATGACATGCTGCGTGATATGGTTTAGTAGCTTGTGGTGGCAATGGTGATGAGGAGACGGTTGGACTACATGATCTTGTAGGTCGTTTCCAACCTTGAGGTTCTATGATTCTAAGAATAATACTGGGGACTTCAGATAACCATAAGAAAACTTTGGTGCAAGCAGGTGAACTTTGATGTAAGATACCAGCTCTGAGTTCCTTCCTGAGGTAGACAATTACTTAGGTTGTTCTGAAAGTAATGCCTCCTGTTTATTTCTACAGAAACTACAAGAAATATAAAGAGCACAATAACACAATAGTGTTATATTGCTGCGAATTTGCTCTACTTTTCAACATAGTCACTGCCATTAGCTATGCCTTTTCACCAGCAATGAAAAAAAAAACCTATATGTCAGGCTCATGAAACAAATGAATAAAAATTAAAAAAACAACAACAACAACAACAAAAAAAAGGCAACAAAATTTAAAGGAATATTGGCAGGAAGGTTCAACCTCTAATTCTCTTTCACCAACAATGGCATCTGAGGTTATGGGCCAACATAATAATATCGGAGGCATTACTTTTGGAGCAGCCTTCATAGATTACAGGGCAGTGCTGTTGGCAAAGTGCTTCAGAGCTTTTAATCAGGAATAGTAGCTGGGACCTCAGCTATTATTCCTAGGAAGCCTCAGTTCAGTGTATACATCTGTCCTGCAAGCAGTCTGAATGTGTGTCAATTTCATTATGATACTTTAAGTGTTTTATGAATTCAATGTGACACTGATGAAGTGATATTTGCTGCAATATATGTTAATCAGCATACATTACTGATTAACAGCTGCAAGCTAAAAAAAAATAGAGTAGAGGAGTACACTGAGTGGCAAATAAACTGATTAGACTCAAAGTTAAGTTTCTAAATTTATCTAGAATTATCTGATTTTAAAAAAAAAAGAGTAAATCCTGGATCTTACTTTCAGCAGTTGTTTTCAGAGGCCAACAAAAAGGTAATCTAAACAAACAGAATTACCAAATATCAGAAACTTGTACTTATTTTCCATTAGATTTAACTCAAGTTTGAACAGTTTTTGTTTGTCACCTTACATCACGAATGGTATATTAGTAAAAACTGCCAGGATTTTCATTTTAGGGATTCAGGTCATAACTTTGCCTACTTTGAAGAAGTCTCAGCATCTGCTGTTATCTGATACATCAAAAGTTGTGGGACTTCAGCAACGTAATACATAGCATATATTTAACACATATGGGGCCAAGAATGCAAGCAGCAGCAGGATGCCGTCAGTCACAAGTTCTGTTTCACATCCCACCTTCATTATTGCTTCTAAAATTCTTTGTCTACTGGAGGTGTGGAAAAAAAACTACAAACTAACTCATTTAGTGCTATCTGATGAAGAAAAAGAGGTGAAAACACAATGTATCATCAACAAATTTATTTGGAAGGCACACTTCACATATTTTTTCCTTTCCCTTGACATTCCCCACCCCCAAATACTGATAATGAAGGGAAATGACCAAATTACATTGGTGACAAAAGTTAGGAGTGTATAAGGGAGTTGTTCCTCAGTGAAGCAGTGGCAGCCCCCACCTCTGCTAGCATCTTTTATTACCTCAACACAACTTTAAAATGCAGTTTAATTAGCACAGCTGAGAAAATCCGTGTGAGGTCTTAACTTTTGCTCTTTAGAGGAAAAGATCATGAGCTAACAATACAAGCATATTTTCTATAAATACCAAGGCCTAATAAATAACATATCTGTTTGACAGGTGCTATGGAGCTTCAAATTACCACAGCAGCTTGCAATCTAGTCTTTAACACAGTCTTTTCTCCCAAAATGGAGATGTGTGAGAGTAAATTAAGATTAATTAGACTTAAAAAGTCTTCATTGAAAACTGTTTTCTTGAAAAATCCATTATGAAAGCACAAAAGTAGTATGTTTTTAAACAAGCATCATTGTTATTATTTACTTATGCTGAAGTTACTTACACAAGGAAGTCACAGACGTATTGATTTGGCAACATAAAAAATATGAATTGTTAACTTCATCCTTTCCTATCACTGCTTCATGTATAGGCCTCACTTGCTGCACTGAGCAACAACTGAGAGTCAATCCTGCATCTTTTTCTTATACAGACTGAGACAGTGTTTTGTAAACAGTGAGCTCCTCAATGGTGTTGTATGTTTTTTGGCATCTTTTTATTTCTACTTTTTTTTTCCTCATGAAAATTATTTCTTAATTAATACTACAGTACTATATATATTGAATACCATGTGAATCTACATCTGTGGAACCACTACTGAAAAAAAGAATTAATCTATCAAAATGAGCTTTATTTACATCTTTTACCTTTAATAATAACTGAATGCTGTAATTACTACTAAAAACAGTGAATAAGACAATAGATAAATGGAAAAGAACATGAAGAAATACAATAATTATTCTGCTTATTTATCCAAATTGTCCTATCAAGAAGGATATATTAAGCTAGGCAGTGATGTTATGGACAAAATGTGAGCAGTATTGTCAGTGTGGCCCTCTGGTTAATTCACAGTTGGTGAGTCCATTCTCTCATACGCACTGACACACAATCTGTATTCTATGGGGAAAAAGAAATGGCACAGAAAGAAAATATTTCCTTATATGCCTTTTAGAAAAATCTAACCAATAAGGAGATTTTGACAAAGAACAGACACACACATCATATATAAAATATAATATATATATTGCGTGTGTGTGTGTGTGCATATTGAAAATGGCATTAACAAACCACATGGATTTTATTCCTGGATCATCAGAATCTGAGATGCTCGGAGTCTTACAAGACCTGCTGTTCCTGAGCCTGGATATCACCACATTTGTCTTCTTAGGAAACAAGGTCATTTCTATAAAATGCCAAGAATTAATGTAGTACACCTTGATGATAAAAAGATCTGATTTTGCAAGCAAGTCTACTGCATTACACTATCACATTAAGAGGCCAGATATCAGATTTAACTAGGTTAAAATAAAAAAAAATCACACCATCATCACAATCAGTCAGTACAAAATGGCTTTGAATTCCCCATTCCATCTTTAGCTCTACCTTAACAGCAAACCAGAGGGTACAGTCTCATTCCAAAATATGGAAAAGATCATATTGCTAAGATTTATTACGGGTACAATTTAATGTTTTGCCAGCTTACCTGATTGAGGAAGAATGACAAATCACTGAAAAGCCCAGCATCCAAAAATAACGTGGTAATATGTATCCCCTCCTGAAATTGTACAGATTTCCATCCACAAAGCTTTACTAATTAATCATAATTTCTGTATTCTCAGTGGAAAAGAAAACACAGAGACCTTTCCAGAATCCTCTCTGATTCTGCCTCCGCTTCCTGTTCCCTCTCACTCTATGGTACCCAACATATATCAGAAAACAGCTTATTAGGAAGAGGGAGGGTGAAGGGTGGGGGAGCGGAGGGGGAGAAGAAATGAAAAAAAGCGGCACCTAACGTGGCAGCTCCACCTACTGGTAAAGATAACGAACACGTACAAAGCATCAACACTACACTTCGCACCGATGCTGTGTAGTAAGTACCTCCAGGCAAGAAGCAGAGCAGACCAACAGAGTCACTCCAATTATTGAATAACTCTTCTAAAGACTTTTTTCTTAATATTTTAATATTTTAGTTTAAAAACAGTTGTCTGAATACATTTAGCAGGGTCTTTAGCGGTAAAACTGTTGTTTCTTATAAAAATCTATGAAGAGAGGAATGTATAGATGGCTCAGATACTGACCGTTCCCTTCACTGCTCTGTGCTGAATTTGGTGTGTATCTAGATGCTGTCCTATTTGTTGCAAACTACCATGCATCTTTGGCATCACTTTTTTAATTTTTATTATTCTGTGTCTAAAATGTGCCATGCTTATATAAAAGTCTCAAAGTCTTTCCCTTATACAGGATTCCTGGGATTTACGTATTCTTACCTAGGACTTCTCTGGCCATGCTGGGAAGATTTATTAGGGCAGGGGCTCCAAAATCTCTTGGTCTGTGTGCAATAGTGCTGAGCGAATATTGTGCTCCAGGCAACGTTGTTAGAGACCACTACTGTTCCCAACTGATCCAGTATCAAACTACCAGCTTTGTTCAATGGTGGGATTTAATGAACAAATGTTATCCTCCCACAAAACAACAAAAAAACAACATAAGAAACAATTACTATTTTGCCCCCTCTATTTTCTTTAAGCACGTTTTCAGCAATGGATAGAGATGGTGCAGTTCTCTGTTGTAGTGGTCATTCACAGGTTGTGGAAAAGAGTGACTGCTGGGCTGCCAGCATGCATTCAGCACAGTGGCTGCTATGGAGCCACGACTGCATGGAGCAGCAGCCGCAGCAACAGCTGCCTGCAACTGCTGTACTTTATCTATACTATTATCTATAAATCCCTTTGTCAGTTAGCATACTTAAACCACAATCCTTAAGCATTTGTGTCAACTTGTGAATAGTCCTTTTTATTTCAGTTCAATTTTGTGCGTGCTTGACAGGTATGGACTGTAAATTCCTGAATTTGACTTACAAAAGCAAAAAGAAATGTATATTCAGACAGTAATCCTAAAATGGCCACAATAATTTCTGCATAATAAGTGAAAGAGAATGTGAATGTGCCCCTAGCTTGCAAATGCAGGTGCATTTCTTTTCTTGTTTGTTTTTGTAAAACTTGAGTACAGTCCTGATCACAGTGCTCAGGCAAACCCTCCCTTTATTTCAAATATACTACGAGGGTCTGAACATACACCAGAGTTTTATTTAAAAAAAAAAATCTCCCTTTAATATTTACACGTTCAAACTTTCAGAAGTTAAGAAGAAATATATTTTCACCAAAAAAAATTATTATTTCTTGTCACTCAAGCAGTGCTTTTGCTCTCATAGAATTATGTCATTTTAGTGAATTCATGAATGTACAGAAGCTCGTGTCTTGATTTTAAGCTCATTGGGAACATTGTTTTGTAACTGTATTTTGTTTTCAAAAGCAAACTGCTCCTTGGATAGGGCTTGACTTTACATACGTGCTGCATAACTTTTATTTGTTATTTTTAATCACAGACATTTTTCTTTTCTCTGAAGGTCTTTAGAAAGTCTCAATGTCATAGCCAAAATGCAATCATTTAGTCCCATCATAGTAAGGAGAGGGTTATACATATTGAATCCGACGTGGAAAAATTAAGAAATTCTAGTCTACATAATAAACTATTTTAACCTTATTAAAAGTACGAAACCATCCTTAATTCTGGCAGCAATAGAAAAAGGTGTATAAAAAGCAATTTTGATTATAGGGTGGTTCAGAAATTTGATTTCTATTGGAAGCTTTATAACAGCATATCTTGAAATAACTAATTTTGATGTGCTAGTATTCCAAAAGATGGGTAGACTGATGTCATATTGTCAAAGACCCCTTGGTCCTACTTTTTTTAATAGGACCTTCTTTTAGGTATAGGTCTGATGTTAGAGATGTGTTGTGTCACTGACTTAAAAAGTTCAACGATCAACCTTCATCATTAAAATAATATCCAGGAAAAAAAAAAAAGTTTTTTTTAATCAATATTATGATGCACAAAAAGACACAGGAAGTATTAATTTATGAGTATGGCTCCTAGATGGCTCATATTCTTCTTGAATCAATGTACAGGATTACCTGTATATTGCTTGATTCATATTCACAGAAACCACTCCAACACTGTGACTTATGAAACAGAGTCTGAATCATGATCTGAAGAATTCCTTAACGCTTTTTTGAGTAGTGGAGTTGTGGAACAACAGGGCAGAAACAAATAATTATGCTATATGCATTTACAGAATAAAGACATCAAATCATCTATCTGTAGAAAAAAACCAACAACTCAACTACACCAGAATTTTAAATATTAACATTCAATTTAAAAAAAGCTCATTCACCACAAACCTGTATAAAATGCATATATGCCACACATACTTCATATATAAAAGGCATATGTATACAAAACTTTATGTATACAAAATCTTTCCCTCCTTTTCTCTCTCTCACCCCCAAGATCCCACTCAAAATTACAGCAGTCTAAACTAGACTGCTAGATCTGAAAATGCAATATGGTTATTTAAAAGACAGCAATGAATAAACTGCTTTGACAAAAGTAATTTATACCTGTGCCAGTGTGGCACTTGTTGAATTTAAATTATTAGTACAATGTTGATGAATCATCACTGAAAGTTCATTGCAGAAATTATATTTAAAATTATAACTTGGAGCCTGGACATTTCTAAATAATTTGTTTGAGAATCCTACCCCAGGTGCAGTTCTGCTCTCAGAAATGACTGAATAAACTGCAAAGCTATTCAGTCACTTTTAATTAAACAGCTGAAACAGAAATGTTGAGAATGTTAGCTGCAAAGCGAAAAATAACTTTAGTGTGTTAAACATGAATGAGTACAGTCCCTGTGACCCTTCATGAAACCTCCTATAAGGGCAAGCCTTGCATATAGATCACACATAACTTCTCAGTAATATTTTATTTAATTAATAATATTATTTTTGGGCAATAATTCTAATTGGTAGTTCTCAGGCACTTTTATGAACTATACATCGTGACATTCATCATCTGTCAAATTAACACACTTAAAGGCACAATGTGTTTGTCCAGCTATCTGTTCCTTTAACTACATACCTGCCTTTGAAAATGAACTAAACTGCAGTATATGGCTAAGTGATATTAAGTTAAACACTGGTCGATATAATAGTGTATCTTTCAACCTTCCACTTCTTTATTTTCACTAGAGTGAAAATCAGAATGATTGATTTTAATAAAATTTGTTAGATAACTAATACATGTTTTCAAGCCTTGGACCTGATAGTAGTCACTTTAGAGCTAATAATTTGCATTTTTCAAGAATCTGTGTATACATCTGCTTCCCACTGAGGGTAGTAACTAAAATTTAGAGAAGGTAATATACTTAACTGCAGTGGAAAAATCTCTAAAATTTAAGGATAATAGTGATAGGCTTATAGACAAGTTTTTACTGTTTCTTTTTCTTCAAGACCTTGTGGATTGCACCCATGGAATTTCAAAACTGGGAAAGAGTACAAAAGCCAATTGAATGCTATAGAGTAGAACTGCAGATCTTTGGATAAAGAGGAGGCTGAAGATATGCTTCAACAAGGTCTTCTCTGTATCACCAATAACAAGATTCCATCTGTAGAATCACTTAACAGTAGAAGGACTTCATAGTAAATTAAGCCTTTGACTATTAAAGTGAAGCTTTTGACAACAGATCACAGAGCACATTACCTGAAAAATGATCTGCTTTAAGTTGTTCATAATAATATCATAATAAAGGTATGTGATCAGCAGTGCACTATGTAATGATTGTAGCCTTTAACAATAACATAAAAGCATTTCAACATTAGTGTCACTATATAACAGAGTCCTCCTATTCTTGTAGAAAAGTAACAAAAGGCTATACTCAAATGACCTCAATCGATGCAATCCCAGTAATTCCACTGTTTTAGTAAAAAATAACTAAAGAAAGTCTCAAAGCATAACTAGAATAACATAGTAATGACAATAATAATAACAGAATAACCACTCCAGCCACCTTCCAGATGTGCCTAAGTGCTTCCAGAATACTGTGCTCTTGTTAAAATCACAGTAATAAAAACACTGTTAACTGAACACAATATTAGCTATATTATCTGTTGTCTATGTTGGCTCAACACAGTAGAGTCACAAATGATAACAAATTCATTAAAAATTCCCCTCTTTTAATTGATATATAATATACTTGTAAAACTCACAGATAGGCCAAATTATGAAAAATTATTATGAAAAATTATGAAAAACACCATGTATGTATGTGAGTAATAAATCACTTTAGGAACAGAGATAATATTTTCTGGCTTTAGAAAGGGCTTAGGACAAAATAATTATGTTAGCTAGCCCTAATGTAGAGAACGAGTCTCAAGTATTTTAATATTCCTTGTAATATCTAACAAAATAAGCCACGTCTGGGAAGTTATTTTAGGCACTATATACTCACAGGTTATAGACCATCTTCTAAAGAATTCCATATATATTTATATGATGAGACAAATGTACAAAGATGAAATGCAGGTGAGCAATTTCAAAGCAAACAAATAGAATTTCAGATAGACAAATGAATTAAATGATACCTCAGCAACAAGTGCAGTAGTGCTCTCAGAGCTAGTAACAAAATCTAATAATGCTCTCCCAGGACACCTATAAACAGAGAGATTGCATTCATCTGTTTTCATTCCATTTATTGCTACTGAGTCATGTGGTTTAATTGGTCAGATGAAAGGTAATCATCACTTGAAGAGAGGGGAGCTTTTGTTAAGCAAACCTCAAGTTATGATTTATTTATTTCCTAGACTTTTAAAGCTGGAATGCTTAGAAGAATTGCTCTGTTAAATGTTAAATATGTTAAATAACATGCACTTGCCAAGTTGATTTTGCATTAGAAAGTTTATCTGCATTTTACAGTATGCCTAGTAATTATCTGAAAATAGTAGGTACTGAAAGGTACTGAAGATAATACCTTTACAGTTCAATTAGGAAAGCATACTACACTGAGATACATAATTAAAAAAAAAAGAAAAAAAAAAGAAAAAAAAAAACAAACAACCAAAACTCCAACAAGTTAAAGGATAATAATTTTACCATGATCTGCTTTCATCCAAGAGTGATGAAGATACAGAATGCTTGGTGCATTGAACTGTGAAGACAGCACAGGCTAATGCCTTAGTGCTTCTCACCATAGGCATACGAATGTCACAGACACGAAAGGTGGAAGTGGTATGTATTTTTTAAAACTGTTGCATACATTCCCTTTCAAATCTGTGTTCTCAATTGGTCACTAAAAGTGATTCAATGCTAGCCTCAGGCAGCTAAGAAATGACTGGCTTTTTGAAAATATTACAAATCTGATCTAAAATATTGCCTTCTTCAAAAGTAATCATGAAGATCAAATAGTTTTCATTACACAGAAAATATTCAGGAAAAATTTAATTTCCAAAGCTAATCTTAGTTTCTTCTTAGGTGGAGATGAAATGGTACCATGCACTAATATGCCTCAAATGCCAATATTTCATGTCTGAAAAAAATGTAATAAAATTATGCTTCATACTTAGAATTGTCCCAAATTTCAGTTTCACTTCCATAAGTAATTTGAAAAAGTGACCCTCAAATTTTAAGGACAGGAATGATAGACTTGAGATTTAATCAGAACTAGATAACAAAGGCTGATAACTTTTGATTGAAGTTAATTTTATGTCTTTTAAGAAGATGGCAGATAAAGAAACCATGAACCTCCTCACTCTGCAGACCTGCTTTCTACCTTAGCGATTTACTGAATAGGCCTAGAGTTTAGAGTTTAAGAGATTTATGGATAAAGATTACAAAATGGAAATTTAAGGGTTCTAAATATGTGAAAATACATGATAAATGTCTATTGGCCAGAACAACTACTGGCAGTGCACCAGAGGCTTAATTCCTATGTACTTTGGAAACTGGAGTTTGACCTTTTGCTCCATCTCTTCTGGGTAAATGTTTTTGCGTGGTTTAATAAAATGAGTATTTTTTATGCATATGGCTGTTAGCCATGCTCTGAGAGGCAAAGAAATTTCTGGTAGAAACCAACTTTATCAGCATGGTTGAGTAAGCAGAAAGATTCTTCTAGCTATTCCACTTTTAAGACTAGTTTAAAAATGTCAGAAAATGAGATTTGTTCAATCGATATAGGTTTTAATTCCCATCTAATTACTATTAGTGTAATTAATTAAAACATTACTAAACCATGTTTATAGGTGTTTTTGGAGACTGTTAGTAGATTTAGAATCAGTTCAGAGAGTTAATGTCATTTATTGATTTTCAGAGTACTCTTCTGAATTTTTCGTAGAAGAGACTTTATTTTTTTCACACAAGTGTAAGGGCAAATTTATGCCACTAACAACTGCAGTTTTTGCACACAAGTGTAAACTTAAAAAAAAAACAACTGTTAAATTCAGAAATTACTTTTTCATTTATTATTATTATTATTATTATTTACTTTTTTATCTTTGACTTACAGTAACATTTTATTGTGGTATATGTGAGATATTTTCATAACTCATTTTTGTTGTGCGTTTCATAGACAACACGGAAAAGCAAAGCTAGTTTTGTCAATGAGCTTTACCATTAAGATGTAATTGTGATATATCTACATATTAAAGAAGTGATCTGTAGAAGGATAACAATTACAGTTTGTTTGTTTGTTTGAAAAAAAGTTTCAGTGAGTTCGGGAGAGAGAAATAGCATTTATAAGGGTGCTGAAATGCATTTGTCTACCCATAAATCATTTTGCTGAATGGTTACACTTCAGTTAATAATTATATATTAACATTGCTATAACTAATAAAGACTACAATCTCCAAATCTCTTGGAAAATCTTCATCTCATTTCTTATATTTAATTAAAATTTTTCATTTTTTTGGAAATGAAAAAATATTTTATCGCTTATGAAGTTAAATTAGTAAATTCAATTAGTACCTGAAATTTTAATGTTACATACTCCAATGAAAAGTACATTCAGTAAGACACAAAATAGGCTTTAGAACATCAACTTAACCAATTTAGGCTAGCAATAGGCCTGAATAAACACATAATAACTTCATAAGTATTTCCATAACTATAAAAAGCTGTCAAAGTATATTCAAAAGTAAATAACGTTAGGTGTGTTTTGGGTCCTGGACTTCGAAGCAAAGCTGCAGCTCAGCACCAAGGACAGCACTCAGCCCTCCACTTCTTCAAGTGCAACTACAAGAATAACAGCTGTACTTTTCAGTGAAATCCTGACCTTTTTAAAGCTATGAAAAGTATCTGATATACGATACAGTACTTTAAAGTAGTTTTTCTTTATTGTAAGGTCAGAATAGAGCTTAGTTAACAATCTCGGTCAAATTCTCAGTCCATTCTCACACATTGGCGCTATGACATACAATCATTACTCCAACTATTTTGGTACTTCAGATTCTGTGATAGTCCTGGATTCTATTGTAGGGATTGAACAAGCATAGAAACTGATCTCTTCCCTGAAGAACTGGTATTCCAAGGATTTTTGGGAACTGTGATAAATGGTTTAACCTGTTGCTACTGAAAGGGACAGTCTCTCCAGCAACTTCCCTGTGTTCATGTTAGTGATTTTTGTGATTAATTAAATCATGGATTCTAATTATTTTTTGTTTGTTGGTTTTCCATCTAGATCCTCTATTCCTAATTAACTCTTCCTGCACTCTTTTCTTCTCCTGTATCTCACATTTGGATGAGATTTTCCATTTTCCTCCAAAACTGAGAATCGTCGTGCCAGCTCTGCATGCAGATGTCTGGTAGTCGTTTGATGTATTAGAGCAACTCAAAATGATAGAAAACTTTGAAGGCAATAGTGATAAAATAGGATGACACAATAATTTGGTATTGTAGACAAACTGACAGTTTGTTTATTTGTATTACTAGAAGAGTAGACACACACAGCTACAGAGCATCCCAGCACTTCAGTAATAGTAAATCCAACTTTGCTGTCATGAAGAACATGGTTAGAGACAACTGGAGCGGAGAAGCCAATTTGCATATTAGACTGATAATATCAAGAATATTACAGAGCATATTCAGGCTGCTATAAAATATAGAAGAGAGCCTTGAACCAAAATTAGTAAAACTGATCTCTATATTAACTCTTTACTGAGCAATAATATATAATCCCAGGCTAAATCTGAGCAGCCCTTCATTTTGTCTTACAATTTTTCTTCTCTGAGAAGAAAAAACAATTTTTCTTCTCTGGTTTTCAATAAAGATATAAATGTAATTTTTATTTTGCACAATTAACAATCAACAGGAAGAAAAAAAAAGCAGGAAATCATCTTCTGTTATTATGCAGGGGTTCCAAATGAAGAATAATTTTTTTTTTTTATTTCCAAACGTCCCATATATAAATAAATCATAAAGCACTGATACCTTGCAGAATCTCGAGTTCTCTGCAATTCTTTACATACGGATGCAAAGATACATACTCTACTAATATAAAAACTTTTGCAGCCTAAACCGTAAATGATTTCTTAAAAAATGTGTAAGCATTTATTAGTCCTGACCTAGTTACTTCATTTTAAACTTGTGCAATCAAGGGCTAATATGCCATTTAAAACTGAAATGCTGTCGTTTTGATAGGGTGTAAAAAATTCAGCTGAGCTCATTTCCTTGCCAGTAGGTGGAGCTAGCACGTAATATGCTGCCTCCTTTTTTTCTCCCCCTTAACCCCCCCTCCTTTTTTTTCTCCACACCAATTTTCTGATCGATGTTGGGATTCACAGAGTGAATCTCAGAACAGGAAGCAGGAGGAGAGACTACAGAATACTGCAGAGGCTGCTTTGTTGTTTTGATGGGGAGGTTCTTTCTTCATTTCTTTCCCTTTTCATTTCAGTGAAATTAAGAGTTTACAAGCTTCTGTGCCAAGGAAACTGAACCTGCAGTATAAAGAGCCTTATCATCTACAAGTGTACAGATATTCCTTATGCCATGATTTGTAATTCACTCTTAATCAGGTAAGAAAATTTGATATTTTAATTTAAAATTTATTTATTAGACAATACATTCCAGTTGTTTTGCACCAAGATTTTTCTCTCGTGGTGCCACACCTAGTTTTCAATTAATATTAATACAGCAAGAGGAGAGGCAACAATAGCCATCTTTGAAATTGCATGGATATTTCACAGAATTTATTTAGGTCTCACCACAGAAATGAAACATTGTGTTGTTCTCTGGAGTTCTCTGGTCAGTCCTATATTTTATTGAGATTTTATACTTAAAATTAGAATTATTTCTGAATCATTATTTTTCATCCCTACTGTGGTAATTTGTTGTTTTGATGTGATTATCTACAAGTGTTTTCTTTTTCTACTGGATGTTATATTCATGCTGTATCCAAGATACAAATTGGAGTGGTATTCTAAAGCACATTAATCCATCCCTAGGATTGCTCAATTTTAAAACTATCCTGATTTAATGCAGAAATGTGCTGTTGCTTCTTTATACCATCTTCAGGCAGAGGCTTTCTAGACTTCCTAAATTCATCATTTTGTTTCTGTGGGGTATAGGAGATTTGCGGGATTCTCCCCTCCCTCGTCTCCCAAAACAGCCTCTCCCTGATGGAAGACAGAATGGAGGACTTGTCTGTGACTAAATATGGTTTAGCACTGCTGTAAATAACATATGAGACACGTTTCTGTTTTGTAAAATGTTTTGTGCATAAGAATGAATTGTTAATGAAATAGCTTCATTTCATATTGCATGGGAAAGGAAATATTTTTCATCCATTATTTTTAAGATGCATGATACACACCAGGAGAGACAGCAGAATGACTCAGGAGGTGGGAAGCTTATGCAGCACCCCCTGATTTTTCTTTGAAACCTCCATTTTTTTCTTAAAATCGCTTAATTGCAGCAATAATTCATTTATTCGGGAAAAATAGACAACATAGAACTGCACTGATTTACACTGTCAGAGATTTAAAAAAGGGCTTGGTAGCTAGCATGTGAGCGAAAAAAATTGTGTGATCAAAATAAATGCATTACTCTTTCTATTGTTTGGAGGTGAATAGGAAAGCACTTATATAAAACCACTTATTCACCTGTCTAAAGGTAAATAGGAAAATACTTATGCAAAACCACTTATTCACCTGTATAAAGATAAGCATTTCTTAAGTGACAAGTAAAGCAACAAAAATGTGCCTCTTGGGGTTTGAATGTTAGGTGCTGCCTCAGCTTTAGATGATTCTTTAGGTTTATGTGAAATGTTAAGAGGGTTCATGTGTTCTTGCAATCAATGCATATTGCCTGCTTAGTTGCATTTTTCTGATCAGTGTTTACATTATGTATATGAGTATGGCTCAGCCACAGTGTCTGAAGATACCTTCATTAGGTGGTAAATGATCATACAATCTTGAATAGATCTTGAGTAAAGACAGTCACATCTGCAATTTCTGCCAGTGACAAATGCACTAAATAAGTGATATTCTCTTATATATATATATATAGGCCCCAATTCAACAACAAACATGCACGTCAATGGGAAGGCTTATGGCCTTAATATTAGGAAGTGGATAAGTACCTGGGTCTGTTCTGTTGGTTTTTTTTTGTTTTTTTTTTTTTTTTTTTTTTTAATTATAACAATCACCAAGGAGATAATAACTTCCTTTATCACAGAAATTTTACAGTGTTCATAAGATTCAGTTACTAGGCCAAACTAGCATGTATTCTCAAAGATGAGCTACAGATAAAGATTTCAAAAATATTTTAAAAACCAGTGAGTTGATAAAAGCCTTAGAGGAAAATACTGAAGGTGAATTCTTACAGATTTTGAGCATAATAACTGTGAACATTAGTCTTTGGAAAGTGCGAACACGTGGGCATATTGTATCCAAGTATGATCCTGATACCCTCCAGAAGCAAAGGCTGAAGTCAGATGTTTCAAATGTGGACTCAAGAGAAAGTTGGCCCTACTTACCTCCTATGAAATTTATGCAACAGAAAGGCTTAAATATCAGCTAGATTTTTTTCATCTCATTCTAACCATGGTGTTTTCTGTACCATACAAACATCAAACCTCCCCAACAGTCCAGTCCCATGCTGCAGCCCTAGCAGAAGTGACGCCCTGGCTTGCTCAGTCACACTGCAGCAGGCACTGGTTCACAAATCTGTCCATGCCTGCTCCAGTTCTGAGAGGGCTCTGAAACCCATCTTAAGGGAACAGAGAAGATACGAAATTAAGCAGTGAATTAAGCTGGACAGCAAGGACTGCAGCTGCAATCCTTTCTTGCGCATGTAGCTCTCAGCTGAAGCCTGAAAATCACAAACAAGATTTTTATTGTGCTACTTGCATTGTTCTAAGACCTCCCACACTCTCATATCAACCTCTCCACAGCATAGTGTGGATCCTTCTCTGAGTTTGCAGTAGCAGGCCCTGGCCCTGTGCTGCCCTGGAGTGGGATCAGCCTTTCGTCCACTGAAGCCCACCCAGCCGTTGGGCCAGTTTGCTGCGCAGGCATCAGCGATCCTGGAGGCCTTCATTGTAGAGCTTTCCTGAAGCCACTTGCAAGAATCCATTTCTTGATAAACTCCCTCCTCTCACTGCCTACTACCAGCATGAGAAATACTGGCTAAAAGGCAACTCTGTCAGTGGTGACCTGAATCTCCTGTTCTGTCATTTGTCTAGCAAAGATGATAATGTACCTGATTTCAAAGAGCTGTTAATGTTGCAGTTAAATAAGGTTGAGAACCACTGATTATCATAAAGATAAAAATGGCTGAAAAGAAGAAAGAGGAAAAAAAAAAAAAGAGGAAATTAGTAATTCTGTAATCACTGCATTTTGGGGGAGATATGCAGTAAAAGTTTAGGACCAAAATACTCAAAGTGGACAACTTAAAGAAATGTTCTATAACTATATTCATATTGTTCAGTTCAAATTCATATTGTTTCCCAGCTCACAACTTTACCTCTTTTATTTCTGCTTCTGAGTTTCTTATTCCTTTTCATCCTCTCCTATTTCAGTTAGGCTTCTTCCTCTTTCTGCTCTTTACTGGCATGGTCCCAGCAGAAGGGCTTTGCTTCTGCTCTTAAGTTTCAGCATTTGATGCCTCAGCAGCTATGATCATCAGTTGCTCTGAAGGGGCTGCTAATGCTAGGCAGAAACACAGCCAACACATGGAAGCTCTGTAAGTATTATTTCAAGCCGCTAAGAAGCTTTTTCTGAGCGTCTATAAATTATTTTAGAGAAGTGCTGAATGGCCAGATTTCAAT
Source organism: Tetrao urogallus (assembly GCF_951394365.1). Classification (NCBI taxonomy): domain Eukaryota; kingdom Metazoa; phylum Chordata; class Aves; order Galliformes; family Phasianidae; genus Tetrao; species Tetrao urogallus. The sequence goes on from NC_136821.1 coordinate 17,277,977, forward strand.
AAATTTAAACAGGAGCAACAAAAGAAAACTTTTATACTCCCTGAAACAGCCTGCTTGAAAAAATTCGGAGTAAAGAGATTGTAGCAAAAATGCTCAGTAATTCTCTTGAAAAATATTCTAATACTGCAGTATTACCAGCAATACCGAGCAAATGATCATTAAAATGTTTTAATTTTTCTATTTAAAACAAACAGAAAAATACCATAGATTTACTTCTCTTGCCTTTTGATTTTTTTAAACTCATAGATTAGTGAAATAATGCTTTCAAACTTTTAACGATATAAGCTATCTATCCTCGAATATATTTTTTCTATTGGATGTTGGAGCTTTTGTTGTCATAAACCTGTGAGCTGACTTAAGAAAGATCATGATGTTACATGGATTTGCACTGTCAAGCTTAGTTTTTCTTTCCAACTTCATTGAAAGTATTTCACCATTTATAGTATCATTAAAGAAAGAAATTAGGATGAGGCCAACCGCATAATCAAATCCAGCCTGAACAACTAAATTCTGGCAAAGCTGAAGGCACTAGAAAGATATTCTCATAATGGAAAATACTAAACAAATAGATCTCTAATCAATTCTGCTCATAGTATATATGAAAAAAAAAAATCAGCAATAACATTTCTATAATCTTCTCTGTCTTAATTCTAGCAATTTTTTTGTATATGATCTTTTTTGAGGTTTTGTGTACGTCACACTTGCTTCTTAATTCTTTGCTTAGCTTCCCTTCAGCATGGGTGGAAACAGATTTTGGCCAGGTAAATTGTTCTTTTGACTTGCTAATGCTAGCTAATTCTTACTGGTTGCTGGAGATCCTCACAGGTCCTTCCCATTGTTTGGTGAAAACACAGACTTCCCCTATCAAGAAACCGGGTAGTGTTCAAAAAGATTATGGTTCTTCCATGCATCATAAAGCTACCCTATTTGGACAAACCTGTAACATTTCAGGATGATGGATGTTCAAGTTTTGAACATATAGCAAGGTTTAACACAGTCCTCTCATGTGATATAAAATGCCTTGCTTTTCTGTCATACAGTGCTCTTCGTCTGGTTTTAAATAGAGTTGCATGGTACAGTCTTTGAGTATTTTTAGATGTCAAATGGACTATTCCAGCCAAAAAAACACTGGATACACCTCAACCATGAAGTAAAAAGCATGACTGAAGTAGGTGTAGATTTACATGAGGCAGTGCTGTGGTTTCGAAGGCAGTGCATGTGTTTTATGGAACTATGCAAACCTGCTTATTGTTTTGCTTACTTAGTTGGCCTCCTAGCCTTTCACTCCATACCTTTCATTTTAGTGGTGCTGAGTTAATTAAAGCTACAATATTTCCATATCTACTTGTCATTCTTCAGACAGCAGTGCAAATTTGGCTTTATTTAAATTATTATCAGCAGGCTTTTAGAGTGGAACAGAAACTCAGTTTTCATATTTGAATGGATGTTATTAATGTATACTTCTCTATAATGTTCCAACCACTTCTCACTTTCCTCAATGTAACTGCAAAATCCTCAGCAGACTTTGACCCCAATGTGGTTTTGTTTGATGATAAATGCAAGTGACTCACTCTGAAATGAGTCTGACTCAAGTTCTCTAAAGCAATACACTGTGTTCTAGACTCATTCGTTTTGGTTCAATCACTGATTTCACATATGTATACAAAATGGTGTCAGATTTATGCAGAGACAAAATTGACAGTCTTTGATCTTGAGGAAAAAAAGTGGTTGGAGTTTAATATGTCATGAAATGCATACAAATAGAACAAGGTCAGGAAGAAGTGTGAACAATCCTTTCAATAGACACTGTGGTCTGAATTTTCTGTTTGAAGATGAATTCCATAAACAGGCACCAACAAAAAGAAGGCTGAAGTAGTGCCTAAATATCTGAACAGACTATGTGCTTACAGGGAAGTTTATGACAAATTTCTCTACAACCACAAATATTAAGAAAAGAGAACTCTGCCCAGGATATTTGAAATTTAATGGCCTGTCTCCAACAGAAAGAAAATTGTTTAGTATACTTATGGTATGTTCTTCAGGTATAGATATTTGTACCTAATGCAAAACAGTGGAAAATCCTACTGTCGGGACACAAAGAAAGCTCTGTGAGATCAGTTTTCTCTACCAGAGCTTTCTGGAGAGGGTGTTATAACAGGGACTATGCTACAGTATTACAAGAGCTTAACAGGTGTATCTGTGGAGTATGCCATATGTTTTCTATTCACTGAGAGTCAATAATGAAACCATGGAAACTAAAAGATAAGTAGTGGTACCAGGCAGGATGAAAAAATCTTCCATCTGTAGATGTGTTAACCTGAAAGTAGCCATGGGACAAATACTACATGATTGTTTCCAGATTGAGGTGATGCCTGCACAGACATCTTAACAGCAAATGTATGTGCACAAGTTCGACTTTGCAGTGTAGGAGTAGGTGTCCATTTTGTAGAATGATCATTACCTAGAAGTGCCTCCTAGGTACTGCAGTACTGCTACAAAAAAAAACTACCCAAATGAAATAAGGAGAATATACTCAGAAAATACTGGGACGCAGAAAGATCTGCCATTTTACTTTGATTTGGCTTGTGGAATTTCTAATAGTAATGGACAAAATGGAAAGTTCCCAATTTCACTATCAGCAGCAATGGTAAGATGGAAATCTTAGAGTTATTAGGGAAATCAATTTTATTATGAAGCAATAGACTGTATGTTTCTGGGCCACGTTTCTGAGAGTCACTTTTCAGCAGAATAATATTTTACATCTTGCAACCAGTTTGCTTTTGTATTTTTGTGGAATGAACATATGCAACCATCACAGAACATTTTCAAAAGTTATCGTTTCAGATAATTTTGCTTTTACAATACTGTATTTTTGGGTAGAGTTAACATTTAAAGCACTCTACAGGCTTTTACAACATTTGTGACTGTAAAAAGATATTTGTGCTTTTGCCAGCTCTAGTTCTTAGGAATTAAATGATCTTTGATGTGAAGCAAAGCTTTTGCCCTCTAAGCCAAACTGAAGGCATGTTAGCCTTCATACAGACTGAATGTTACTCTACTCCACCAGCATCCCTAAGGAAAAAAAAATTAAAAATGAGTGTAGGTCTACGGGTTTGAAGATAGTGACCGCTAATACTATATAGAACGCTTAGATGCTATTACTCATGCTGATATCTTGCCCTGTAGAGTGGCAGAGGCTGGTAACCTAGAAGCATTCTCCACCACTGGAAAAGGAACTACACTGATTTTTCTCACTATTGATCTCACTTCCGAATTAGTTAAAGGATTCACACATTCTCAAAATCATGTGCACTTAGTGAAAAAGATGGTAGAAATGATCCAATTGAGTGAGCTTGAGTAAATATTGTGAAAATGGGTGATCACTTCTGATACCAAGATAAGAAAAGGAAATATCCTGTGGGAATCCATGGAAAAGATGAGAAAAGAGATTGTTAGTTGTGAAAGCAATTGATTGTAGAGATCAGAGATGTGGTATAAAGAAAAATAAATACGGAAGGAACAGAAATTTAGTACATGAGGAGGAAAAAAACATTGTAAAGCAAATACTGAGATGTGTATTCATTTTCCCTATATGGTGATGAGCAGTGCAATGTGCATGGCTCCAGTGGGAAGATCTCTTGGCAGAGGTATACCTCCAGGTAGCAGGTGATGCTGTGAGGAAGGAGCATGTGTGAGAACTCTTTGGGGATCTCTTGTGTTGCCTCTAATTGGAACCTGCTTTCCTGGCTTAAGCATAGTGACAAATGAAAAACTCTCATGAGGAGATTTTCAACATCTGCTCCCTTGCTTTATTCAAAGATAACAACAACAAGATCAAAAAAAAATTTACAGTTAAGAAATGATTCTGGAGTAAATGGACAGCTGTATTTTAGTCTACGAGTTTTGTAGATTGTCCTAGGCAGTCCTTCTTTTCCTCATAAAGTCAGATCATAATGAGCGAGCCCTCCTCTTTTCTTTTTTAGCTGCCTTGAAATCAGTTTTTATCAGAGAATAACTAGATGTTGGATGTTACAGATGTTGAATCTCTTTTTTTTTTTTTTTTTTTTTTTTTTTTTTTTTTTTTTTTTTTTTCCCAATGAGGTTTTTCCCTCTCATGAAAAAAAAGTCTGGAGCCAGAATAGATTAATTTTGGGCAGATACATAATAAAACTGTTTTCCATTTCTTCCATTCTTAAGGAGAACTTTTAAATTCACTTTCCTGGGTATTGATATCTAAATATGTATTTGTGGTTTTATTTTGGTTTTTTTTTTTCTTCTTTTTTTCCTTCTTTTTTTTTTTTTTTTTTTTTTTTTTTTTTTTTTTTTTTACATAATGCATAAAAGCCTGCAAAAAATGTAAAAGTAAGTTAGCAAGCAATCCAAAGCAATATTAAAATGTGTCCTCAAATTGTTTCAGATATGCACAGAAAAAGCAAGATTTGAAATAATGTGTGTGTTTTACTGCAATGTTTTGCTGTTAGGTAACTTACAAAAAAAAATCTCATGAATTTGGTATTCTAAAAACTTATTTTCCAGCCACTGTTGACATTAAACCAAGGGACTGCTATTAGCCATACTATGCAGAATGTCAGAATAAACACTCCTCATTATCCCCTCTGATCTCACATCTATACATCTGTGTTGTTCTCCCAGGCCTTTCAAGTTCCTTGGTGGAACAGCAGTATCACCTTTTTGCTCTTACTTCTGTGCATATATCTGCCATATGCACTTTGTCCTTCAGGATAGCTTGATCTGTAAAGATATTTTTTAAATGTTCATAATATTCTCAATTAATATCTTGATATCATTGTTAGATTATCATGAAAGTATAAGAGGCAAGAAGAAAGTGAGCCTGGCAAGCTGTTTCAGTTTTTTTTTAATGGCATTTCTATTTAATTGTGGGCCAATTAACCACTCAGTTTCCTTTCAGATTAAAAAAAAAACCCTCTAAATTTAATAGAGAGTTGTTTAATGCTTCCTAATGTTATATATCTGACTGAGCTTTTCATTACCCAGAGAAACAAACATGCTGGTCAGGTCACAAGGGAGTAGCGATAATGCCTTCTCTCTTCCTTTGCATGAGAGGTGGTAGGGAATGAAGTTACAGCTGTAAGGTTTTCTGCTGGTTCCTGTATGATGGTCTGGCAAATGCTATATGACAATGCAGCTCTGTTCTATACATGTTGCCAACCATAATATTCATCATGGAATCTCATTTTATGCTTTTTGGTGTATTTTTTTCCCTTTTGGTTGCCAGATTTTGAGTTTACATCCACCATTACGTGCCTCAGACTGCTGACATCTTCATTTAAAAAACATTCATCTGTAGAGATGTTTTGGACAGCTAGCAGAGCTGTAATAAATCATAACTTTATAATTATTGCAATCAGTATGTATTTTAAGTACTACAACAGGAATATTCAGCTCTCACCTTGCCTCTGTTATTGTGTATCAGTAGGCAAATTCTTTATGTTTTTATACATCATTCTGCTTCCCAAATCACAAGTGATTCTTTATAGTGAAAATAATGTTAAAAGATGAAGAATAAGTGTGTGTTGTTTAATTAAGAGGTGTGGAAATACAAGGATTGTTCTAAATACTCCGTATTTAAAAAATCAGGTGAAAAAAAATGTTAGTGGCAAAGCGAAGCTGTAGGACACTGACTAGAAGCAGTCTTTACATTGAGGAAATTGGAGTTACAGTTTGCAGCCACCTGCGATGAAAAGTGTGATTTGAGTGAATTGCCATCATATCACAGTACTGAGGATTCATCTAATCTCCCACCCTTTACAGTCAGTATGAAGAAACAGACTCTTCTGGGGCACAACTTGCCTCACCTTAAGCTAGATGTCTAATGTGAATTTGGCATAATCAAACAGTTGGTAGGAGAGGGAGAAAAAGGCAAACGGGACTGGTCAGGCACTTCTTCTGTACACAGTACTGCCAGTTCTGCGTGTAATTACCATGAACCATCTTAGCCCATAACTAGTAGATGGTCTGGGCCCATCTGCTCCATATCCCTAAGGATAAAGTGCCAACTGCTAACCCATAAGCCACTGTAAGGCTAAATACATAAATACATAAATACAGGACCTTGCCTAGGACTTGTTTTCCAGAATCACAGAAGCTCGTTTTGGTCCTGGCTCACTTGAACCAGCACATCCCTGACACAAAGTCAGCTATCAGTGGCAAATGGAATCTAGTGAGGACAATGGGATTTGTCCTTTTTTTCCTGCTTTGCTTGCTTCAGGGACGCTTCGCACAGGGCACGCAGGGGAGCGGTGAGCAGCGCTGCTGCAACGCGCCCCGCGGCAGCCTGCTGTGTGCAGGCATGGGCGGGGAGCTGCGCTGCCCTCAGGCTGCGTCACTCCTGCGGGAGCCCTCAGCGCTGCCGGAGGGATGCAGGAGGCCGGCAGCGCCCGCACGGCCCCTCAGGGAAGACTCCTGTGTAATCCACGGAACTGCTGGGGCCCCTGGGTGGGGCTTCTGGTGTCGATCGAGATTTGGTTTTGGAAACAAGCTCTTCGAGAGGCCGTTGTGCTTGTTGTTAGCAACCTCGCTTTGCAGCTGCGGGTCTGTTTACAGAATGCACCATATCGGATCGGATCCTCCTGTTCATGTTGAGAAGTTTCAGCTGAGTGTGCTGCCCGATGCTCCCTCATGTACACAAAACCTAAGCTCGGGCTGGATCGGTGGAGGTGATTTTTTTTAGTCCAGACAAACCGGCAGCTCGAAACAAGGATAACTTCTTTTAAATGCGGAGATCACGTAACAGCTTCCCCGCCCTCAACTCCCTAAGCCCGTTTCTATGGTTTCGCAGCCTCCATTTCCTCCCTAAAACACACCCATGCGGACGAGAGGCACTGGCGGACGGCTCTGCACGCAGCACCGCTGCAAGCCGCACCCCCCGCAATGCGCAGCAGAACGAGCTTCGTGGAGCGAGGGCGCCTGTCGGGCCCGGCCCGCGTGGACCGGCCCTGCCTGCAGCACTGCAGCCCCCGCAGCCCCCGCGTTCGGGCGGCGCCGCCGCACCCGGGCGCAGTGCAGCGCAGCGCAGCGCCGCCTGCCAGGCCGCATCGCGGTGCCGCAGCCGCCAGCTGGTTGCTAGGCAACCCCTCCTCTCGCTCCCTTCGCGCCGCGCCGTGCGGCGGCCCCCGCTCCCGGCCCAACATTGCCGCCATTGCGGGGCTGCGTCCTGTGAGAGCCTCCCGCCTGCCCGCGCCGCTTTGCCACTCGGTGTTGGCAGCCGGTCACTGAGATGGAGGGTGCTGAGCCCGCCACCCTCGGCCCGCGCTGACAGAAGCACGACTTCTGTTGCTTGTCCGGGATTGCCAGGTGGTTGTTATGGGGGTGCTGAAGTCGGTAAAACTGGTGTGTTCTGTGCTAACGCACATACATTATATATGATTGCATTTTCTGTATCCACACTGTAAGTTAAGATTAATGAGGATCTCGTTCTAAGCATCTTTACATAATGCCCATACTGGGAACGTTAAACGAAGAGTTGTAGTCAGAATCAAAATCACAGCATGTTTTATTAACAGCATCAGCACTCTCCTATTCAGGCATCTGGAAATCTCTAGCTCATCCCATACATCTGGGCCTTCTGTTATCACTGCATCTCTGAATTGTGTAGTCACTCTCCCCACACAAACACACTAAAAATGGATATATCTGTAGCCTGACACTTACACAAGAATATTCTTGTGGGAACAAGTTTCTCCCAACAGATATTGGGACAAAGATTGATCTGATTAAAGGCCCAGCTCAGCTGGATGGCTGAGTGGCCTTAGTCACTCCATCAGCCTCACCAGGGATTTGGTGAATGTTCTTCTCGCAGTACTTTTCTCCCACATTGCTGTTTGCTGCGGATGAATAGTTACTGTCAGTTATTGACTCACAATAAATAGTCAAAAGCAGTAAGATACTGATGAATTTACTTTAACCAATATATTTTTTATATCTCCTTGAAGTGCATCTTGCTTTAGTCCTGTGAGCAGTACCCTGAGATAACTCTTTAAACCTTTAACCTTTTTAAAAACTGTGAGAAAAATTGATTTGAAGGAACCTCCAAAGTTTCCCAATAGAGATCTTTGTATATCTGTTTTCATATTAGATTCCTTGCCACACATTTTGCATAAAGTGTTGTCCTAACATATGGTCTACACTGAGGGGCAGAGGATCTCGGAAGAGCAGTCCTGGAGCTGTTGTAACAGTACACTAGCCTGATGTGATCTCTAGCATTTGGGCATTCCAATGAACCTTTTTGCTTTCCTCTCCTGCCTACACAGGGTTCTAAACCAAGTGTGGGATCTGTGTTTATATTTGCGGACTGTAGAATTGTTAGAGCTCTGTTTAGAGCTCAAGCAGTGAAGACCTGTTTGTACTGTGGAACCTTAAGCCATGTTGTGCTTCATAGTTAGGAAAAGCACTAAAATTTGGACGATGTTGTAGACAATCAGCTAGTCTTTTGTACTCCAAAAGTGAGCCTCTTAACTTCTTTCCCATAGTATAATGAGTCAGCTCTTTGATCTGGCTGAAAACTGATCACTCATAGTTTTCGGTCAAATGGGTCTGATCTGACTCAAATGCATAGCTGTAGAAGTATCAAAGCCAGCACAGTGCGAAATGACCAGAATAAGAGTGGATGGAGAATGGAGCTGTCCCTACTGACTGCACCATCTCACACTGGCTTAAGTTTATTTCTGAAACTGCATTTCACAGGTGATTTGCTAATTGCATGTCCATTTAAAATGTTGGACAATGTGTAGGAAGCTGTATTTTTATATAACTCTTCTAAAAGCCATTTGGAAGAAACTGTTATGTAGAAACACAAACTGTTTGTATCTTACCATTCAGTACACACATACTCTACGAAGAGACCTCTGTCAGAGCTCTGATTACTGAACATTCAGAGCACCACAGTATGAAACACACAGACCTCAAGAACAGGAAAATTGATTTTATATGTTGTATGCTAATTTCAGCAGTGAAGCAGCGTGACCATGAATCTCAACTGAGATACTACACTAGCTGTAAACCTTCCCACTTCAGACAGGGCAGTCAAATATTATACAATCCTTCATGCTGTGTCGTGGAGTGCTGCAGCATCCAAAAGTGCTGTAGCCCTTTGAGATGCAACAACATTTTCCAGAATTTATTTTGCTCATATCTAGGAATAGCAGTGGTGCAAGGTGCAAACAAGAGCCTGGACTATGGAATGGCTCTCTTAAACTTGTTTGTCTTAATTTCTTCTCATCAGTTTAGGAGAAAAGGAAGAAAACTAGCCGGAGAAAAAGGTGACTAAATTAAATCTGGTGGCAGATCTCTCTTATTCCTCATGAATGCTTCCCAAGGAACTAATCTTCCTCTTTAAAGAATTCCTTTGTAGTTTTCCTGCACACGATGGGACTTTCTTCTGCCCTGCATCCCATTTACTCTTGAAAAACTCTCAATGAGTGCAGTCAAAACCCCATTCTTTTCTGCATCTCCAGTATGTAAATAACAAGCTTTTGCTTCCTTGAGGCCAGGAGTAGCACAAAACATTAAAAAACAGCATTTAAACACAATCCTTAAACATTAAGGGTTTGTTACAAGTTTCCAGATTCTCATCCGATGAATTTGCTATAAATCTCACACTCATTGCTGATCTTTCTTATAGTCTTTTTACAAGACTTGACCTTTCTCAAAGCCCTTGAATGATTGAGGCAAGTCTGCTCCCTTTGTCTGTTGGCACTGGTAAAAGGTTTTCCTAACAAATCTCTCTTGCTTCACTTCAACCCCACCACCTCTTTACCTATATGCCAGATAAAAAGAGAAGAAATATTTTAAGTAGCATGAGGGAAGAAGTGCCAGGAATTTCTTTAGGTGCAGTGCACGTGATTAAATGTGTAGTATTTACAAGAAAAACAATACCTCTTCCCAATGTCCCTCTTTGGCTCTCTTTGCAAGATTAATGTTCTTAGAATCTATTTTGAACGCTACAGCAAATACCATAGTAAACTACGCTTTGGTTAAAGTTGCTGGTTACCAATACATTTTTGGCAAAAATTCTATTTAATCTTTCTATTAATTGTTTCATCAAAGAAAGTGGAGATATGCCAATGTAATTTGTTCCAGTCACAAAGTTACAAGGCATTGTTAAAGAAGGATCAAGCTGTTAAGCAGAAAAGACAAGATGAGCTTGATGACTGGCATTACTGGGACGAGATGAAATTCAGATCTTTAAATGAAAAGGCATGCACTTAAGGACAATTTATGAGACTACAGGAACACACAGCTGGAAAGAACTGAGAGTAAAAGTAACAGAGAGTAAAAATAACAGAGCCACAGAATGATGGCAAGTTGCCACTTGTGCATTTTAATGCTCAGCCTTTACACTGAACAAACACAATTAATTTTTCTGAGGAGAGGCTGGTTATTGTTTTCCATTTTATTTTATTAATCAAGATTGTCTGTAGATGAATGGCTCCTAGACATCCAGAAAAAGACTCAGAAGTTTCTCAGCTTTGTGCTGTCAAATATAATTGACCTTCATGTGAAATTTGTTTACATGGGACACGCAACATTTCTTCAACTCTGCCCTTTATATGGGCCATCAGTGCTTTCCTGAATGAGTAGAAGAGAGGACACAGACCACTTCATGCTTTCCTACATGCCATAAAAGTGGGAACATGGATACCACTGGTGTCAGAATTAATCCTAAGGTACATTCATGGCTGCAGGCTGGAAGCGACACTGCAGTCAGAAGCTACCTGTTATCAGAACAGTCATTGTTCCATGTTTATATTTGAGGTAGTTTTTGATGTGCTTGAACAAGAATTTTTAAATGTAAGTTATATTTTATTGATACTTACGATTTGATTTGATCATTATCTCTTCCTATCTCTATTAATTTTATCTATCACAATATAGCTACATAGCATCTGATGACTATTTTAATGATTGTTACTAACTTCTCTAGATGTACAACTGCACTGTCCTCTTTAGAAGTACATATATTTTTGCAAAGATGGCAAAGACAGTATTGTATCTGTGTCTCTGAAATTCTTGTTCTTTTCACCTTTCACTCTAGCAAGACCACAGACAGGCAAAGTACTGGGATAGTGTCCCACTGCCTATTTTCTTTTTGTCTTTACTGTTCACCGTTTTTCCTAATTCTGTTTATCTAGATAGTATAGCACTTGTGGAAATCAAATCAATGTCTCATGTAATTTCTGGTCCATGCAATAAGAAACATACGATCAGGCTAATAAGAAAATTTAGCATGGAGTAACAGTCACAACAGAGCGAAGTTCCTTTCCTATATTGTGTGAATTAGCCACACTTTTCAGGTACTTGGTTTATTTTCTTAAGCAGCTGTACAAACGTATGTACAAATTACATCTGTAAATAATAAGCATCCTTTTGTAGTTAGATCTTTTACTCCTGTTAATCTGTGCTGTCTCTTAATTCTTTTATTTTGAGACTGCAGAGCTGCTTCAAGTAAACCACAATACTAATTAAAACCAGCCAGAAGTTTTCATGCAAAGCTTTTCAGCCAAAAAAAAAAAAAAAAATTGGTTACAAAGAAATGTTTGCAAAATTTCTATTGATTTCATGGAATCGTTTATGAAATTACAAAACTCCATCAGAATAATTTTCATTTAAAAATCACTTTTAATATTATCTTTAAATATTCTGTAATGTCTAAATGATTCAAAACCAAATCAATAGTTCTCATGCAACTAAAATATATTTCTTGTTTGGTGTATTTGTTCTTAATTGCTTCAAACTTTTGAAAACTCCCTTTTGGTCCAGTCAGACTGTTTTTTTCTCTCGCCACAATTGCCAAAGAATCATATTGGTATTTGTCCTTCTCTTTCTTGTCCTCTCTTAAAAGCCACAGAAACGGCCTCTTTTAACCTTCTGTATTTTCCTTTCTCACTTCATAGTGACCCTTTGCTTTTTATTACTTTCCTCAGCTTCCTTAATCCTTTTCACAGCGCAAGGAAAGGAGGTGGCTGAGGGACAGAAGTAACTGGCTGCTTGCAGGTCTGAATCTATAGCTACAGGAATGTGTTGCTCAAGAAGTTTGAAAGAGATTTGGATATGGCTGGGAGTAGGAGGGAAGGGCAGAGTATTTCTGGTGCTAAGAAAGAGAGGATAAAAAAAGTGAGATTACTGCAGCAGGAGAAAGAAGATTGAAAATCTGTAAATGTAGAAAATACAGAGAAAGGGTGAGAGAGGCAAGAAGCAAAATGGCATTTAGGGGCTGCAGGGCCAGGAATGGTATCTCCTTGGTTTGCCATCTGGGAGTGCTCCTTGCTCCTTGGTGACTGCGGCTTGCTTCCTGCTAATGGATGGCAGTTGCTGTACAGGAATTCACTACTGCAGTGAGCATTAAAAACTTCAGTCCTTCCCTTGCATTGCTGAGTTTCCTAGATTAAACATTAAACATATTGTATAAATGTGTTTTAAAAAATAAAAGCTTTAATTTAAAATAAGCCAGACTGCAGAGAGACTCAGCAACTGCCTTTGTTGTACACTGTGCAGCCTCCATTTTCCTATTTCTCTTTTTGCTATCCCTCCTACTTTCTTTTCGGTGTCACCTTTCAGTTTTAACAGCTATCATCTCAACAGCAGTAGCTGCTTTATATTCAAAAGAATTTGTGAGTATCCTGAGACCTGGCTGGTTATATAAAGTCATGTATTTTAGTCGCGGAGTCTCAGTTTAAGCAAGTGCTTGAGTGTGCAAAAAATTCTTTTCCATTTCTGACACGAATTTCTGGATGTACATCACTACCATCTAGTGGCAGAAAGAGTTACAACACCGAGTAGGCTCCCAGGAAATGCCGGGGTTGACTTCAATAACCAAGATCCTTCAGCAGGAAGTTAGGTGTGGTCTGTAGGAGACTTAAAAAAAAAAAAAAAAAAAAAAAAAAAAAAAAAAAAAAAAAAAAAAAGAAGAAGAAGGAAAGAAAGAAAAAAAAAAAAAAAAAAGAAGGAAAAGACATGATGGAATTCAGCTGCAGTGTTCCTGGCTGCCATTCCAAACCCAGTAAGTGCAAGATTCTACACTGGTAATGAATTTTTAATTGTTTCCAGCAGTATTAAGACAGAATTATGCCTTTTAAAAATGCTTGTGATTAACAATAAAATCTGGCAGGATTCTGCAGCAGGACCACTTGCATTTTCCTAATTAACCCTTGTGCTGCTGCCAGTCTGTGTGTTGTTCTTGCAGCAATTTGCTACAGACCATCCATGACAGAATGCCCCAGGTGCTTTTGCCTGAAATGGAAGGGGTTGTTTGTAGGGAGAAGTTGGGATGTGTGTGGATGTCTGTGTAGGTGTAAAGAGCCATATGCATATGGATGAAAAGGAGGGGAAAGCATTGTGCTGTGGTTTATTTAGCAGGCTTCCAAAATCCAAATTTGTTGCTGCTGTGCAGGAATGTGTATATTTAGGAAAAGAGTAAAATAGGATTATTCAGATTGTATTTTAACTGTTGCATTATTTTAATTTGATAATCATTTCTTGGATATATTGACTTACAGAGAAGTTACTTTTTTATTGCATTTGCTGGATTTTTAATGTGCTTACTCAGGATAAGGACTTGAGAAAAATAATTGAAGGCTACAGCCGAGGTAGTGTTTATGATTTCAGATTGAAGTATTTGCATTAGGAATATTTTTCATTTGTTCTTAACTGAGCTGTCTGGAGCTATTAAGAAAAAATGTTCTGCCCTTGTTAGTGAAAAGTTAAAAATGTTACTGTACATTTTGTATGGTATCAGTCCTAAAAGTACGTTATCTAATGATTGAATACAATTTTTGTTTAATTCAGCAATTCTTCCAGTGCACAATGTGTTGCCAGGCAGGGGATCGGAATACAGGTGCTTGTGCCTGATTCCTTGTTTCCTGAGCTGGCAGCTCTGCAAAGGCAGCATATTTGTACCTGAACAGAAGGAGCATCTCATGTTGCTTTCAACTGAGCCCTCTGGCCCTAAGCGCCAGTAGTGGATTCTAAGAGTCATTTTTGGTCCTTTTAGCTAGAGGGATGGTTGGTTCAAGGTGCAGCTTAAGCAGGATAATAAAGATGCGAACTGACTGCATTCTAAGTCCTCAACACTGATCTGTAAACAGTTCAGAACTGCTGATGCCTCGCAGTGAATGTGCTGGAAAAATATCTCCTATTTTATTCATTACCCTTGAAAAAGAAAAGATGTTATTGTATTACATGTGGCATTTTTATACATTTTTTGTTTTGTTTTGTTTTTGCCAAACTACCTTGAAAAGTATTAATAAAATTTTAAATTAAATGTTACCACCAACAGGCAAGCTGCAAAGGAAAATGGTTTATTCTGAAATAAAAGCAAATGAAAAAAAGCAACTTCCTGTTGGTTGATAATTACTGTATTTAAGGAAGATGTCCCACAGAAGTTTCTGTGCAGGTATATTCTTTTGCATTGTATGTGACTATTTATGTTGCCCTAATTTTGTGTGTGTGTGTGTTTATATTTTTAGCGCTTTTTTTATGAGGGAGGCTAAACAGTAATTAAGAGGTGCAGGATGAAAAGATGGCACAGTCAGTGCTGGTACCACCAGGACCTGACAGCTTCCGCTATTTCACAAGAGAATCACTTGCAGCTATTGAACAACGTATCAATGAAGAAAAAGCTAAAAAATCCAAACAAGAACGCAAAGATGATGATGATGAAGATGGCCCAAAGCCAAACAGTGACTTGGAGGCAGGGAAGACCCTGCCATTTATTTACGGCGATATACCTCCAGGAATGGTATCTGAGCCCTTGGAAGACCTGGACCCATATTACATCAATAAAAAAGTGAGTGTATTGTATCTTTCTGTGAGACTGAAAGGAGACTAAAGTACAGCAGACTCTCTTGGCAGGCTTAGCATTTCCACTGTTAGGGATCAAGTCTTTGTTTGGCAGAAATCTCAATTGTAAGAACAGAAGTTAGAAATTCAAGTTGGTGGAATCCAGTCTGTGGGTAGAAGTGGATTCAGGTTTATTTAAATATATTTGGCATTTCGTTAAAATTTGTAGCTTTCAGTGTTTTATTCACAGGAAAACTATTGAAAAAGTAGCACAAGGGCTATCTTCAGCATGCTATTTTTTCATCAATTGATCTATAAGACATGTAAGTAGCAGATCATTTTGGAGTCCATCTCAAAGGCAGCTAGACACCTTCTCCCTGACTTTCTTCATTGTCACATGGAAGGCTTAGGCTGCATTCTCTTGGATATGCATAAAGGATACGAAAGTATGGAAAAGTAATTTCTCAGGATATGTTGAAGGTGTTTCATTTTCATTCAGTCCATTCAGTAGAGAACTTGGAACTTAGATACTCTGGGTGAGAATTTTTTCATATCCGCGTTTATGTTCCTCGTTGATTGAACCACCAACAAAGGAAGTGTTTGACAGAGGCAAATAAATGAAGAGAAGGTAGAAATTCCTCTTGTAGTGTCCAGAAAGTTTTATGTAATTTTAAATATACTTTATAGACATGTTCATTTAAAAAAAAAAAAAAAAAAGAGGAAAAAGTAAGAATACAAAAAATAAGAACACGCACGGTAAAACCCAGCAACAACTGTGTGGCCAAACACAATAGTGCTAAACTGTAGACTGTTACCCATCTGGCCATGGGTTTCCTCCAGAATTTCATTCCTTCAGCTTTTGGCATAATATTTTTTGTATTATTTTTGTACTATCGGTAAACATGGAAGAATTTTTAGGAAAAAGAAAAACTGAATTAAGCAAAAAATAATTTAAATATTTTTACTGCAAGAATTAAGGATATGCTAAACAGAGACAACAGCTTTAAAATAAATCATCTCTACCTTAAGTGTTCATTGCAGAATTTCCAAAACTCAATTGATTTATGGACAATTGTGACTTAAATTTGAAAATTAGGTTTCCAACTAAATATTTCTTTCTACCTAGTTTACTTGAGTGGGTAATCCTGTGGAAGACCAGAAGTAAGGCAGAAGAAATTTAGGTCCAAATGTTGATTCCTTTCCTTCCTCCTTTCCCAGTTCCACAGTAGTAAAAATCTAAATTTGGTGCTGGAGATCTTTAAGTTATCATTATCATGATTTGGAAACCAGAAAAGTACTTCTGGAATTCTCTGTGCAAATGAAGTACAGTCCTGAATTTCTTGCCCCTGAATTAGGCATATATAGCAGTTGTCTTGTTCTTTTGCAAAAGCATAGTTTCTAGGTTTCTAGCTCAAGACATGAGACCCCAAATTACATGTTTTGCAATCATAATTTCTTCTGGTATTTTTCTTGGTGCTCTTTGTATATTTTTGAACATTCCTACTTGTGTATTTAGCTCAGATTGCATTTTAATTTTTCAATTTGTCTTGGTAAGCCAGCATTGCTCAAATGATGTATCATCAAATGTTGTGTCAGAGCAAAGGAAACGGAAGACATGAAAAACTGATTTTGGAACAGAGTTTCTAAACTCAAGGGAGAATATTAAGAGAGTTGAAAAGCAGTGGTAGAAAAGATTCCACTTTAGATATGAATTCTTTCTCCTGTACAGTTAAGAACCTAAGTATGGTCTGAGAATCAACATGTGTCTGTGTATCTGAACATATGTTTCATTTGGAAGAGCTAAAGTTTATGATTCCAAGCATGGGGAGGACTTGTGTTTCCTGGATTTCATCTGCTGCATTTGGCACACCTTCTCAGAAAGTAGAGTCTTTGAAAACACTGCCCTCTGATTCCAGCTGAGATAGAATCATAGAATCATAGAATCACTAAGGTTGGAAAAGACCTAAAAGATCACCCAGTCCAACCGTTCACCTATTCCCAATAGCTCCTACTAAACCATGTCCCTCAACGCAACATCCAGTCTTTCCTTGAACACCCCCAGGGTCGGTGATTCCACCACCTCCCTGGGCAGTCCATTCCAGTGCCTGACCACCCTTTCTGAAAAGTAATACTTCCTCATGTCCAGCCTGAATTTCCCCTGGCGTAGCTTGAAACCATTCCCCCTGGTCCTATCACTAATGACACGAGAGAAGAGGCCGACCCCCAGCTCACTACAACCTCCCTTCAGGAAGTTATAGAGAGCAATAAGGTCTCCCCTGAGCCTCCTCTTCTCCAGGCTGAACATTCCCAGCTCCTTCAGCCTCTCCTCATATGGCCTGTGCTCCAGACCCCTCACCAGCTTCGCTGCCGTTCTTTGAACACGCTCCAGGGCCTCAATATCTTTCTTGCAGTGAGGGGCCCAAAACTGGACACAGTACTCGAGGTGCGGCCTGACCATAGGTGATAGCTCTTGGCAGTGCTCCAGCTTTTTTATAGGTTATGTCCCTTCAGGCTTTTTACAGCTGTCACAATGGTAAGTAGATCCTCATATCTTCAGTGAGAGTGAACTTTCACCCATGTTTGGAAAGAAAATAGAAATAGATAGGAATTTACCCAAATGCGTGGATATCTAAATAATTTTTAAAAGCACTGCATGTTAAATAAACTCTTTATATTTCTTTCTCAGGCTTTAAGAATACTGTTGCATTTATATATATATATATATATGCATTTATAAAAATAAATATTTTATATATATATGCATATATAATGCTGGCAGTATACACAAATCATTGCTAAACCATGGAGAGATAGTGAAAATATGTAGATTATTGAATTCTGTATAAGTGTGGTGTAAGAAAAGTAGACAGAGTTGCAGGTATAAAACTCTCACATGAAATAGTTACAGGGAGAAGCAATATGTTTATTATTTCTTGAATTACAGTGAAAACTATCCACATATTTATGTTATGACCAAAAACTGGTTATTGAACACTTGCCATTTCCTTTACACTATTTCACTTTTGAAAACCACATCACTCCATGGTACTATTGTCTTAGTACTTCTATAGTATGATAATTAATTCTGGTTATTTGATTAAGGAAATACTGATGGTTTCATGAGTCTTTTTTTTTTTTTTTTTTTAATATTACATGCACTGGTAGATATATCATAAGCTATAGAATGTATTTTAGTGCCTCAATGTACCTGTCTTTATTTTCTAGCTAGCAATAGCAGGATTGCTTATGATTTCTAAATACATTCTTAAAACATTTTAATGCAATTCTATTGATAGTAAATTGTCTAGAATCTGCTGTATGTGAACTAGACAAGGGGATTCTGATTCTGAGATTGGCAAAGTGGGAAGTGCAAATAGAAGAGTTTGACCATATATGATTAATGATGGAATGGAAATGATTCAAAGTTTGACCTTGTACACTGTAACTTGTTGGTGTCTTTTAAATGTAATTTTTAATTCTGTGTTTCTTTTTCCAGACCTTCGTAGTATTGAATAAAGGGAAGGCAATATTCCGATTCAGTGCCACCTCTGCCCTGTACATGTTAACTCCTTTCAATCCTCTTAGAAAAATAGCTATTAAGATTTTGGTACATTCATATCCTTTTCAAGTGGTCAGTCTAAAACTGTAGTCAATGAGATGTTGCTTAGTACTTAAATCATTCACTGGCACGTGTGCATGGTTGATGTGATCTGTAGTGCTTTGTCTCTCTTCTTTCTATTGTTTCTCTATTCTTTTTCTTTTCCCCTTTTTTGTTTGTTATTGCTGGATCATAATACAGCAACATCAGGAGACAACCAGTTATCTTTGTTTACAATTTCTTCCTCTGTCCTTCTTCTTCCACCTCCTTTTTTTTCTTCCTTTCCTCTCATTTTCCATGCAATCCTCAAGCTTTTTTTCATCTTTTCACTTCCACCACATTTTTCACAAACTGCAGGTATATTCCTCTAAATACTGTCAGTTCATCACCAACACCATATGTTAAAATGAAATCTTTGATCCCAGCTATGTACTTGCTTGAACTTTTAGTGAAAATCTTGTTTCGTTATTCCTTTTCATTTTTTGATTCAGATCCAAAGCTAGTTTGATAGAACAGCTTAGGTTTCTTATTTGCATTCTCAGCCCTATGTAGCTGTCTATTCCTTCGTTATTATTGCTTTATGCACTTGTAACCTTATAAACTTTTACTTCTGTCTAAGTAGGTTGGATTTTCCACATTATAGGTAGAAATTTCTAAAGCTAAGTAGTCATAATGACAAACCTGTCACTTTGTCTTTCTCAGTGTTTTGATATTTGAATAAAATAGGCATCCTCACAGTTGTTGGGATTTCCCAGTTCCACTGTGATAAAAATCTAAATTTGGTGCTGGAGATCTTTAAGTTATCATTATTGTGGTCTGATCCCAGATACTGATAGAGGGTCCTTGAGGGCTTTGACTTCAGTAAATCTGATTACTTAGGAAGCATATACAAATGTTTGCACCCTGATATTTCACAAAAGTCTAACATAAACACATTGAAATCAGTTTGTTTTTGAGTGCTTTTTTTGGTTGTGGGGTTTTTTATTTTCTTGGTGGCATTACATAGAGGGGTCCTAGGATCCTGTAGAATAACCCTTGGAAGGATTCTATTATACTTCTGGTGTAGAAGTTTGATAAATGTGATTGTCTAATAAATGCTGGATAACGTTATCAGTGGCTAGCCTGCAGATGACTTCAAGTCATTCAAAAGGCAACACTATGTAGTCGGTATTCACTTGTTAGTGGTGTCACTACAAATAATTATTTGACAGTTATGTGACACTCCATAGCTTGTAACAAGCAATTAGATGGAGTAATGGAAGATTGTAGAACTGAGATGGTGGTGAATAGTTGGAGTGACCAAAGTCAAAATACTAAAAAACTTTAATATTTTGGGAAGGTATAGTCCAGTTATTTCTCCCTGATGAAAGAGTAGTGAGGATTTTGAGAGGATATTTCATCATAAAGGACTTTGAATGCTGATGTAAACATAGACTTGTAAGTACTCATTATGTGCTATGTTTTAAAATAGTGTCTTTTCTCTTGTGCTCTTTTCAATATGAATTGTGTAGCAAGAGGCTACCTTCTGATTAAAAGATTTGAGATACTTTCACAGATGTGAAAGATCCAGAGATCTGCTGGCTGTAATGCCATAATTTAACAGTTCAGAAGTCAGAGGTATTTACTGTTGCTTGAAGTTTTTACTTTATTTTTGATTAATGTAGACATACAGAGGAGACGTGAGGGGAACATCACAATACTTACCACACCATAATACTCAGATTTCTAGATTGTAGCAGGATGGAAACCTGCATTTTACTTAGAGAAATTAAAGCTTTTCTAAGAATAGGCTTTGCTATCTTTCTAATTTTTGGTGATGGTGCCATCATGTGGACACTGTATGCTTCATCTGTGTGATTGGTTTTCATTTTTGTGTTCCTGTTTTCATCTGTAATGTATTAGCCCTGAAACTGAAGGTTTGTAACTACAGAGCAGTTCTGTCAAAATAAGTGAAAGTGTTTATAGCATGGAATTGTTCTAAGATTTTTCCTTAGGGTTTTTTGTTTTTTAGAATAAAATGTGACTTGTTCACTACCACTTTTTTATATTACAAAAAATGTAGCTAAAAAAAGCAAATGCAGATAAAATAATTTTCTCACAAATTTATCTATTCTCTCTATTAAAATGTGCCAACTAGTTTTCTATATATATATATATTATAACAAATTTTTGATATGTGCCAAATTTTATGGTGAAAATTAAAGGAAAGAAATGAAGAAAATGTACCTTTCATTGTTTTATATGCAAGAACTAGATGGTATTTGTCTAGATCATCCAATAAAAACACTTTTTTGGTGTTATTCCACTAAATTAGAAGCCACTACATTCAACGTTCACGTTATTATTTAAAAAGAGAAAAAACATCCATGGTATTGTTATTTTTTTTCTATATTTTCTATATATTTCAGTTTTTCTAATTTTTAGTGTGTGATTGTCATAGCTTTAAAGAAGTGACTATGAAAGCACTATGCTCAGTGCTTTTCTCTGAGTGTCAGCATTGCAGTGGAGGGATAAATATCTCCTGATACTGGATGTCTGCCAGACCGGGATCTTGTTTGATGTTCTTTTAATGAGATTTTCTGGCTTACATTCCTTAACTCTTAACCCACATTATTCAGCATGCTTATCATGTGCACTATTTTGACCAACTGTGTATTTATGACCATGAGTAACCCTCCTGACTGGACAAAGAATGTAGAGTAAGTGAAATGGATTTTCTTTGAATTATATTCAGTCATCTGAAATAAACTGCTGTTAATGATGTTACACTAATAAGGATAACATCTACTGACAGCAGCTACTTTGTAACATGTTTTGAACAGCCATTCAAATGCTAACTTCTTCTGTGTAATATTGAATCAATATATTTTACAATGCTTCCTTCATAAAGGAAAGTTCAGTTTGCGTTCTCTGCGATCTTAGGTAGGTAGTGTAGGAGCAGGACTCTAGTCTTACAAGTATGTAAAAAGGGTGGATGCATTGCAGGAACTGGCATAGATGAAGGGTGCAGTAAAGACAATCTGTTATTGAATGTTTTCTTTTTTAATGAAAAATAAGCTTTTTCAAAAGTGTTTCACTGACTGGCTAGTCCTCCCATGGGAAATAGCAGCTAGAAAGAGAAAAGTTCCAATCTGACATCAACCCCAGTCATCAATATGCACAAAATGCATATTTTGTGATTGTTCCAAGGCAGTGCAAAATAATGCTCTTTATGATGCTTCATGTAGTAACATCTTATGCTTCTGATGCAACTTCAGTCTGATTTGGATGATAAGTACATGTTTAATTTTCAGTAATCAACAACGAAATCATAGGACAATTAAAGTCAGTGTAGGCATTCTCATTTTGAATTACGTATGAACATATGTGTATTCAAGATATGTAGCATATAGTATTCACAAATAAATATAGCTGGATTGAATATTTATTCATGTCATATTGTGCCCTGTTGTGTGGGAAGAAGTTTTTTGCTTTTTCTTAGTGACTGAACTGAAAAATATCATACAGGAAAATTGGTTTCAGGTTAATTGTGTCTAAAAACCAGTGTGAGCCTTTTAAGCAGTTTAACTTGAAACAGTCTGTTTTACCTTCTTTTCCATTAAAAATATAAATGAAACTAAATTTTAAAAAGGTGTCATTTGGAGATAGAAATTACTCAGAATGCCAAAATTAAGCATTTATACTGTTTGTATTTCAGCAAACTTTATTTAGTCAAAAAAAGCACTAAATTTCATTGGAATCTGTAAAAAGTTTTGATTGGTCTTGCACAGGATTTTGCATCTGAAAACATTGATTTTGTTCCAGTACTATGCTTGTCTAGCTAAGGGTGAACTACTGGCTACAGCTACTCTAACAAAGTGAATGAGGGCTGATGTGATTTGACACATTGCCAGATCATGGTACTCTATAACATTTCAGCATAAAAATAATACTGAAGAAATTAATATTAAGACTGGAAGCAACTTCTGAAATCATGACTTTATAAGTTTTTTCCTGTAACGTAGAATTAGTTGGACATAAATATGTACCAATGAAGTACAGGGAATTTTGCAGCTGACTCATTAGCATAGGTTATAGCATTTGAAACTCAATTTATGGATTGTTATGTAGTCTTTTAATCAAAGTTTGATTCTTCTTCTTTAAGGAAGAAATTCTATGGATGTTTAAAGCTGGTTATATCTATTAAATTCTTATGCTTCTCAAAGAGTAGAAAATGGGACTAAAGAGCATACTGAATAGGGATGACATGAGTATGTTTCTATAAACTCTATCTTGCATATTTTCCTCAGATACACATTTACTGGAATTTATACCTTTGAATCACTTATTAAAATTCTTGCAAGGGGCTTCTGCTTAGAAGATTTTACATTTCTTCGAGACCCGTGGAACTGGCTAGATTTCACTGTCATTACATTTGCGTAAGTCTTCTGTTTATTTTGGTTTGTATTTTTGTTGGTTTTTTGTTGGTTTTTTTTTTTAAATCTTTCAGACAGGATGAACTTAGTGACTAAAAATTGCCTGATATTTTGTCAACCAGAACATTTGGAGCCTGGACTTCCTGCAGTTTCAATATGTTTCTTCTACCTCTTTTACACATTTTAGTATTTCTAACTGTGCTGCAGAGGCCAACGTGGTGTGTCAGCCCATTAGGATTGTGAATGCCATCAGCCTGAACTGTTCATATCCTGTCTTCTTTCTGCATATCAGAATTAAAGGAATCATTTTGACTTTCTACTAGAAGCTGACAAAATTAGGTTTCAAAAACAAGTCAGTGTGGCTTATTTTGATAAATTAATTTAATTTTACAATCAGAAGGACATTTATAACACAGGCAAAATACAGTGAACGGTGAAAAGGTCTTTATCAAAGACCCAAGCAATAAGGATAAAATCTGCCTCAATTCTGAGTAACTGTGATTTAATCCTACAGGTATGTAACAGAATTTGTAAACCTAGGCAATGTTTCAGCTCTTCGAACTTTCAGAGTATTGAGAGCTTTGAAAACTATTTCTGTAATCCCAGGTAAGACGTAGTTGGTGTGAGGTGTTAGGCCCCTCGTTTCTCCAACTGTTACTTGTGTGCTGTCATTGTGTTTGTGTGTGAACTCCCCTATTACAGATATGTGACAGAGTTTGTGGACCTGGGCAATGTCTCAGCGTTGAGAACATTCAGAGTTCTCCGAGCTTTGAAAACAATATCAGTCATTCCAGGTGAGAGCTAGGTTAAACACTGAGGCTGACTGTTGTTCCACAGAGGCTATACTCACATTTTTGAAGCATAAGCCTTGTTTGCTACACATTTTTAATAAAATAAAAAAGCAGGAATCAAGACTTCATTTAAATTGATTTTTGCTTTTTTTAATTAGCTGCATTTTCTTTTTAAAAGTCAGCCTTTGAGTTTAACAAACACTTGCATGAGATATTTGCAGTAAACAGCCTATGTGATTTGCATCTTATGACATCAAGCTTTTCTTTATATGTTTTAACTGTAAGTTAATTTTAAGCTTTCATATTGATGCAAATTTTCTCATTTATTGCAGGCACTCGATATACAACTTTAACTGAGTTTCAAATGTCATGTATAAAAAATTAAATTCTAAAGGATAGCATGGGCCTTGCATGGGGAATTACTTTAAAGATGTCTTTCTTCTCCAAACCATCATCCCTCTCATATCATCAGAAGTTATCTTTAAAATATGAATTCATTACAACTTTATAACAGGTTTATAAATGCAGAACAATTTTAAATGGTTCATGTAAGAAAGGTTTGGGCAAGAAGCATCAGCAAAAGCAAACTTTCCTATGTAGGGTGGAGGTATAGCATGAATAATAAAATCACTTGTTTTGGCATAAAGAATATGTTTGGTAAGATCTACTTTTATTTCTGTACACTCTAAAACAAGCATAAACTTACAGCTTTTCATTCATCTTCACAAGTAATCAATATTTTAACAGATACTGTTGTATCACAAACATTAGACTCATTTAGTTATCATTTTGCATGAAATCTTTATCAGAAAAATTCACATGAGTTTGTATGTGTTTAGTATCTGCTTAGTATCATAATAAAGATCCTTCCTCTTTGCAGGCTTGAAGACTATCGTGGGAGCCCTAATTCAGTCTGTGAAGAAGCTCTCGGATGTTATGATCCTGACTGTGTTTTGTCTGAGTGTATTTGCACTAATAGGGCTGCAGCTGTTCATGGGCAACTTGAGGAATAAATGCCTACAGTGGCCTCCAGACAATTCTACTTTTGAAACAACTGTTATTACCTACTTTAATAGCTCTTTAGGTGAAAATGGTACATTTATTAATACAACAATGAC
This sequence comes from Tetrao urogallus, assembly GCF_951394365.1. NCBI lineage: Eukaryota > Metazoa > Chordata > Aves > Galliformes > Phasianidae > Tetrao > Tetrao urogallus. Next base: position 17,302,716 of record NC_136821.1, read on the forward strand.
AATATTTAACTGGGATGAATACATAGAAGATAAAAGTAAGAATCCATTATATCTACTACTTCATTGTTTTTTTTTTTTCTGAAAAAATTTTGTGACAGATACAAAAACATATGAATATATTTTCATATAAAATGGTGTAACCTACCCAAAAGGCATAAAAGCACTCATAGTTTTAGCAGCTCAGATTCATTAAAAAAACACACCTTGCGTAGTAAATAAAGCAACCATCATACTGTAGTTTAACATAATATTGTACTGGATACCTATGTATATATATATATATATTTAACCTTCTACTCATTATGATATTTGGAGAAAATCCTAAAGCTTTGAAGAATATGAATATTGAATCTGATGCTTGTATCCCTGAAGGTTAGGAAGCCTCAGTTTAACACCTAAATGCTTTTGGATTAAAGCATCATAAACTGTCTTATAATCTTTTAATATACTTATCATCTCAGCATGCTAGTAGTATCTTAGAAATCCAGGCTTGAAAAAGATTTTGGATGATAACCCATCCTTAAAAATCTCTGGAAAAGATCCTTTCCCCTCCTTTCTTTTCCTCTGCTTTCCTTTCCTCTCTGTTGACATAAATCCAAGTGCTTTCAGACCAGCTTGTCAGTTGTAAAGGTCATTCTAAATTTTGATCATCTTCTCTCCTAGCTTGATATCTTCAGAATACTTGATGTATTTTTTTGTATTATTTCATGGCTTGAGTTGTTAATGAAATTTGCTATAAAACAGATTCTTTAAGGATCTTTAAAAAAGGGTCTTTATTTGCTTCAGAAGGTGTCATGTGTAACTTGTCTCTGGGGCTATTATCCTGTTAGTAAGTTGGCAAAGGAGAAGAGAGGAATGGTTTTATGTATGCCATATATTTGATAAATTTGTATTGACTATTACTTTATCATTATCCTGTTATTTAAAAATTGATATATATGTATATACATGTATATATTTTTTCTAAAATACTGGGCTGACAGTTGAGCTGAGCTGATTTAATAGTTTATCTGGATCCTTTGCTTATGAGCTGTGGCACATAGGAATGTGAATTACACACACACATAATTTTTAAAATCCATCTCGGTGCCTGTCTGCATTTTTACACTCATGATGAGTGCAAGTAAATCTCTCACAGGGAATAACTATATGAGCACCTAAATACCTGCAAACCCATTGTCTCTTAACTGATGTCAGGGAATAGACTGCAGATGTAGAAGTGATGTGCACATTCTCTCTCTTTAAAATAGGCACATTTTTTGCTATCTCCATCATATACTGGTAGTGTAGAGTAGAAAAAGTCCTTATGAACTGGTTGCAATTCCTTGCTTGTCTCTTTAGTGTTAGCCCTGGGATAGTTCATGCCAGCTAACCTAATCCATGCCAGCTGGCGGTGAATCTCAAGGAACCATCTGCTTTCCGGGGAACAGCCAGAGCATACCTAATTTTGGCAACTTCAGTTTAATATGTCACCCGACCCAAAATTTCCACTAGAGATTCCCATTTTTTTTGCCTTATAAATCTCGAACAAGCAATTGATGACAAACTGATTTTTCGTTTTTACATCACAGCAGAAAAGAGAAGGGGTGGGAGAGGGTCGGAAAGCAGAACAGCAGGAGCAGGAGAAGGAGGAGAGAGAGAAAGAAAGGATGTTCCAAGGATTTTTTAGTCTTCCATCTCACTGAATTAATTTTGAACCCTGTTATAATAGTTAGCAGTGTTCTGTTCAGTAATTCTGTTAGTTTAACAGAATGTAGATTTTTCAAGTGCAGTCTTCTGTAACAGGATTACATTGATTATTTTTCATGTACAATGAAAGCTTGATTTCTCCTCCACTGTCTTGATCTCAAGTCAAGATCTAGTTAACAATTTATTGTGCATGTTGTTACGTGCAGTGCTTTCATGCTGCAAACACTTGCATGATTTTTCAAGTAATATTCAAGTGTGTAATTAATAATTATAAGAAGTAACTCTAAGTGATATATATATATATATATAAAATTACATGAACAAAGTCAGGATATTGACTTCATTGTTTTTCTTGCTTTCCTGGTATTTGTTTATTCATTTGCTGACATATACAATTTATTAACCCAATAGCTGTATCTTATTCATTTGTATAGGTTACTGAGAATTACATGTACAACTGCCTTCCTATTCTCTAAAGAAGGACCAACTTTAAGACTCTACAAAACATCATTTTCCTGTCAAATCAGTACTTCTCTTTTTTTTTTTCTTCTTTTTTTTCTTTTCTGATCATCATATATCACAATTAAACTGTTAGCTCTGCTTATTTCTTTAAAGTGTAAAAGTTTTAATCATAGCTCAAATTCCTTAGGTCTTTTTCATAATCTTTTTCCTTTTTTAAAAAAAAACAGATCATTTCTACTTCTTGGAAGGACAAAATGATGCTCTGCTGTGTGGCAATAGCTCAGATGCAGGGTAAGAAAATCATTTTTCATAGTGTGTGAAGAAAGAAAGCTACTTAGAATTGCTCAGGTGGCTAACTAAAGTATCAGCTGTACCATAGAGTTCCAATTTATCAACATTGTAGGATATGAAACTATACCTAAGTGTAACCATCTATGTGATTTGAGTTTACACAGGCAATTTCTTCAGCACCTTAGACTAATTTTGTAAGGTAATCTCATGAATACTGTGTGCATAAAAGTTACTGCCAGCCAGCTGACAATTTACTATTAGCTGTGCTAGATGGCAATCTTCTCTTGTGCTGATGGAGATGTGTTGATAAGAAAAATTGCGGGGAAGGATAGATTACTATTAGCTATATTATTATAACAATGAAATATTAGTAGGAAATGGAATTAAAAATTGAAAACCACTAGGATTTTTTTTCTTAGGTATGTAGAATAAAGTTTTACTTGTTCAAAATTTTGCAGCTAGTACTCCTGAACAATTTTGTGATTTTTACAGTATATCGTAATCTAGAGTAGTTGTTAAAAATAGCATTTCCTCTTCTTTTGTAGTCAATGTCCAGAAGGATATATATGTGTGAAAGCTGGTAGAAACCCCAACTATGGCTACACAAGTTTTGATACATTCAGTTGGGCATTCTTGTCACTGTTTCGATTGATGACTCAGGACTTTTGGGAGAATCTTTACCAGCTGGTGAGGACTTATTAAAATAAACAGCACCATCACCAATACCATTACTACATAGTATTTGCATAGTTCTTTTCATTCACATGTACCTGAGATATTTGGGACACAAATCATCTTTTATTTCATATATGTAAGTTATCTAAAACAATAGGGGCCTTAGATTTCTGTGTGCTTCTCAATACATAATAAGAAATAATTGTTAAGAATTACTGTTTCCTTTTCACAAATGAGTAAATGAACTTGTTAATGCTTCTTGCCCAAACATGCTGCAGATAGATGCTAGCTAAATTGATTTGCAGTCTAGTAGAAATATATTTTCCCTGAAATACATACATCCTTAAGCCGAAGGAGTGTGATGTTGTGCAGGATGTCATATTGTATGCTGCATTGTTTTTGTGGCACTGTAGTTTGGGTCTGATAAGACAAGAAGGTAAGATACTGACTAGCAGCCCCATTACTATTAAAGTAGTTTAATGGTTTAAAGGCTATAATAAAAAGTTATAATGGAGGCAGCAACTCCTATAAGAGATTTTCATTAGTAGAAGTTCTGAACTATTTAAATTACTGAATCATAGTCAGCTGTGCCATGGCAGACACAAAACTTGGATTTTTGCACATATAGCTACGATGTAATATTAACTAGTTGTATGTGGAAAAATTAACATAATCTTCTTGTGATAAAACAGAAATTTTACAATGTATTTCTATCTATACAATAGATGCTACCAGATTATGTAACAGTGTGTAAAAGTCTTCTAAAATCTTTATCTCTTTTTTCCCAGACACTACGTGCTGCTGGGAAAACATACATGATATTTTTTGTTTTGGTCATTTTCCTGGGCTCTTTCTACCTGATTAATTTGATCCTGGCTGTGGTTGCCATGGCCTATGAAGAACAAAATCAAGCAACCATGGAAGAAGCAGAACAGAAAGAAGCAGAATTTCAGCAAATGCTGGAACAACTGAAAAAGCAACAGGAAGAAGCTCAGGTATCCTTATAAAGTAAAACTGCCTTTTCCACTCATGATTGCAATTGGATGTTCACATATGGGAATAGTTTCAGTCACCCACTCCCAAATATTACCACCTATCTGATATATTCTCTCATTTTCCAAAAGATTTTTAAAATTTTAGGTAGCACTTCTTCTGTGGTCTTGAGTAAACTTGAACTCCTGGGCTGCAGTGACCATGCTGTAGTTGAGTTCCTGCTCTGGAGTGACATGAAACAGGCAAAAAATAAAATTGGAAAGCTAAACTTCAGAAAAGCAAAATTCCAGCTCTTCAGGGCATTAGTCAACAAAACATTTTGGGAAAAACATCATTGTTGTCATGGGCAAGGGGCGAAGCAGAGCTCACAGATCTTCAAGGAGGCTTTCCTCAGGGTACAAGAGCTCTCCATCCACAGGTGAAGCAAGTCAAGAAAGGAAGGCAAGAGACTGACATGGCTGAACTGGGACCTGCTAGTCAATCTGAAGAGCAAGAAGAAAATGCACAGGCAATGGAAAAAGGGACAAGTACCGTTGGGAAGAATTAAGGAAGCTGTGAGGTTGTGTAAGGATGGTGTGAGGAATGCCAAGGCCCAGCTTGGACTGAACTTGGCAAAGGATGCCAGATAGAACAAGAAAGGCTTCTACAGGTACCTCAACCAGAAAAGGAAAGGTCTGGAGGGCATATGCCCCTAGTGAGTGATACAGGCAATCTGGTAACAACAGACAAGGAGAAGGCTGAGGTACTTCACAACTTTTATGCCTTGGTCTTTTCTGATAACTGCTCTCCATGCAGCCCTCAGACACCACCAAGCTGTGGGATGCAGATGACACACAAGAGGGATGGGATGCTATCCTGAGGGGCCTGTACAAGCTTGAGCAGTGGGCCCAGGTGTGTCTCATGAGAGTCAACAAATTCAAATGCAAGATCCTGCACCTGGGTTGAGGCAACCCCCAGTACCAGTAGAAGCTTGGGGATGAAAGGACTGAGTGCACCTCTGCTGAAAAAGACCTGGGGGCACTGATGGATGGGAAGCCAGACATGAGCCAGCAATGTACCCTCTCAGCCCAGAAAGCCAACTGTATCCTAGGCTGCATCAAAAGAAGCATAGCCACCAGGGCAAGAGAAGTGATCCTGTTCTTCTACTCCGTGCTGGTGAGACCTCACCTGGAGTACTGTGTCCAAATATGGAGTCCTTAGTACAGGAGAGGTGTTAGCCTGTTGGAGCACATCCAGAGAAGGGCTACAAAAATGATCCACAGAATGGAATACCTTTCCTATGAAGATAAGCTGAGAGCTGGGGCTCATTAGCCTGGAGAAGGCTCTGAGGTGACCTGATAGAAGCCTTTCAGTATCTAAGGATACTGGAGGAGATACAGGAAAGAAAGGGACAGACTCTTCAGCTGCGTCTGTGGTGACATGAAAAGGGGAAATGGTTTCAAGCTCAAAGAGGGTAGATACAGGTTAGATATAAGGAAAAAATCTTTTACAGTGAGGGTGGTGAGGCAATGGAACAGGTTGCCCTGGAGGCTGGATAAGGCCCTGGGTAGCTGATGTAGCTTTGGTGTCCCTGTTCACTGCAGAGAAGTTGGACTAGGTGGCCTTCAGAGATGCCTTCTAACTCTTAAGGATTCTATGATTCTATCATTCTATGATAACTAGTGACGAAAAAGAACCGTTAAGGTAAAATTTCAAATTGGAGATAGAAATTGATTTAGTGTGAGAGTGAACAAATGATTGAACAACAAGTTGCCTGGAGATATTGTGGAATCTGCTTACTTGGAGATAACTTGAAGATAAACAAAAGCTGTCTGCACATGATCCTGGGTAGCCTGCTTCAGGTGACTCTGTCTGTGCTGCAGAGTTTGACAAGATGACCTCAAGAAGTCCTTTCCAACCTCAGCCATTCTGTGATTTTGAAAACGGAGATAGGGGAAAATTATAGTTCCTGTATAGTTCCTGATAAACTAGTTTCAGTGAAATGGGATCGGTGCTTTTACTTAAAATTCATTATTTTTTTTAGGAATATCAATAAATAGCAATCAAATAGTGAGTATGTGTACTTATATAAATGTTGTAAATTGCATACGTGCTTATTTGTACATACAGGCAGCAGCAGCAGCTGCAGCAGCTGACTCGAGAGATTATAGCGGAGTAGGTGGAATAGGTGGATTCTCTGAAAGTTCTTCTGAGGCATCCAAACTGAGCTCGAAGAGTGCTAAAGAGAGAAGGAATAGAAGAAAGAAAAAAAAGCAAAAAGAACAAGCTGAAGGTGAGAAGGATGAGGAAGAATTTCGGAAATCCGAATCGGAGGACAGCATCAAAAGAAAAGGCTTCCGATTTTCCATTGAGGGGAATAGACTGACATATGAAAAGAGATTCTCTTCCCCACACCAGGTACCATAGTATTATTAAATGTCTAGTCATCATAGAAACAAATGCCTATAGTGTAGTTTGGTCAGTTCTTGCAAGGTGATTCATTTAATCTTAAAAATCTGACCAGGTTAATACACGCAATCAAAGATGAAACTGAATTAGAGAGATTTTCTTGAATTTATCTGTGAAAAATCAAAATAAGATGTATTAATTAGAATGAGTTGTATTTGCTAATTTTGTTAATGAAAATGAGCTCATCAAGATAGCATGAACAGTGGCTTCAAAAAAGGAATTTCATGTTTTCAGTTGGACTTGTGCTACATTTAGGGTGTAAAGGCTTTGGAATTAACATAAACGTTTACCTGAAATATGGCAAGTTAATTGAGACCTTTAATTGTGTAATCTTAAAGGTGGAAATATATGTGGCACTGTGTCCTCGCATTTGTTCTCCTACATTTATACACCAGTGACACAAGAAGAGTACCATCTGCATCTCCCATCCAGATATTTATTTCATTTTATAGCTTTATCATGTCATACTTTCTAAACTTTTCAGGAGCTTCTCTTCATTTGCCTGCCTCAGACTGTCTTCTCAGCAACTCAGATCTCATTCTCCCATCCGTTCTGTCTTTTCTCTTCCCCTTTGTGTAACTTATGCCTCAACTCTTCCTTTTATCCCCACCTTCTTGATTCTCCCTGATCTTTATGAATTGCTATCCTTTTTAGCCACTATTACTAAATTCCTTCCTTCATTTTTTATCCTCTTCTATTTCTATCTCTGGAAAGCCTATTTCATCTCTTTAAAAAGTCACACGCATTCATGTCCTTTGCATGTATCATTTTCTCCAGCTCCCACTCTCAGAGAAGCTCAAGCCTCTTCATCTGTTATACTCTTATTAAGGACTTTCCTCTTTTGATCAGACTGTGGTGGGAGTGTAATGTTTCTAGACTGTCATTTCTACCAAGTTAACTGTCCTTCCTCTTCCTTCCTAACATACTTTTTTCATAGCACTGCCTCCACTTTTTTTTTTCTTGGTCTGCCACTGTTTTATGCTGTTAATTGTCTGACTAACCACTGTCAAGATTTCATTGCTGAATTTAATTCATGATTCATTCTGTTCCATATGCAAAATTTCACATTTATATCTATTGATTTCTACTTCATGTTGGAGTCTCATCTGATCCCTTAGGTGCATATTCTTACGCATGCCTTCATTCAAACTGCAGCCTTATTCAGCTGCAGTTCAGTTCATCCATCTGTTAAGAAATGGAGCATATCTCATCCAATTTCCTTCTCTGCCTTTTTTCATTTCAAAATTCATATACAGCTATGTAGTATGATAGTCTAGTGATCCCCTCCTCTCTGGTTTTCCAATCCTAGCTCCTTTCCACTCTGAGTTTTAGCTACCACACTCAACAGAAATTCAACTCACTACAGTTTTTAATAACCTTTTCCTAGACAAAATGCAGGTTTATATTGTATCTTTAACATCTTCCTTGACATTTCACTTTCCTTCAGTGTGACTGACCATTATGTTTTCTTGAAAACTTAGTCTTCCTAACATTGTTTTGTCCCCTCTCAGTTCTGGTTTAGCTGTGCTTTAGAAGATCTTTTTACTGCTTTGACAGTTTCCTAAGGGATTTCCACAAGGCCCTGTTGCAAGTTCCTTCTTTTTCTCTGTCTCCTTTTTTTCCCCAATTCTACTCTAGACCACAACTGCAAACTATTTTTAACTTAGACTTATTTCCATGTCTCTATTAATGCTGCATTCATCAAGAATATTGTTGCAAAGAGCACAAAGGTATCTCATTGTTATTACCTAATCTTCCAGTTAACATATCGACCTATAGACGTTTTCAATACTGTAAAACATACTGTGCTTAAAGCTCTTCCCAACCTACTTTGACTTTCAGTAAGCAAATCAAGTCCCAACTTTAACTGACCCATGACAGCATCCATAACCTCCTGTTAATTTTTCAAGTGAGTTTCTTTGAACTCTTTCTGGTATGCTGCCCCTCATGCTTGGAAGATGTTCCCGTGAGTTTCCACAGAACACTTCATTACTTTCCTCAAATTCCTCTTTAAAACTCTCTTTTACCATGCTGCCTACAGAAAGCTTGACAGGGAAGTGACTTCAGGTGAGCTAAGACCACTGTTTATCATACTCATCAATTTTGCCTACTCATATTCCCTCTCTTTTTGTATCCATCTGTTGTGTTATACTTAGATAGCAGAGTGCCTTTTTGTTCTGCATTTTGCAATGCCTGGAATAATGGGCTTGGATCCATAAAAATAAGTTGCGAAAAAGAAACAAAGACATCGCTTTGTTATGTACCAGCTCTGCTGTTCATAGAGGGTGAAGTCAGATGATAAAATCAAATCTTTCAAGTCAGGAGAATCACTGACGTGAATTAAAGTTAAGCACATAACATAATTGCAAGATTAGAACTTTATTATGACTGATCCTGAGAAGATCTACCCGTAGCAGAACATTTACTCACAGGAGTAAAATGATGAAGACTAGTGAGGATACTCATGCAAAATTACATGTACACCTTTGCATATTCAGGATAGCTAACACTTTCAAAAAGAAATGAAAACCATATAGTGAACTACTTGACGAGTGCTTGCAAAAATATGTACGTTGTTGTAAACTGGGCAGTATTTGGGAGCTATGTCTGTGTGCAGACTGACTCAATGGAAATTTACAGAAAATTTTATTCAACCTGTCGGACTTGTCCCAGCTAGGGATAAATAGTAGCTAGATGTGCTTATACAATTTATGAACAGTTGATAATAAAACAGGCAGAATGGCAGAGGAAGCAATTCTGTTGAGCAGTTTCTTTTAATCAAATTAAACCAGTCAATATCATATAAATAATGTAGTAAAATAACGGTCTATGTCTGTCACTTATGTGCTCTTTGTTTAATACCCAAAAGGAAGTGTGTTAAGGGGGTGTTGTACTAGTTCATTTCTTTGTAGATTATCTTACCCTTTAAGACATATTAGCACTGTGTTTTTCCCTGTAAGAAGTCATTACGTCTAAAAGAATTTTCATCTGATAATCGCTGTTTTTATTTGCCTACAGTCTTTGCTGAGCATTCGTGGCTCCTTGTTTTCCCCAAGGCGCAACAGCAGAACAAGTCTTTTCAGCTTCAGAGGTCGAGCAAAGGATGTAGGATCTGAAAATGACTTTGCTGATGATGAGCACAGCACTTTTGAAGACAATGAGAGCAGAAGAGATTCTCTCTTTGTTCCTCATAGACATGGTGAACGGCGCAACAGTAACATTAGTCAGGCCAGTAGGTCATCCAGGACAGTACCTCCTCTTCCAGTGAACGGGAAGATGCACAGCACTGTGGATTGTAATGGAGTAGTTTCTTTAGTCGGTGGGCCTCCAGCTCTGACGTCACCTACTGGACAGCTTTTGCCAGAGGTGATGATTGATAAAGCAACCACTGCTAGCAATGTAAGAAAGTCTGCAATAGCTCAGGCATGATGTCCTCTCCCTGTATAATCAACTACTGTTTCTACAAAGCCTAGTAACTTGGAAATAATTCCCACTTTGTCCATGCTCCTTTCATATATTCCAGTTCAAAGTTGAAGCAGAAACTGAAGCTGTCTAGCTCTCATTAATTAGATATGTGTAAATGTATGTTAGGTCACTGGGAATTAACAAGATAGCAGTAGGCCATTAAATAACTTGGTTCACTATGGTAACTGAAGAAGTTCTGTATTTGTATATCAACCAATATATCAAAATGAAAAAATAATTATAAAGAAATTACTTAATGGAATATATTAAATGAGTATTTAATCTCCTGCTGACCGTACGTTATATTTTTGATATAATACTATATGATAAGACAACTTACATGAGCTAGAATTCCTATCAAACAGTTAATTTTTTAGTGATTTTTTGTGTTGACAACATTAATGAATATTTTTCTCTTATTTTGTTTGAAAATACGCATTAGAAAATAATGTGAGTTATCCTAAGAAAATACACTTATTCTTTGTGCTTTTATAGCTATCTGTGTGGACTATTTTATTGCCTAATAAGAAAGGTATTTATGGTTGAGCTCATTGACAAGCATTATGAAACTTTTTGTAGTTCACAGACTTCTTGAATCTCTTCTAATGTTTCATTCCCAATTCAGCAAAATACTTACAAACACCTTTGCAAAAGAGCAGTCCTACTGACATATCTAGCTATTTAGTGAGTTAGGTACACATCATTCTCTTGCAAAATCATAACATAAATGGAGCATCAGGCAGATCACCAGAGTGTTTAAAACCATTATATCTTTATAATGATTTACAGTGTTATTCTTATGAAATGAACATTTGGTAGTCTATTTTATCAGTGTTTTATTTTCAGGGCACTACTACAGAAACTGACTTAAGGAAAAGAAGGTCTAGTTCTTACCATGTTCCTATGGACTACCTAACAGATCCTAGTGCAAGGCAGCGAGCAATGAGTATAGCCAGCATGCTCACAAACACAATGGAAGGTATGTGAAATAGAATTTTTGTAATGCAAGTGCTAGTAAATTCAAAATACACTAATTAGTAGTGTTTTTTTTTTTTAATGGAGCTTCAGTGGGCCTAATGTTACAGACAAGGTGAGATTTGTGCCTGGAGATTGTCTTTTTTTTTTTTTTTTTTTTTTCCTGTATGACTGATATATTTGGAAAAGCAATCCTAAATTTCGGTTCTTTTTAAGTGTTTATCCTTTAGAAGCAAAATTTGAAATATTTTATTCTATATAACTGGATTCCTAAGACATATGTCTACTTTACATCGTATGCGAAGCATTTGATTGTGAATGGTCATTCTATATAGTGAATATTTAGTATTCTTTCTTTCTCTACTCTGTGTAAAATATAGTGGGACAGATTATTGTAATTGATAAATGCTGGGTTTTTTTGACTGGACATTAGCCTTGACTGTTACATCAATACAGTGTTTCAAAAATAACTTGGAAATAGCAGAGGCCAAATGGAAATACCCAAGTTTTACTAATAGAATAGACAAATTTTATGAGAAATATATTAAAGTGTTATTTACCTTTTTCTCTCTAGAACTTGAGGAATCAAGACAGAAATGCCCACCATGCTGGTATAAATTTGCTAACACTTGCTTGATTTGGGACTGCTGCACTCCCTGGCTGAAAGTCAAACATATTGTAAATTTGATTGTGATGGACCCCTTTGTTGATCTGGCCATTACTATCTGCATTGTTCTAAACACACTGTTCATGGCCATGGAGCACTATCCAATGACAGAACAGTTTAGTGGTGTCCTTTCAGTGGGAAACCTTGTAAGTCTTCTGTGATGTACCATGTATGTCAAATACATTTTTCTTAAATGATACTCGTGTTACCTATGTACATATGTTTAAAAGAAAATGCTGACTAAATATTTAAAAGGCTTGGAATGGTTGAATTTATATTTAAGCTATGCTGAATGCCTTTCTGTTGACATTTGTGTATTTTTCCATTCGTGTTGTGTGGAGATTAATTCTCCTTTGCAGAAGATTTATTAAGTCAAAATGTATTTTCATTTTTAAATCCTTCAGGTTCCCTCATGGAAGATAGTTATAGAAATTAATCTAATGTTTTCTCTTGAATTAATACTTATAAATGGAAGGAACCTTCCCACACCTGTTATGCACCTTATTTGTTCCTCCTGGTGTCCAAGATGTTCAAGGGGATGTAGAGAGGAAAGATCCAGTGAGCACAGAATATTTATTGTGACATAACAGGAGATAGTGAAAATGTGTGACAGTGCTATTTGCAGGCTATCCTGAAGAAGAATAGTTCTGCTCAATGTTGCTTTTTTCTTAACTTTTTTTTTCCTTCTTATAAGCTTATTTTTATCCCTAGAAGAAAAAAGCTGTCCTAAGAGCAAAGATGAGATCTGAGGAGGAAATTGGAGTACTAAAATCAGAAGTGATACAATATATCTCTATTTATGTGTGCATATTAGCACACACATAGATAGGAAGCATTCTATTTATCTCTTCCTTGTGAGGTAAACAGGAACTGCATATGTGAGCTTAAATTTGAATTTAATTCCTAACCTAATGTATGAAAATATAGAGAAGGTATTCAGATCCACCATGGATTGCTTACTGAGGATATAACTTTTAAAAAAGTTGATGCTGTTACATTTAAAAATAATAATAATAATTTCTTATTAAAATGGAGTAAGAAACTGTATTTTCCTTGCAGGTATTTACTGGAATTTTCACAGCAGAAATGTTTCTCAAGATAATTGCCATGGATCCTTACTATTATTTCCAAGAGGGCTGGAATATTTTTGATGGTTTTATTGTGAGTCTTAGTTTAATGGAACTTGGCCTTGCAAATGTAGAAGGATTATCTGTCCTTCGATCATTCCGATTGGTAAATACTCTAATTAATATCTATTTCTATGTTATATTTTTATATTTATGCAGTTATGTCTTTCATTTTTCAGCAGTATATTGTATATTTGGCTGAATTAGAAGTTCCCTGTACAAGAACTTATAAAATACTAAATTGCATACCCACTAGATGGCAAGTATCTATCATGTCAAGTTTTATATATTACTTTAATAATGTCTGTTTCTTCTTTAAGACATTGTAAAAATTCTGTTTGCAGTGAGCGTGCTTTAAGAATTACCTTTTAAAATAGTCTTTTAGAGTCTTTTTTTAAAATATAGGTGAGGGAATAAAGAATGCAAGAGGCACAGACCCTCAGTACCTGTGACTGAAGATAAGTAAAACACTTACTAAATAACTGATTAATTAATAAAAGTTTATTGACAGTTTTAGCTGATAAACTTCCATTACCAGCTCGCTTGCATGGTTAGAAGAAAGTAGTGTTAAGATTTTTCTTGGATAGGGACTTTTCATCAGTAGTAACCTTTCTTCCCTCTTCTTTATCATCTTCTCCCCAGGTATCTACTGTGTAACACATTTTCTGTTCCAAAGCCTCTATCTTTCTCCATTATCTCTGTCAGTTATTAAATAGCTCTGTCATGAATGGGAACTTGAAAAGCCTTGGTCTTGCTGAAGACTAGGCTAGCAGACAATTTAATGTTCAAATGCTCTTTTAAAAAGACATGCACAGTAAGAGAAATGAAACTAAAGTTCCTAGTCATCACCTCCTGCCTTACATAAAGCAAGCCTGAAAATTTTTAAGTAAATTCCCTTTAAAAAGCACGAGGCTTAAATTCATCCCCTTTCTGGTTCTCTGTAATCATTATGTTGTATTTTCCTAGAATTCAGTATCTATATTGATTGACTTCTCACTCAGTAATGGAGTTCTGTATTTTGCTTTGAATCTATGTGTATTACTTATGTCTTATTCTATTAAATAGGATTTACATTTAGATTCCTTTGATTGTCTGAATATATGCTATTTCTTTCCAATTGCATTCCTTTTTTTTTCTATTTCAAGTTGCACTTAGATATAACATTTAGTTTTGTCCACTTTTTTTCAATGTTGTTTGACAAACTTTGACACGTGGTGTTTATTTTCCATGACAGAAAAGTTGTGAGAGACTCTTGCAAGGAACTTCTGAGCCTGTCATTAACAACTCTAGCTTGTTTATCTTTCTAGAAAAACCACTTCTTCCAGCTCTCTGACAATTAAGAAGAAAGATACCTGGGAATGCCTAAGCAGTTATAATCTTGTAGAACTGATCACAACTCACGTGCATTGATTTATTTTTAGTAATATTTCCACAGAATTAACAGAAGTGAAATGAGCATAGAGACGGTATTTTTGGTTTCTCATGAGTTGAATCAGGACTTACCAGTGTTTAGTACTATACAAAGAACTGGTAAGATAAATTTTGTAACTAAAGTTTATAGAAATAGCATGAGACATGCTCTAAACACATCATAATTAGAATATGAGATGTATAGCAATGATTAATTACAGTTAATGATGTGAACAATTGTATACTGCTCTTCTGTTTTGCAGCTTCGAGTTTTCAAGTTGGCAAAATCTTGGCCAACTCTAAATATGCTGATTAAGATTATTGGCAACTCAGTGGGAGCTTTGGGCAATTTGACCCTGGTGCTGGCCATCATTGTGTTCATTTTTGCTGTGGTTGGGATGCAGCTGTTTGGGAAAAGCTACAAGGAATGTGTCTGCAAGATCTCTAGCGACTGCGAACTTCCACGCTGGCACATGCATGACTTTTTCCACTCTTTCTTGATTGTATTCCGAGTGCTGTGTGGAGAATGGATAGAAACGATGTGGGACTGCATGGAGGTTGCAGGCCAAACTATGTGCCTTACTGTCTTCATGATGGTCATGGTGATTGGAAACTTAGTGGTATGTAATCAGTGGGAATTTTTAAAACATGTAAGAATGTATTTCCTGCTTTTCGCAGTTTAGAAATCAGAAATGAAGACTCTAAGAAATCAAGTGATTCATTTGCCCTTTCTGAAAGCCAGGTTCAAGTATACCTTGATAAGCTATGAAAAGTGGGTAGTTTTTTTTTTTTTTTTTTACTTCTTTTAAATCTTTAGTGATTTTGTAACCTCTTTAGTAAGATCATAGCTGAATTATTTTAATATTTCCATTAAAAGGCCTTTAAAAAAATCCAAGTTAGACCATTGTTGCAGCCAGTTAAACTGCCTAGTCTCAAATAGTTATGAGAAATAGTTGGTCATGATAATATTTATATTTCTGGATGGCTTCTTCCAATTTCAGTCTTGTTTCTGAATCAAAATAACGTGGCTGTTCAATTTTTTCTCATAAGTAGTTTAGAAGTCATCAATTATTTCTTTCACTGCTGGCCTTTTAATTACTCCCAAATAGCATTCTAGAGACACAAGTATTAAATAGTATGGAATAGTTCCACTCCGTGTCTTACACACAACATTCCTCATTATATATCCCCAAATGACATTTCAGTACTGGTATTGTTTTCCTGATGCACTCTATATGTTTATTTCTGCAGCACTTCTGCCTTGCTAGCTTTTAACCCTTCTGTATATACTTATGTTTTATTTTTCCTACCCAACATTTCCTACCAACATTTCCAATATTTAATGTATGTCATTAAATGACATACTGGTTTTGAGTAAAAAGCAGCTTGCCCTAGTTATTCCTAATTGTAGTATTTTCTTATTGAGTAGTACCATCACTTCTCTCTTTGATACCATGCAAAAAAATTTATAAATATGTATTAAATTTTATAAATATGCTTTTTCACAGAGATATCAAAATACCGAGTTTAACCAGACTAATTTGAGACTCCTATGGCATACCTTCTAAACATACAGCAAAACTGAACAGAAATAATTGATAAATATTTGTAACTATCGTTTTTAGTGTAGTTTTCACTTATGCTAACATAATTACATATAGCCCAAATTCGTCTGCTGTGTTTGTATTGTGTAATGACAGTATGAAAAAGCTTCCTAAGACCAAGGTATATCTTAGGATTCTTTACCTTGTAGGCAGTTTTCTGGCACAAAACAAAAATGATATGGTACAAGTATTCAGGACAATTGTATATTTTGTTGTATCCTGAATTTAGCAAACTGAAATTATGGTCTTCTGAACTGTAGAAGACTGGAGTCTGCCTACATACCCCTTGTCTGTGAACACTGCTGAAGAAATAACTTGCATCTCTTGCATACTATATCATGTTATATCCTTTTTCCTTATGGCATTTTAGAGAGCATATGTGCAAGTCTTCCAGTGTGGAGTAGAAAGGAGAAATTCGAGGGTTAAATTTTCACCTATATTGATCAAGATATGTAATTTAAAAATATTTTCAGCAAGTTATAAAAAAGTACCAGAGATAAGAGTAGCAAGAATGTGGGTTGGATAAAGTTCTTGTTGTGATATATAAATTGTCATATCAAATAACGCTTAGTCAAATTATTTTGTGACTTAAAAATAAGAGATTCAAAATATTATATCGTTACTGTCTTTCAGGTACTCAACCTGTTTCTGGCCTTGCTCCTGAGCTCCTTTAGTTCAGACAACCTTGCAGCTACAGATGATGATAATGAGATGAACAATCTACAGATTGCTGTGGCAAGGATTCAGAAGGGTATAGATTTTGTGAAGAGAAAAGTGCGTGAATTCATCCAAAAAGCCTTTGTTAGAAAGCAGAAAGTTTTAGATGAAATCAAACCTCTTGAAGACCTGAACAACAAAAAAGACAGCTGTATTTCCAACCACACGATAGTAGAAATAGGAAAAAACCTTGCCTACCTTAAAGAAGGGAATGGAACTACCAGTGGCATAGGCAGCAGTGTGGAAAAATATGTTGTTGATGAAAGTGATTACATGTCCTTCATAAACAACCCAAGTCTCACTGTGACAGTACCAATTGCTGTTGGGGAATCTGATTTTGAAAATTTAAATACAGAGGAGTTTAGCAGCGAGTCAGACCTGGAAGAAAGCAAAGAGGTAAGACTACTTCTATCTTAAAAATTCTCTGATTCATGTTAGTTTCCTGAAATTACTAGTGTTGAATAAAAATCTATACTTAATTACTGTACATAAGAGTATGAACACTTGTAAATGTATTTGAGATAAACTGATGTTAAGATTGCAAATTTTGAATGATAGTACAGTATTGTACTTCGCTTAAAAATCAAGCTAAGATATATATATTTTCAATAATATTTTCTTTTCCCCCCTATTTTATTGTATTTATTCACTAAGAAGAAAAAGGACCAATTTAATAGCCTTGACAAAATGTTGGAAAGAGTTGTGCAAGTTTCTCCATATTTACTTAATCAGTATAGTTATTTGCTTCTTCCTGCTTTCTGGAGAGCTTCCTATCAAATTAATAGTTTATTCTGATGCTTTTAACCTTTTTGATACAATTAAAAAAAAATCACAACCGTTTGGATACATCATATTGCTGCTCTGGACTGACATCATTAGATAATTTCATATGTATCACTAATAACCATCTGATAGTAGCTGAACTGCTGAAGAAGTGATGTCCTTGCATTGAAAAGTTATAAAGCTTTATTTCTCAGTACGGTATCCTTTCATATATCTACTCACTGTCATTTTTTAAACTTTAACATGTTTGCATCTGTTATCTACTGTGAAAATAATAAAAGGCACCTGTGGCACAACATGGTGCCCAGTGGATGTCTCCAAGCTAACATTTAGTGAGTAGCAGAGGATGTCAAAGCTTTCATTACTGTTTTAACCCAGTGCTCTGTGCAATTGTGTATGGTGGAGGCACACCATGTCAACTGTAATTAGTCTGTGCTATGCTCAGTACTAATGCTAGTTCATTCAGGATTAGCATGGGCATTTTTGAACAGTACTGCATGCTGTGATATAGACACAAACAAACAGAAAGATGTTCATAACGGATTTCTTCACACTTGAATCCAAGGGTATGAATATGGATAAGATTCTATTAGTTCTTACTCCAAGATTCTTGCACTGTCTGCATCACACATTTAGTCATATTTTTTTGTCTCTCTTCAGACTATTCTTTATTGTTCTTTTCAAAAATATTTTTTTACAGATTGTCTGCATTACTGTCTATCTTACTTTTCATAACCATGCATTGCATGTACAACAGAACAGTTCTTTTAGTTTGGCCTTCAGTTATTTTGTGTAATAAAGAGGTTGATTATGGAAAAAGTTCTTGGTCTTCAGTCTAGTATCAAAGATTCCATTCTATCCTGTTTAGGATGAGAAACAGAATCTTTTTTCAGGCACCTTATGAGAAATAGGGCTAGCATATTGTTCTGTCATTCCTTTCTCCATTGTTAGCATTTCAAACTTTACTGCTAACTAAGGAACAGCAAATTCCACTTCTAATGTAATTAAATTCTGCCTGACAGTGAGATTTCCTATTATGTTTGCATGTCATAATAATGGCACAGGTTATTTTTCTCTCTTGTAAATCATGTAGTTTCTTGGCACAGGCCTATACCTTCTTGGGTTTGTTCTTTTTTTTTTTTTGTTTTCTTTCTTATCATCTTCAAGTAGATCTATGATTTTCAGTCTTTTCATTGCTTAACAACTAGTGATATCCAGAGGATGTACTGAAAGTTTGGGAATAAAGGGCCGTAAGTTAAATTTCAGTACTAGGAAATGTAATACTTTGGATTTCTTCATCACAAGAAGAAATATTTATTGCTATCTTAGTGGAGTAACAAATATTAGCCTGTATTCTGCAGTGGTTTGTAAAGTTAGTGTAGTATTTCAATCCATTTCAACAGTGATGGCAGACTAAGACGTTATTGATAGAATATTCTAAATATTGCAGTTGGAAAGTATGAAGAAGATATTGTTAGTTTATTTTGCAGATATATTGTAACTGACAGTGACGCTTCAGATGATATTATTGCATGATGGCACTGAAAGAAAATTTTCTGACAGGTGTAGTATTGAGATGTTAACTGCTAAGTCCTGATAGGATCAGAAGCTTGCACTCAGGAAAACATTAGTCTAAACTCCCCTCTCCTCACTTCTTTGCTCTCCCGTCCACATCCCCGTGTTAGTAAACCATGATTTAAGGTGTGCTGTAATGCTTTCCCTGCACTTGTTCTTTTTAAAGTTCTGAAGCTATGTACATAGTAGCTGAAATATTATCAAAATGAATTATAGCTCTGATAATTTTTAATTGACTACTTCTCTGTGAAAAGTAATTTGGAAATGTAGTTGAATTGCACGAATTAAATACTCTCTGTCATTCCAATAACAGGAAGAAGTACTTTAAACATTTTCATTAGTGATTATTAAATTATTTTGATGAAATCTGAATCTGAAATCTACTTTTGAAAATGTAGGGAAGTACTCTCCATGTTGAATCTGCAACTATTGCACAGAAAATGATCTGTGATTCACTGAGCAAGAAGGAACATGACTTATGGCAGTGCCAGTAAACACTGACATCTGTTTTGAGAAATCTTTCTCTGCTATAAATTCTGTTTTTAAAATTTTAACATCAAATAGTAGATAAAATACTCTTACTGCAGTTTTTTATCTCAATTCTAATTCCTACTCTTCACTAGATGATTCTTATCAACTATGTTTTTTGGTGATGAGAAGAATAGAGGCGTATTAATTACACAACTAAAGCTCTGGTCATGAAATTAGCAAAAGATGACTTTTTTTTTTTTTTTTAATTAAAAAGTGACAGCAAATGACTTTTTGTTCAAGACTTCATGTTTTTTGTCATGCCATGATGTGCCTTTATGTGCCCTAACATGCCCTCTCATGTGTTCCCATTTATGTGAATCTGCTGTTGCTGACTGTTGATCTGCAGACACCTTATTGCTTACATATGCAAATTAGAGGTGCTCAAGATAGAAATTGGCACCAAACCACCTTCAGTTAGCAGAATACCAAACGAAAGGCTGCAAGGTCATCTGGCCAGATCCTGATGAGAGAGAGTGTCTGTTTGCTTTTATGCATGTCTGTATATAAACATGAATACATGTATTCCTTGTGATGTAGGGCAATAAGATGAATTTCTACAGATAATTATAATTTATTAGCAAGTTTTAATTAAGCAGATTAATGTTTGGTGAATCATTGTTATAACATACATCTTTTCTAGTATTCTGATGAAAATAAAAACTTGCTTATACCCTTCTAGAAACAATACATACAATATTGCACATGCCAGTAGGTATGAATTTACGTTATGAAAAGCTGACCAGAATTTTCTAGAAGATTGTATTTGAAACCTAAAAAGAAATAATTATGAAAACATTGTGTCCATAGGAACTTTACTGGTTGAATACATTGCAATAATGAACACACCCTAAATAAACCGTTACCATAAAAGTAGGCTCATTAGCATATATGGGGCATTATGCTGAGACTGTTATCCTGCTCATGTAGACTTGAGACACCCTGCTGCTTTCCAGCATGAAAGCTGTAAATATATGTTTTCATTTTTAGCTTTTTAAGTACTATGGGGATGGTATATGTAGAAAATTTTGAAGTGCATGTATTCTGTGTAATAATTAGATTTTTATTCTTAGTATAACTTTCAGGCTCACAACTATGGCGTGCAGAATTACAAGGTATTTTTAAATGCCTTAAAGAATGTGATATCTCCTAGTTCTGTTGCAGACATCACAATAGTGTATATTTTACTTTAGGCAGCATTCAGTAATCTAAAAGATACTTACTGTCTTGTATTCTCACATATATTCATATTATTCTGAACTACTGAAAAGTAAATGTATTGGATCTTTACTCAGCCAATATAATTGTATAAGAATTTCCAGCGCAAAAAAAACCCACAGAGGTGCTGTGTCCTGAACTTCATTTCCTACCATTCTTACTTCTCACAGGAGTAGAACCAAGCTGGATCAGTCAAGAGTGCAGCTCTGGTACTTTTAGTCGAGGCAGAGCATCGTGTCACCAATTTTACACAGGTTACCTAAGCAAATTATACATATATATGTTATATAATCACTTTTTAATGGATATTGACTGGCCTGCATGTTTTTCAGCTAACCTGTCCCATTCATTGCAATAAAGTACAAACATGCACAGCTGCTCTCTGCTGAGCCACAGGACTTGCATCACAGCATGGTCAGGCGAGATTGGCAGCCCCAACATTTCTATGGTTTAGATGCCATACTTTTCATTATATTCTAACTGTATTTGGCAGTGCATGCTATGTACCTTTGCCAATCTTGTTGGTAAAATTTTCAGGATTCTAGTTTTGAAGGGTTTTCTTTCCTTTCATAGGAAGACAGGGTATATAATTCACCAACTTTCTCTTAAGAATCTTAATAAGACCATTTGTAAATTGTGTTGATAATGAAGGGCTGTTAATTGGTTTGGAAAACTTTCATAATATTGTATTCTAGATTGTAACATTGGTAACTTGCAAGCTCATGATAGCCGTCATTATTTTTTTACAAGTTTCCTTAGAAATGCTTTTTTTTAGTAGTCATGTAAGCATTTATTTAGTTTGGAGGTTAATATACAGTATTTGAAGCACCATTAAGCATGAAATCATTTAATTTCCACAGTCAAAGCATGTGACCATCATTTGTTTAAAAAAAAAAAAAAAAAAAAGCTTATACTAAATGGGTGTTTGGCTGGTCAAACATTCAGAGATCAGTTCTGCTCTTACTTACACCCACACTTACAAGTGTAGAGGTGCAAAGAGAAAACTGATGACAAAAATCTGACCCAATTCAGTCTTTCCATAGCTCTTTAATTTATGCTTACAAAAGACTACCTCCCCAGACATCTAAAATTGTCTGCCCCGAGAAACTTAAGGTTATTCTTACCTTATGGGTAACAAATACAGTTCAGCAGTCCAGTGAGTAAGTTGCAGTGTTTGGACCAAAAGGTCTTCAGTTTCAGTATGATTTGTATCTCACATATTAAATGTGATCCTAACATTTATAACACCATGGTGCAATATAACGTTGCTTTCAGTTTGGTAAAAAAAAAAAAAAGTAGAGTTAAAATGCACTTATTAATAAATAAATAGCTTTTTATCTTCTCTTTTGTAATGATAATTTACATGATTAGTCATACTTTGATTTACAAATATTCAATTATTCAAAATTCTTTCCTACTCTGAAAAATTAAGTCTTTGGTTTGTTTATGAACTGATCACATCCCACTGTCATATTATGTGTCATAGGGAATGACATTAAATTGTGAGATATTGTTTCACCTTGTAGTTAGCTTAATTAATCTTTATAGACAGCAGTCCCATGCTGTTTCAGAAATATCCTTCCACTATTTGTGGAACAACAAGTCTGCTTTTGCAAATATTTGCACTGCTACTTATGATGCTTTTGCCTTCATTGAACACCCTTGCAAATATCTTCATTTATCAATGCTCATGAATGAGTAGGATAAAGTAAATATGAATATCACTGCAATTCAGAGAGGACTGTATTTTAAGGATCATGCTTTTCTGCAGTATTTGCAAAATCAGCATATAATCATTAAGCCTTGATTCACAATGTTCTGGGTTTTCTTGAACTGATGGAGTTATTATGCCTTACTGTATAAGCATTAGAAACAGTGACATCCAAATTCTACTTAGCTATACCAGTGGAACTACAATGATATTTAGCCACCTGGTCATTTTTGTAGGTTATGTAGCTGTACGGGAAACAGACTGTGTACGTTTGAACATCATATTACTATACAAGACAGAGATCATCTCATCTTTATAGTGACATACAAATAGTACAAATAGCAAGAAAAACATGTATTTCCCATTATTTAACATTTTCACAGGTTTGGGAGGAATGGAAATTAATGCAAAGCAAAAATAGTGGTTTCCCTTAATGCCATCTTACTGCTTCTTTCTATTCTGCTCTTTGCTCCTTCTGTCACTTAAATTTTGATTTTAACAGCTATTAGTTGCATCCTGGCCAATCATGAAATTTCAGGCTTCATTAAAAGAGTTTATCTAAGAGCTGTTTAACTTCTCTGTGATAATTATTATGGAAATAAAGAAAGAGATATTAGAAGCTCAAAGTGGCCTGGCTGTAAGTGAAGCAGAATTGTATGACGCTATGGGATGTTGTGAAGGTTCAGAAAGTAATTTATTTCAAAAACTTCCTGACCTAAACTTGGCTGCTGCTTTTTGCAATGCTTCTCTGTTAGGCAAGCTGCTTTCCACTTTTAGTTTCTATCTTGAAAGCTAAACTAAAAACTCTCTCTCATCCTGTACTGTATTGCTGATGAAAGCATGACTGGCAGTGCTGTTGGTAAGCGTGACATAAAAGATATGTGTAGCTATGATAATCAGTATATCGCTGCTTTTGAACCATGTGTTACTGTCTTCTGTGAAGACACAAAGTACATTCTGAGTTTTTGAAAAGTAGATTCCTCTGAGAATAATTTCCTTATCATGCTCTTCAGAAAACCTTTTTTTTTTTTTTTTTTTTTCAATAATCTAGAATCATAGTACTTGAAGAGTGTCTAATAGTTGATAAATATCCTATAGTCTGGGTGACTAAATACTTTTGAAATCTAGAGGCATGGTATCAAAAAAGGCTCAGAAAGGACTTGCTAGCATTATCAAAGGTAAACTTTGGTATTGATGATTATCTTGTTGTTACAGGTTCATTCTTTTGAAAAGCTGTATACATATGTGGTGTATAGCATTGCCAAAATCCAGTCTTTGTAATGCTGCTGAGCAAAGAAAAGAGTTTACTGGGTGCAAAGGTAACTTTTAGATATGTTCTGGTGAAGAGCTGGGGCATATGCTAGATACCCAACATATCAGGGTCTGCCACTGAGGACAGCTGATTTTTTTTACTGTGTGGACACTGAAATTCCAGTTCAGTGAAATAAAAAGTCTTTTTATGTGCTAAAGCATATGGACAAGACATAATCAACAATAACATGACTTATTCCCAGGTGAGTCTTTATTAAATACATAGAAATCAGTGCAATGTCCCTTGGTAAGTTGCTCTATAACAGAAGAGAAATTGGCTGTGGAAATATATGATTATTACTGACAACTCTTCTAGGCACACTGACCTCAATTGATTTGGTGAGATCTTAAGATATAATATCATAGAACCTTCAGAGCTGTTTATAATGCATACAATTTTTTATAATTATACAAAATGCTGCATAATGAATTTAGTTTTAAAACAAAAACAGAAAAATAACCGTTTATGTTGAAAAAAATAACTGTTTTTCTTCCCTACGTGATACTTAATTATTACTGAATTTATTGAATAATGTTTGTAGTCTACTCATTCATCTATTGATCTGTGTGGAGTTAAATTCAGGTGTACAAGAACAGCATGCTAAAGAAATACTGTTACAGCAACAATGGAAGATTTAACAGAATTGTTGGTGGGAAAAGGCATTTTATTGTTGTGTTTCAAATATCAGCTGCTGATTTAATTTAGCATTTTTCTGTTTAGCTTAACTTCTGTGATTATTATTGCAGCTCTTTACAAGAAGCATACCAGATTTTCAATGAGAAGAGGCTTGTAAGATAAAATTCACCGTAGATACTGCCCCACAGAAATAAAGATGGCTTTCTGATGTACCTGATAATTGACTGTTCTACTGTCTCATTTTCTAGCTTTTCTTCCTGATCATTTTGATCCCTCCTAATTTTTCATATTGAGTTATCTATTAGTCTTGAGCATTTTCAATAATAGGAATTCATTATTCCTACTTAAAATTAACATGTTGATTAAGCTTACTGCGTAATATCTGAGTTACTAAATTCTTCCTTTTTCCTGTAAAAGAATGGACAGGACAGTAGGTCCTTCAAATTTATATTTTAACCAGATCATGATTTTTGTTTGCTCTGCTACTACTGCAGCATTCTGCTAAAAATGCTGTCCAGACTGGAATGATGCAAGCAATATTTTAAGAAAAGTTTACAAGCAGATAGTCACTTCTCAGTTTAAAAGTGATTTATTGTATAGTATTGATAAGCATTAATTTTGATAGCATATGTACATTTATTTGGAATGTACCTTGAGTTTACAGTGTTTTTGCCCTTTTCTCAAACTGATGATTGACTTCCACGTATTTTTATATGCTGTGGTCCTTAATTACAGAATAAGTATTTATCCCATACTTTCCATCTTCACCATTGTAGAGGCAGTATTCCATATGACCAAACTGCCATGTGTTGCCTGCAGGTTTGAATTAGATTGCAATTGGAGACTTTTAAATGCTAATCTGCAAAAAAAGTGTGCATCCATGCGTGTACATTGGAAATAAACTCACAGATGCTATATGCTTATGCACAGACTTAAGACATGAATATGTAAACGTTTCAAAGAAATGAAAAGGGTGTGGATATCGCTGCAATTACCTGCATAATATACCATACAATAAATGTTTTGGTTTGCTTTGTCTTCCTTCTCTAAAATGTGGTCTATGAGTGTACCATGGTACACGGAAATCATAGTTAAGCCTGTGTCAAAATCATGATATATTGTCAAATGTCTTTTGATAAATTCAGAATGAGTAAGAAACAATTTTTTCTTTGCTTAAAGAACGTACTGAATCTGGGTGGCAGCATAAAATTACCTTAAAGTTTTACATTCTGTATTCACATACTATTACTGTATACATTTCCTTTACAAAACCTTTAGAAGTTAGAGCTTCTTGAACATGTTTTAAAGGAATAATGCCTCTAACTTAAGTTTTAACTGTCAGCAAACATGTCTTTAACATTTCCATGGATCTTACCTCTGTCTAATATTATTTCCCCACAGAATGTATTTTAACTCTGCTTACATCATTCCCTTTAAAAAATTAGCTACTTATCAGTGCAGCCATTTTACTGATGTTATACTTCACATAGTGATAACATTAGAAGAGTCATAGAATGCCATGATCAAACTACTTTTACTTATTATAGTACTCATATTTGTCTGTTGCCAACACAATATCGTGGTGTGAAAGAGAAGATTTGGATTATATTATCAGTATGATTAATTGGTTCAGTATTGTATTATAACAGTATTGTTTTTAAAGCATTTGTTTTCACTTGAATCCTCCAAAAGTTTTTTTTTTTTTGTCTTATAGTTACTGGACATGTATGTGTGCTGTAACAAAGTAATAAGTAGTTTCAAAGTGCACAATAAAATCAGAAAATGCATTGGCAACAGAGAATGCAAAATAACAGCTACTGCTCTTAAATTAATGTGATGCTCTTTTAGAAATAGAAATTTATCCTGTACAATTCATAATATGTGTTTTCATGTCAATGATAATTAAAAGTTAATATTCCAACTTTTTAGATTATACAGTTTTGATAGAATAACATTTACTTGGGACATGAAAATACATCTATACAGCTTGTTCTTGGTTTGGTCATGACTTTGGAAAAGTTATTTGTATTAACACAAACTATATGAAGTGTGATCTAAAATGCAGCCACATGATTGGAATAATAAAGCAGTACAAACTGTGGAAGGCACCCATTCCTAACTTATAGGAATTTTTTTTAAGATTTCTTGTATGTGGCTCAGAATAGTAGTCTAAGTATTTCAGCAATTCCTTATATGAAAACATGAAAATATTTCATTGAGGGGGAATACGTAATACAATTTTTCTAATCTTGTGACCTCACCTGTAGTAGAGCAATTTGGCATTATATATTGTATATCAAAATTATTATTTTAATTTCAGAGCATGAAATACATGCAAAATATTTTGATATGCATTTCAAACATTAACGTCTATTCAAAATAATTTAAATTTGAAAAAATAATGGTATATGTGGGTTTTAATTCACAGAAATTAAATGCCTCCAGTTCATCAGAAGGTAGCACAGTTGATATTGGACTACCTCCAGAAGGAGAGCAGCCAGAAGTAGAACCTGAAGAATCTCTGGAGCCTGAGGCTTGTTTTACAGAAGGTAGGAAAAGCAAAATATATTCACATGATAAGGCCTAATTTTGTTGGTGTGGGCTGGGTTCTATTCTCAGTTGAAATCAATAAGCTGACTTGTGATTACAATTATATTTTTTTTATATGAGTATCTCCTTCGTAGGTGCTGTTGTGGTGCTCACTTTCTCCTTGATAGATATTATAAAAGTTACAGAACTTCTATTTCAAATATTGAAAGTTAGGCCCTCAAATATTCAGAAAGATACTTATTTACAGCCATATATTGCAGTAATTCTGAAATGAGCCGAATTGCTTTTGTTCATCTGTAATTCCTATTAGCCTTTTTTTGACATCTCAATTAATTATCACACTTAGGCTGTGTGCGAAGATTCAAGTGTTGTCAAGTCAGTGTAGAGGATGGGAAAGGGAAAATCTGGTGGAATCTTAGGAAAACATGCTATAAGATTGTTGAACACAACTGGTTTGAGACCTTCATTGTCTTCATGATTCTCCTCAGCAGTGGTGCACTGGTAAGTTAAGATGGAACAACTGTGTCTATTTTAGCAAGCATTTGGAGTTACAATTCATTTTATAGCTACAGTAAACATCAGAATTTAATATCCAATTCAGTGATGTTCTAATGCCTATGTATATGAACAAATATTTGGCATATATTGTGGTGAACTTGTAAGTTTTCTCTCAGGCTATGAAAGAAATTGTTAGATGAGTTAAAAATGTAGCTACTGTTCATGAAAATAAGAAATCAGCTACATCAGTCTGGTGCTCACATCTCCATATTCTTTTTATATACTAGTAACTCTTTTTTCTCAGAAGAGATGCATAGAGTATGATTTGATTGCAGAGCTAGGAAGATATGAACAGCAACTTGAATTGCAAAATGAGATGTAAGGTATGATAATGATTCAATCAGTTTTTTTTTGCCAAATTGACCTTAAATCAGGTACACTGAGTAAGTACAGGAGCAATTAGTCTCTCATAGCAGGAGCAAAATACAGTGCACTTGCTACACTTGCATTTCAGGTTGCATTGATTCACTGTTGATGTAGATCTTTCCTTTTGAAATTTCTGTTTAGAATTGCTTTGTGGGTTGTGCGTATAGTTTGGGTTCAATTACTCATTTCTCAAAATTATATATCACAAGGTATTATTAAATTTCTAATGTAATATGAATAATTTTGATATAAAGTTTTGATACAAAGTTGGAACTGTCAAAGGGAAATCCTTATGCCAATAAGCTATTGCTATTCATGGAAACGAATGAAAATGTGATTTGGAGAATAGTATTACAGTAAGTTTCATGAATCATTGTCCAGCTCAGCTGAAAGATGAGTACTACAATGTTATGAAGACTATGGTATTAAGTGAAAGGATTTTGGTAAGAATTTTGGTAAGAATATGTGGCTAATCATCACGTATATCTTTTCAACTCAAATACTCTGTTGGGTACTATATCCTGCATTGCAAATTAGGAAGTCATTTAATTATATCCTCAAAAATCTTTTTCACAGGCATTTGAAGATATATACATAGAACAACGTAAAACTATCAAGACCATGCTGGAATATGCTGACAAAGTTTTTACTTACATCTTCATTCTGGAAATGCTTTTAAAATGGGTGGCTTATGGCTTTCAAACCTATTTCACTAATGCATGGTGCTGGCTGGACTTCCTGATTGTTGATGTATGTATTCTTTTCCATATCATGTACCACAAGCTCTAAAAATCAGAGGATTATGTGTTTAGATAAACATACTGCTCGAGCCAAAGGAAGTTCTGTTTTAAAATTGCTGTTGTGATTTGCTTTATAATTCTGTTTGGAAAAGAAAAATTATACAGATGTACTTCTTATTCTAGATATTTTTTTTCTGATATTCTGTAGTTTTATGAAGTTATTGAGCTTTATTGAAAGTATGCTTTTTTGGTAATTTTGCTGTGTGGAATGGATGTTGCTGATCTTCATGAGTTTTAACTCTATGTGGAATTTGAGTATTTGAAAGCAATTGATTTGAAAGTTTCTAACTTTCTACTGCTTTAGTGTGTATCCTATCTCTTAGTGTGATGAAAGAAAAATACTGCTAGGAACTCTCAGTACTACTCAGTACTTTTGTGCTTTTAACTGTATCACACATGCAACCTTAAACAGTCACTTAGAGAGCTATAGCTGAGCTCCCTTGAAATGGGTACTCCAGAGATTTTCAAAATGCTGCACCACCAAGCAGATCACATTTTCTGAAGGACCTAGTGCACAGAGTATTGTAATTTCAAGTCTTAACTGCCAAACAGTGTATGCATATTACTGGGTAGCAAAAAATGGAAGACTACAGATCTTTAGCCATGTAGCAGACATCCATTTCCCTTCCATCCTCAATATCCTGACTACATCTGTCTGTGCTAAAAGGGCATCACTCAGTTCTGCATGTGAAATTCCCATAGAATGCAAGGTAAGAGCGTGTCTTGACTCTCTTGTTCACTTGTTCTGATCAGCAGCAGAATTCTGTAGAAACCACTGCATACCTCCCTAGTATTAAAGTATGATAGACCAAGAAGTGTTTATTACACAGAGCTTGGCAAACATTCTAATTTTATATCCATATCATCCCTAGAGATCCTATGCTAAAATATGTCTAGGTGCCATGTTAGAATGCTGTGGTTGAGTAAACCCCTGTGAAATATTTAATGGCATAAGATTATGTAAATCATCAATCAGTAGTGTTCTACAGAGGCTTCGTACTTTACATTGTCTCTCTATGTTCACTGTATTTGTCAAAATTATTCAATTCTTATTTGATAATCTCTGGTTTAGTTACTGCAGTGAACTTTATGAATATCTTTCTGAGATTTTCATGGGAATCTTTCTCTATAGCAATTGTTTGCATGGAAAAAAAAAAAAAAAAAAAAAGAACAAAACCAAAACCACAACAATTTCCAGAGTATTTTTTTCAAGTGTTACGTTGGAGGAGTGAAATAACTAAGCAAAGAGGTTAATGTGGAAATGACAGAAATGAGAGAACAGGAAGGCCAAAAGAGGCATTAAATTGCAGTAGATGTTAAAAATTTTCTTTACTGGGACCATTCCTTCCAAATGGTCTACTATAAATACATTTTTAAGGATTACTGATGAAAGGTAATTGTATTATTTATTTTACAGCTATTCTGTTTTATTTAATCATCTGTCTGCAGACCAGACCAGCGTTACACAAGTCAAAATTGATGAAGTTGTTAAAGGATTCACAGGGAATGTAATGAAGTGTGGATATGGCTAACAGTGAAGTTCCCTACCATTATCTAACAAACAGTTGGTTATCAGTTTTGATTAGTCTTGCTAAATCTGAGCAGCACTGGTAGCTACGGCTGTTGTATAAGATTTTCTGGACGCTAGAAATTTACATTTGACCAAAGGCCAGGTCTGAATGTAGTTTTTGAGAGCTTTTACATTCTCAAGTTCTGAAGATAACATGGAAAGTCTTGTCCTAAATTGAGCATTCCAATTCACCCAACTTCTGCAAATTTTCTTTTTGCATGCGACTTCATTTTTCATTAAATACCACCAAATATTGGCTGGTTTATGTGAATTTAGAAGACATTTGTATACCATTCTACAAAGATGATTTCATCAACAGGTACCTAGGATATACTTTTATTCTGTTTTGTCTGACTTAAAAACTTTCTGCATTACAGAAGGATTCCTAGAGAAAGAGGTCTACCCTTGAATCTTCTTTGAAGTTCAGGGCACATGTCATCCCACCATATGTATCAAAGGATATACAAGATGAATGAGCACTATTGCCTTTCTGTTTTTGTGTAGGTCTCTTTGGTTAGCTTAACAGCTAATGCCTTGGGCTACTCAGAACTTGGTGCGATTAAATCCCTTAGGACACTAAGAGCTTTGAGACCTCTGAGAGCCTTGTCGCGATTTGAAGGGATGAGGGTAAGAAAAAATGAAAGAATTTGAAATAATGCATGCATACACAGAAGCAATGCATGCAGAATAATCAGTGACAAATCCATGCAAAAATGCTGCACCATCATCTTATATATTTTACATTTATCACTAACATATAAGCAAAAGACTTCATCTGCTTATATGAATTCATGTGTTATTGCACACATTGTAACATTTATTTAAGTTTGCTGGCCTTTCAGCAAATTTCATGTTTTCCTGAAGGCCCAAGGGTTTATCAACTGCATGGATCTCTGGAATTTTACTACATGACTGAATTTATCCTATGTGATTAAATCCTCTTACAGCTGAAATAGTTTAAAAAATCAACGTTTCCTCATAAAAGTATGAGCACATATACATATATATGCATACATGTGTTTTCCTACAAGTATAGAATGTCATATCCATAGTCCATCAAAAATTTTTTAACATACTATTATGAAAATATTAATTGGCAATTTCTGTTACAAATTAAAAGCTTTGTTATGAATCCATATGTAAGAAAATTGGCAGTGATAAAATGCCTTCACTCCTTCAGAGTAGATGACTATTGCATTCTACTTGAAACAGCATTTGTAGCACACTGAAGATGGAGCTGATGTTTTCTTTTATGATTTCTGACTTAAACTGATTGCTTACTGCTTTCTGTATTGACTTTAAAATGTTGATTGTAATCTGCAGAGCACTAAGAAGGCTGAAAACATATGGGAAGACATTTTTGCTGGCAGAGCTGGATAAGTTTGAGAAGTTACTATCTACAGTAGTTATTGCTGTAACAGTTACCAAAGCTGAGACCCTGATTTGCCCTAATTGGCTCTCAGTCTATTTTAGTGCGAAGTCAGATTAGTGATTAGTTCAAATCATTTCTTCAGTATACTGGAACAAAGGTCTGGACAAAGACCTTACATATTCTGCTATGACATGAAAACTCTAGAAAGGTTTCTCTTATAGGCAGTAGTCAACATCTGGAGATAAAAGGCATTTCAGTTCCAGCCACAAGATGCCTGACATATTCATTCAGGGTCTATATGTCTAACTGGAACACATAGCTATAAGTCTAATCAGCAAATGTACCTGAGTTGAAAACTTATTGATGAATTAAGAAGGGTCCTTGTGTGATCTACCTGCTGTGATCACTGATCTTTGAAACCTTGGGTTAAAAGCTTATTAGTAAATTTTTAAGTCAACTACAGCTTCTTGATTTTCTAGAGAAAATGTGATGGAAATCAAAAGACTTCCAACTAAAAAGGAAATAGGTTTTGATATTCAAATGGAAAATACCATGCACTTGCCTCCAACAAATTTCTGAATCTCACAGATGCTTTCTTGGTGGGCTGTCTAGCCACTCTACATTTGCTTTGGTACTCTACCACATCTGTTCTTAAAAATTCCACAGTGATAAGTTACAGGAAAGGCCTGTTAAAATTACATAAAAAAACTTTTCACACAAAATTTTTGCCATGCTTTAAAAAGTATTTTGCCTTATTCTTAGTAAATGTAGATTTCTACCCTGCTTAGTAATTAAGTTTAATTTTTCTTTTTTTTTCCTGAAATTTAGTCTGCACAATACTACCATTTTGAGAGAGCCCTGCATCAGAATATGAATTCTCATAGATTTCCTCAGCGTAATATGTTTTTTTTTTTCCTATAGCATTTTTGAACAAGTTAGAATGCCTGTGTTCTAAGTAGCTACCTGTGCGTAGGTCGCTCTGAAAGTAATACCTCCTATTTATTTCCATGTAAACTACAAGAGATACAAATAGTGCAATAACTCTATTTGATAGAGCATATTCTCAGCTACAAACACTGTTTATCAGCGTAGTCACTAAGATTGGCTATGCATTTTTGCCATTGATGAACAAGAGCCTGCATGCCGCACTTGTAGAAATCTGCATGGCCATCTGGAACATGGCTTGTCTAACATCTGCTGTTTGGTCTCCACAAACATTCAAGAAGCATTAATGAATGTCAGTGGCTGCAGTGTTTTCCTTACACAGGAATACAGTGACACCCGTTTGCTTCATCCACACTTCCACATGACACTTCACATCATTCTGTCAAACTGCCCCTCTGCTGCCATCTGTCATACGGCAACTACATGTATTGGAATATTAGTGGGAAGGTTCAGCCTATGCTGCCATAAACCCAACATCTGCCCCTGATGTTGTGGGACAGCATAATAAAATAAGAGGCATTACTTTCAGAACAGCCGCTGTATTCTCTCTTCTGAACTGAAAAAAAAATATTTGTTTTGAAAATTGCAAAGAAAGTAAAGTTTTCATAGTTCTTTATCTTCTGTGTTTAGGTTAAAATAGGCACGATTCAGGATTTTCAGTTAAAAAAAAAAATCCTTCAGAACTATGCTGAGAAAAATGTCAACATTTGGGATGTTTTATCAGAGAAAGGGCCTGTGTAAAATATCTTTCTAAAAAACACATTAATTGTTGCGTTTTAATCAGAACGATTAGCAAAAAAATTGAGAACACAACTTTGTGTAGCAAATTCATGAAGTGGAAATTTAGTGTGGAAAGAAAAAAAAAAGTAGTGCATTTTGTAAAGATTTGGGAGTTATTTTCCATCTCGTAAATTTCATGTTGATGCTTTGCCTACTGATTTGATCTGGATCTGCTGACTGTGTCTCTTAGTAAATCATCTGAATAAGAAGGAGATCTATGACTTTAGGAATAGATATAATAATAAGTAGTGCATGAAGTTAACTTTAGAATAAAAATAGACATGTTTTTATTTAAGCAATTAACTATTGGAATAACATTTTTATGGATATAAAGAATTTTGGATTATTTAAAAAATCCTCAGTCTTAAGGTTTTAAAGCTAAGTAGCTCAAGTTGGCAAAGGAATTAATTACAAAATGATTTTAAGATCTGATACCTGGAAATTCAAGATATCTCTTCATAATATATTAATTTCTTTGAACTGAAAATATAACGCTATAGTATGGTGTACATATTTTCATGGGCACTTAAAATTACTTCCACTGAGCACAAGATGTGGAGCTTCTGGAACGGGTACAGAGATGATCTGAGGACTAAAGCACCTCTCCTACAAAGGCAGGCTGAGACAGTTGAACTTTGAGAAAAGGCCCAGGGTAGACCAGATACTGGCTTTCAAAATACTTACAGGGAGCTTGTAAGCAGGAAGGAAATCAACTTCTTTTTATACAGAAAGTGACAGGACAAGAGGGAACAGTTCTATATTAAGAGACGAAAAATTTAGATTAGATATCAGGGGGAAATTTTTCACTCATATGGTGGTGAGATGCTAGAATAAGCTGTGGATGTTCCATCCCTGGAGGAGTTCAAGGCCAGGTTGGATATGGCCCTGAACAACATGATCTGGTGCTTGATTTAGTTATTGGGAACCCTGCCTGCGGCAGAGGGCTTAGAAGTAGATGATCTTTGAGGTTCTTCCAACCTAGGCCATTCTATGATTTTATTCTATGACTGTAGTTCTTATATAGATACAAGAAATTCTTTTCTACACATCTAAAAGTTTTAATCCACTGTAGTATTCTCTAGGATCATGGTTTGTTGTGCCTACCCAAATTAATAATTAATAGAAAATCTTCCTCTATTTCTAATTAATGGTAAGCATGTGATGTTTCCACTGCATCTTCCCATCACTCTTGATAATGGAAATAAGTTTTAATTTGCATGTGAAGCTTCAGGAAACTGGACTGTGGGAGTTGAGAATTACAGTGAGACATGATCTGTCTGTGTTCTGTCCTGAGTGCTGTCACTCACTGCTATATAGTGCTAGGCCCATACTACTTTTTTTTTTATTATTATTATTTAAATAAGCAAAGGATGCTCTTAAATCTCTTTTTAATTATTTCTTTTTTTTTCTTTTCACTTGTCCTCCTTTCTTGTGCCCCTACTTTCAATGCGAGCCTGGAGGTATCTAGAAGCTTTTCTCATAATACTCAAAATTATACTTTGAGTGTCTTCAAATGGTACATATTTTAACCTGATTCTGCTATAGCTTCAGGACTCTGACAATACCAGAGAAAGTATGTCGCTTGTGAAATTTAGCAGTAATAGAAAGAATAACATGACTTGACCTGCAGCTATAGTAGAACGAGGAACAGCATTCTCAGGTGTAATGAGACTGAAAACTAGAAAACAAATATCTTCATTATCTATCTCTTTATATTTCAATATTTATTTTTACTAAACAATACTTCTACAGCTAAAGATTCTAATTATATTTTTAATTGTATTTTTTAGGAATAATTGAGATAACCTTAAATAAAAATAATATTTTCTTAGCTAACAGATTTTTGGAAAATGTTACAGAATTGGAAAAAAAATCTGTAGCCGTTCATTATTCCAGTTAGACTTCCCGTTTTAATCAATAACTTCCTAGATCTCCAATTCAAATTAATTCAACATTATTATTAAGGTAATAGTTTCTTTATGTTGGCCTGCTTCTCACAGCCCTGCAAGGGCACATCATTGGCAAATCTGTGGATACAAGTCAGCATAAGAGAGCACTGCTGAAATAGTGAGAATAGATTAATCATTGATCTCTTCCCTGCTCATGAGTGATAAAATGCTGTATTGTTGTTGCTTATTGATTTATAATAAATATTGCTAAGCATATTTTATTATGTTTAACAGATTATTTTGAATTATTAATTATTTATTATTAAAATGTCCCTGTTAGAGATAAATATTTATTGCAATACGTGATTTAAAGTTTGTGGCAAAAAAAAAATAATCAAATGTTCAAGAAGCATGGGAGAGTTCATCCAATGTTCTGTGCCTTAATGGAATCAGAGAATAGCTTATGTTAATCCTAATTTGTTCCAGCATCTAAATTTAACATAACGTGAGTTTAATTGATGTCATAGAAAATTTATAATGTTGTCCAAAGTGTGGATTACCTCAAAGAGGTATTATTTTGACATAAAAGGAGCTCTGAAAGTCAAAGAGGTATTTCTTCTTTTCTTCAGGCCATGTCTACTATATGTTGTACAGGATGGTAGATCTTCACCTACTGTAACATTTGAAGGTTTTATTTTCAGTCATATAAAATAGATATGAATGAAAGTTGATTTGCTTAGATGACTAATTTTGCAAGTAATGAATTCTGTGAAACCCATGAAACATAAACATAAGGCCAGCATTTTTTACAATTAGAAACAGACTAATGTACTATCAGATCTGTTGTAGTACCTATGTCATATAACCTGAGTCAGTCATCTATAATCACATCTATGTAATACCTGATATCCTGCATTTTTTAAAAACAAAATCTGTGTTAGATTCTATGGAACTGATTCAGTTTTTTTTTTTGGAAAAGTGGGCAGAGTTGTTCCATAGTTATTACAAAAAAACTTAAGACCAAAGCTACCTGATTTAGGAGTTCATCAATTTCAGCATTAAATAAATTAAGTCTGCTTTAAGTCCTATCTGCTGCTTTCACTACCAGCATTTTTGTGTTCAGATAGCCTGCTGTTTGAACATGGCTGTTTTTCTGCTTTTATATATAGCCATCCAAATGAACATGGATACATCTCCCAGTTTTATTTAAAAGAAGTCTTAAAATTACTTGCAAGTAAAAATGTGCTCAATAACATTGATTAGGACTGTTTATCCAATAAAAACATTGATTAGGATTGTTTATCCAATAAAAATGTAATAGAGAAAAATTTTTTTGTGCTTGATGCAATCAGTCATTAGAAATATTACAGATACAATTTTGTAGACATATATTAAGTACATATTTTTAAAATTATTGATTAATGCTCTTTGTTTTTAAAGTTCATTTTATATTTTCTTCTTTTTTTTCCCATTACTTAAAGCTTCCATTTGCTTCTGTTTGTATGGTTTTCCTTCTAATTATGCTGATACTTTATCTTTCTTCAAAATTTGTATAGTATTATAATCCAAAAGTATAATACAGATTAATACTGAATTGAAACAAAGAGGTACATTTAAGTCAGTCTAATGAAGATAGTAGTGTTTGTGTTCTTACACTGTATCTGGTTTCATTTGTACACCAGGTGGTTGTAAATGCCCTCTTGGGAGCAATTCCATCCATTATGAATGTGCTTCTTGTTTGCCTTATATTCTGGCTGATCTTCAGTATCATGGGCGTAAATCTATTTGCTGGAAAATTTTACTACTGTGTTAACACTACAACTGATGAGAGATTTGATATCAGCCAAATCAACAATTACAGCCAATGTGAGGAGCTCATTAAAAACAATGAAACTGCCAGATGGAAGAATGTGAAAGTTAACTTTGATAATGTAGGCCTTGGTTACCTTTCTTTACTTCAAGTGGTAAGTCACCACTCCTGAATGTCTGTTTCTCTTTTTATATCTCTGTGGTTTACTTCTAACAGAAAAAGTTATTTCTATTCACTTCTTTCAGGCAGAAATACTTTTCCTTGCTTCTTTGTTTGGCATTATGCCTATAAAAATCCTTAAGTAAATTGTGGAGTATGTGTTTTAAAAATATATACATATATATGTGTGCATATACATGCGTCTGTGTGGAAAACTGTAAGCAGAAATGGATTTTTAACATATATAGAGTTGTTTTTTTTTTAACCTTTCTTCAAATATATATCAGCCTTGCATCTCGGTTCTTCCGATTAGAGATCAGCCTTGCTTTTCTGTTTGATTACGTATATAGTATGCTTCTACTTGTTGGACGTTGAGCTTGGTTTTAAAAGAGATGAACTTGCAGGGGCATATGTGAAAGTTTGGTGCTTTCGGAATTCTCACAGCAGAGATAAAGATCATTAACTTTTAATGATATATTCCTGTTTGTAAAGTCTCTCTAAAATTGTATTTACATATAATTAAAATTCTCACTATATTTTACAAGGTTCTAACTTAAAACTACTGTAGAAAACATGCTTCCCAAGATACTTTGTCAGCAATTTTAAGAATCCTGTGAATTCATATGTTCCAAATTAAATATATTTCTCTTATCTTTCTGATTATTAGCATTTAAATATGTTCTTTAGATTTGGGATCACCCATGCTTATACAATGCAAAGCATTTTAGGGAGGTCCTTCATCATAAATACAAGCTATTTCTTCCTGGCTGTATTATTTCTAATTAGTGTTAATTAATCATGACAAATTTGTTGTCATGTACACAGGATAAATAGTTATTCCTGATCCAGAGAGGTATTCATTTCTGTGAGCTATAAAGTCAAATAAATTTGAATTCTTGCTCAAAAATTCTGTGGTATATCACCTCAACAGTTTATAAGAGTCATCCATTAGAGCCAAGAACTGGGGATAACTCTTATGTGTGGATAAGTCTGTGACACTACATAAATAATACCAATGTAGAAGCTGTAGTGACTAACATAAGAAAAACAAGCAATTAAATTTACCCAGGATGTGTTGAATCTATATTGAGTATACCTACTTTGCTCATACACAGAAAATAATTTGTATCGTGTGTTACTCGTTATATATGAAAGTTCTTAATTTAATATAGGTTGTGTCCTTTATAGTCAAACATTACAATTTGCTTGTGATTCCCATATATGAATAAAACGTACAATGTTTTATTGCCTATTAATATTATACTGAGCTGGTGTTTTGGATTAAATTTTTAAACATGGTTAGTCTTTAGCTCTTAAATGTTTCTGACAAGCCGTTTCCCAGAAAAAGCGTGAGGTAAACACCAGTGTTCTGTTTATAGGCTACATTTAAAGGATGGATGGATATCATGTATGCTGCTGTGGATTCTCGTAATGTAAGTATACTCCCTCAATTCCATCAGTTTGACTGTATGAGCTGTAAGACTTAAGAACATAACTTTAACACCATCTTTTAGAAATAACAGTAAAAGTGAGAGAACAAGGAGTTATTGCAGTTTTATAGTTAGAGAAAATTGAAGCCATAGGAGAAATACAAGAGACGAAAAAAACAGAGGGGCAGTCCTAAAAGGTCCAAATTCTCTGCGGTGCAGTTGGACCAAAATTCCTTAATTCCGCAGCAGACTGAACTGTTGCCATGAAATGCCTTTTCCTCCTCTCATTGTGTGTATTGAGGTTTTAATTACATTTGGAAACAGGCATAGATACACAGCTTAGAGATGATGGTTTGTACCACTAAGCTTTTTTTAAAGGTGAGATTTTCACTATCTTCTGCAAACAGCCTGATTTTTCTTCAGGACACAGTTTCTATTCTTAACTTGGCCTGCGAATTTTCATACTGTTTTGTCTTCCCCTTCCTTGGTGCAAATTGTGCTCTAATTCTAAGTAAACAACTAAATAAACTATAGTGGTGAAACTCCAAGTTTTTTGTAAGCTACACTCACAGCAGGAGATCTGTTGTAATATAATAAATGTGCACAGCTGTACCAAAAAAACATGCTCACTCTAAACATTGTTTGGATGCCTTTCTTTAGCCTACCGAGGCCACTGCAAAGAACATGTGCTGTAACCTGCATTGGTCAGGTTTTTGAGTTAAAACTCAGGTTAAATTTAGGGTAGATTGCAGTGAGATGTAAAACAGTAAGAAAAGAAGTTGTACAAAATTAATATGTAACAAATACTAAAATCCAGGGAAGCTTACTTAGTGCCTGTAGTAGTGAAGCTCTACAAGCCTACACTGGTGGCTTCTCACAAGATACACTAAGATCTTCACAGCTTTAAAAGTTGATGTTTCTGGTTGTGTACAGATTCAGATGGATGGTAATCTTAGTTTAGAAAAAATTGTGACTTCAATATTTACTCTACATAATGTAGTGAGTAAGAGTTTTGGAAAATGAAGTATCAAGTTCAATAGCAAAGTCTTTTGTCAAGAATATTACTTTATAAATACTCAGCAGCTTTCAGCTCTGTGTCCACATTTAAACTAAGGCTTAGTGTCTATGCCTTTCTGCAGGTTTTGGATCAGCCTAAGTACGAAGATAACCTATACATGTATCTTTACTTTGTCATCTTTATAATCTTTGGATCGTTCTTTACCTTGAACCTTTTCATTGGTGTCATCATAGACAATTTCAACCAACAGAAAAAAAAGATAAGTATTTCATCGTTACTCAGAAAAGAAAGCTAACAGTTGATCCTTTTGGTCCACAAACAATAACTTTATTTTCTTTTCAGGCTTCATTTTAAGATAAGTTAACCCACTCTGCATATTAAATACATAAAGTTGATATAAAGCAGTACAGTTTGTCTTGATAAATGTTGTTTGACAGACAGGTGACACCAGAAGTCTTTCCATGGTTAGTGAAATATTCAATGCTAATGTAAAGATGTGGATTTCAGATTGGAATCTTTAACAAGATTATTAAAAAAAATAATCACTGAAATACTTAAATGCAGCTATAAAACCTCTTAGTTGTGTTATTGTCAAATCTCTGAGCTCAGCAGCCTAGATTTCTGAGCTGTAATAGTAAGTATTTTAATAAATTTATTTGTCCCCCCTTTAGTCATCTTATTTTGTCAACACTGCCTCAAAAGGCAGTGTTTCAGCAACAAAACTGAATTAAATTATCTGGAAGGACAATGAACTGGTGGAAATGCTGCTGGAGTTATATATTGAAATTTGTTGAGATGGAGAGAAATTGGCTTTTTTTTCCTTCTCTATCCATGTAATAGTTCCAGGATCTTCTGCTCCAAGTCCTGCATTTGTGGTTAGAAAATAAAAGTTGTGAGATTTAATCGCATGACTAACTTCTCATCTTCCTTTGGTATCATAGAAGTCA
This sequence comes from Tetrao urogallus, assembly GCF_951394365.1. Classification (NCBI taxonomy): domain Eukaryota; kingdom Metazoa; phylum Chordata; class Aves; order Galliformes; family Phasianidae; genus Tetrao; species Tetrao urogallus. Next base: position 17,343,196 of record NC_136821.1, read on the forward strand.
ATTCTAATATTTTGCCAAAATTTACTCAAAAGGAAAAACAAGAGCACAGGATTGGAATGTTTTGTTCATTTTTGTCTCCATAAGAACTTCAGCAGAACAAAGAAAAAGCACTTCTCCTTCCTGAAGGTTCTTATTACCTGTATCACCCAAATGAAAACAAGAAATCTATCATTTAAAGTTCAAGAATCTTTCAAAAAATATCCTAAACTTTGAAAGTGACATTTATAAAGCAATTTTTTTGTTACTCATATACTAATAATCAAGATAAACGGGAACTTAGATGTCTATTCTAATTTTCCCACAGATTAGAATGAGAGTGATTATTATTAATATGTATTCCTGTTTATAAGTAATCAATATAAATATGTGATTTTAACCAGTTTTTGTCTCTTCGCTTTACTTTGGAGGTCAAGATATTTTTATGACAGAAGAACAGAAGAAATACTACAATGCAATGAAAAAGTTGGGTTCAAAGAAACCACAGAAGCCTATACCACGACCAGCAGTAAGAATAAAAACCTTCTCTTTTTACATTTATTTAAAAACTATTTTGGGTATGTCTTAGACTGAATTAAGTTGTAACCTGAAACAAACAAACAAAAAGATATAAAAAAAGCCTTATTCATCTGAAATACAGAATATTTATCTTTTGTAGCCTCAAAATGAAGCACTCTTAACCTTTCCTTTTTTCCCCTTCATTTTCTCTTTACAGATGGCAGTGACATTATATGTGACATTTTTTCAAAACAAAGAAAAAGACTAAAACAATGAACTCTGACAATATATTTGTCAAAATATGTGAAAGTTTTAGGGCATAGGCCTTTTCAGTCATCAAGGAAGACTGGAAGCAAGTTACAATATTATTGCCTGAAAAAGAACATCCTTTTACCTCTCACATTCATTCCTGCTGCACAATCCATACAATTTTTTTTTCCTCCAGCTCTCCCGTGGCACTTCAGAGCAAAGTTTAGATGGTGCAGTATTTCCAGCTCTGCAGTTCTACTTTGGACTGTGGAACCAGCTGAGATGCCCACTCAGCCATCAGTAAATTCTCTATAGCTGAAAATGCAAGGTGTAGTAAAGGTTATTTTGGTAACATGAAGAACACTGAACTTGGGCTTAAATTTTTCTGTGTTTCCTTAAGATTTAGGACAAATGAAGTGCTGTTAACTCTCAGCCTCTTTACACTTCTTTTTTTTTTTTTCCCCAACTTTTGCCAGGTTAAGACTTCATTTAATATTGTGACACAAAATCTTACAGTGAACTTGTTTGAGATAGAAAATTGACCTTTGCAACTTTAAAAACTACCATGAGTATTTTGAAATCTAACTGTTAATGCTTATAGACATAGTATTTGCATTTCTGATTGGTTTGTGTTTACATGTGCAAACTGGAAAATTCATACAAATGGAAGACTTTATGGAAGACATGAAATCCCCTTACATGCTAGATTTAATTAATTTGTAGCAATTTGGAAAAAAAAGAAAGAAATTTTACCCCATGCATAATGTAACGCAACTTTGTTTTTTTTTTTTTTTCCTTCCCAGAACAAATTCCAAGGCATGGTCTTTGACTTTGTAACAAAACAAGCATTTGATATCAGTATCATGATACTTATCTGCCTTAACATGGTCACAATGATGGTAGAAACAGATGACCAGAGTGAAGACATGGAAAACATTTTATATTGGATTAACCTTGTGTTTATTGTACTTTTCACTGGAGAATTTGTCTTGAAATTGATTTCACTTCGCCATTACTACTTCACCATTGGCTGGAATATTTTTGATTTTGTAGTTGTCATTCTTTCCATAGTAGGTAAGAACAACTCATTTTCATGAAATGGCTAATTCTGGGGAAACTGAAATATAATAGTATCATTGACTAATATGACTTGTTTTTCAACAGGAATGTTTTTAGCTGAGATGATTGAGAAATATTTTGTGTCCCCTACTTTGTTCCGAGTCATCCGACTTGCCAGAATAGGTCGCATCCTGCGTCTCATTAAAGGCGCAAAGGGAATCCGCACTCTGCTTTTTGCTCTGATGATGTCTCTTCCCGCTTTGTTCAACATTGGCCTGCTGCTCTTCTTGGTCATGTTTATCTATGCCATATTTGGCATGTCCAACTTTGCCTACGTTAAGAGGGAAGTTGGAATTGATGACATGTTCAACTTTGAAACATTTGGCAACAGCATGATCTGCCTATTTCAAATTACCACATCTGCTGGCTGGGATGGCTTGTTAGCCCCAATTCTTAACAGTGGGGAGCCGGACTGTGACCCTCATAAAGATCATCCGGGGAGCTCTGTTAAAGGCGACTGTGGCAACCCTTCGGTTGGGATTTTCTTCTTTGTCAGCTACATCATCATATCCTTTCTGGTGGTGGTGAACATGTACATTGCTGTCATTCTGGAGAACTTCAGTGTTGCAACTGAAGAAAGTGCTGAGCCCTTGAGCGAGGATGACTTTGAGATGTTCTATGAAGTCTGGGAGAAGTTTGATCCAGATGCAACACAATTCATAGAGTTCAGTAAACTATCAGATTTTGCAGCTTCGTTAGATCCTCCTCTTCTCATAGCAAAACCAAACAAGGTCCAGCTGATTGCAATGGATCTGCCCATGGTAAGCGGTGACAGAATTCACTGCCTCGACATCTTGTTTGCTTTCACAAAGCGTGTGTTAGGGGAAAGTGGGGAGATGGATGCCCTCAGAATACAGATGGAAGACCGATTTATGGCAGCCAATCCTTCCAAAGTCTCCTATGAACCAATCACAACCACATTAAAACGGAAACAGGAGGAGGTATCTGCTGTTGTTATTCAACGTGCTTTCAGGCGTCACCTTTTAAGGCAGAAAGTCAAAAAAGTTTCATGTATATTTAATCAGGATAAAGGTAAAGATGAGGATGATCTGCCCATGAAAGAAGATATGATTATGGATAAATTAAATGAGAACTCCACTCCAGAGAAAACAGATATGACCCCATCCACAACCTCCCCACCATCCTATGATAGTGTAACAAAGCCAGACAAGGATAAATATGAAAAAGACAAATCAGAAAAAGAAGATAAAGGTAAAGACAGCAGGGAAAGTAAAAAGTAACACATAATTCTGTTTGCGATAAACTGTTTACAGCCTAAGAAAATATGTATTTGTGTCCACAGGACTCCTGTAGGAGGTACATGCCAAACTGACAGTTTTTACATATATAAATATATATATAATTACATATATATATATATAAAGAAGGTCAGTGCCTATAACAAGACAGTGACCCCTCGTCATCAAACTGCAACTCTGTAAAACAGGGTAACATCTTGACAGGAGGTTGTTGTTTTTATTACCAGCTGACACTGCTGAAGAGAAGATAAAATGGCCAATCAGACTGTAGGGACTGGTTTTAAAAAAGGTGCGGACCTAGGAATCTCTGTGTTTAACGTAAAACACTCAGTACAAAAATTGTATCCACTGTTTGCATTTCAACAGCCACATCTGCCATATTTTTACAAAAATCAGTGTTGGTGAACTTATCATTTTTTAATTCACAGGTTGTTTACTATTATATGTGACTATTTTTGTAAATGGGTTTTATGTTGGGGAAGGGGGTACGAGAACCAGGTGTTCTACTCTCGGATTCTCTATATGTACAGACAGAAGTGATCTGCATGAAGGCATGCTGCACTTGTAGTTCATGCATGGAAAAACATGACGTCGCACAAAGCAGCAGAGTCTGACTACTTCCATGTTTCAGGATGGCTCTATATTTTGAGGTGCTTAAAAACAGTATACATCCAGTATCTCATCCAGACAGATCTTAATGTGCCTGTAAATTCCCATAGTCTACAAGAATAGAACAGATGTTTTATTTTTTCATAAGTCACTTAAGTGTAGTTGAATGAACTCTGCATACAAAATTTAGTGAGAGACTTGGAGTCCATTTTTAAGTATTCTTCTGTAAAAAAACATTTTACCTGAACTTGGGAAATTGGATTTACCAAACCCCACAAAACTTAAGGATTATGAAGTTGTTCTGCCTCACCCTGCAGTATCGTTTAGCCATCTTCTGCTCTCAGCAAGGTTGACATTGTATGTATTGATTAAAAAAGTACCGTCTATGTAAATAGTTATTTTATCCTGTGGTGCATGTTTGAGCAAACAAATAATGACCCATGCACAATATTTATTGCATCAAATATGTACCACAATAAGTGTAGTTTGCAAGCTTTCAAGAACTAAGATGAAATATTCTATACCATAATAGATAGTTTGGAAGCTATCACTGATGCATGTTTATCTTGCCTTTGCTGCTGTAATTTTATTCCTTCCACTGTTAAAAGTTGAATATGGGAAGCCATATCTCAGTGGTTAAGTGAAACAAATTGTTCAGTCAGACATCATTCCTTCATGACATCAAGCAATAGTTTGCAGCTACTCAAGAGCTTCTTGCTTTGCATTCTAAAATGTTAAGTGAGTACTGTACGGTGTATAGTCGGACTGTACAGGATTTGTTGCAAACTGCTGAATCTGATGAAATACATGGATAGAATTTTCTAAGAAAATATAAATATTGTAAAAATATCATTTTATTTTTTTTTTCAGTGTTTTGTATATATAATAAGAAATTATAATTATCTTCAGGTTGATGTCACCGTCACTTTTGTTACTTTCTATCCATAGCACTTTTTAATTGAAGAACTTCACAAAATAAGAAACAAAGGAGAGGATGGGGTAGCTTTAGGTTTCTGCTTTTTTATTAGTACTGTATTTTTGCACATATTTTAATGTGAAGTTTCAAACTGAGTCCAAAATGCACTTGCTTCCAAATAGGTATAACTTGTAATTGAAATGTGGTGGGGAAGGTTTGTTTAAAATTCTAGCACTGCCTGCATCAGAAGTTTCAAGGTAGTCTTTTTATTCATGAAATCTTTACCAGTGTTTGTTTACATAGACTATTCTTATTCTTGTTGATTCATGCTGCACTAGAACTGTTCTAAATATAATATGGGATCCACAATATGTTTCTTTTTTCCACAGGAATTGAATAGCAAACTTGTATAACTGATCACATCAGGACATTTTGTGTTTCTTACACAAGCAAAAATTCGATGTTGACTCCTCCTTTTACAAAAAATTATTGACTTGTGTGTCAGTGAACTGCATGCAGGAAAATGCTATACCATAAAGACCAGTAAACCACATTACAGTTGAGCCAAAAGAATAAAGATTTCATTTTTTATTGTACTCAATTGTTCTGTCTTTGTTTTCATCACTACCAACTATGGCTATCAAGAGGTGCTGTGACAATAAGATATGAATATGTAAAAGTTAGAAGTCAGAAATACTGATTAAAACTATTTTAATAACAACGCTGTGGAAAGTAAAAGGTTGAAGCTGTATGCTTTCAGAAAGATCTCTAATATGATTTGCGCTTTGACTCACTGGCTTATTAATCCTTTCAAATCTGTTCTAGGATAGGATGACATTATGTGCCTGATATGTTAAACCCTTTTTTATGTCAGGTGTTCTGAGAGAACTAGGAAAACAGATGTTAAAGGAACCAGCGACCAACACTACAGAACAGTATGTATCATTTCAGTGATATTCCATGTATTTCAGTGATATTTTACATTTGAAGTCAGTAAGTATCTTTGCATTATAAGGAAGATCTTGTTTTGTAAATAGTTATAGTTTGTTCTTTCACTTCAAGGCAGGTTAGGGTGGAAGCCAGCAGAAGCTTCGCTTGAACTTCTGGTGAAGGACAAAATTCATAACCTTTTTTTTAAATCTTAGGGTGCTGAATGGAATTAGAATGAATAAAAATACTATAATGTTATGTTTCTATGGTGAATTTATACATGGTGCTGCCAAGGAGCTGGCGTACATACTGGGTGTTGAGCACGTGCTTGTGGGAGCACTGGTATGGGGATGTAGGAGGCAGGTATTAAACAGATGGGGTGGCAATGGAATTGAGGAAAAAAAAGTGCATTGATGGCATCAGTCTTGTCATGCAGATTTCCTCATTGTGTCTCAGCTTTATGGAATCCATCAAGAGATTGGATCCATCAAGATGAGAAGAGGAATAAATGGCTTTTAACTGCTTTGTGTATACGAAAATAATGCTAGCTTGTTTAAACTTTTCCTATCTGAGGGACTTTTTTATAAGTTCAAGTGATAGGATATCAGAAGAAATAGTACTTTCCCATCCACCTACTGCTGTTACTTAGACATAAACAGAAATGTGAAGTTCATATGAGACTTAAATTTTCTTAATTTCCATTTGCCATTATAACTTTTTTTTTGTTACTAACAGTTTTGGAAAATAATTTTCCAAATGATTAGGCAGGTCCTCTCCAGCTGGCGGTGTCGCACATACTTTGTTCTTTTTATCACTAAGAGCGCAACTGTGGGATAACTAACAATAAGGTATTTGATTGCTTTTTTTCTTTAATGGAGAAGCAAGGCATGGGATAATTAAATTGCTCAAGGTCTCATAAAGTTACTCACCAGAAAAAGCTTTCGGAGTTTGAACTGGTTTTGGAAACTAATTGCAGTTGTTTGCAGCCAGTCCCAAGATGTCAATTCTTACAATCCAAAGAAAAGTTCAAATTTGGCATTAAAACACTAGTGACACATTTATAAGGAAAAAAATAACAGTTACCTGACAATTCCTAAGTGCTTGGTCATTTATTTGCAATTGCTCTTGTTTTAAGAATATGTGCCTTGGATCAAGGTCTTTATAACCAGACTACCCGTGGAGCCTGCACAGAAACAGAGCTGTTTTCTGTACAGTGGAGGAACCAGATACTGTCGTTGAGGCTTTATTCTGACTGCAAGGTATGACCATTCTCTGAGTGCATTAAAATGAGTGTTAGTGTACATCCTTGCGAAGTCCTCTGTGGTTCTGAAAAAAGTGTTTTTTTGCAATAGCAAAAGCCGAAGAGCCAAATTTTGAGGTAGTGATTGCACTCGAGTGCTGTTCCTGAAAAGAAATGTGCTTTGCTGTAACTGTGAAGTGCTGCCTTAAGCACGTTAAAAGCTGGGAAATATGGGCAACACCTTAAAGTTCTGGCTGGTTTGTTTTGTGGCAGGAGAGGTATGACAAAAAAGGCACGTGTCCTATGAGTTACCGCATTTAGAAACAACCTGGGCTCTTTAGTAGAAGCCTAGGACCAATAAAAATACAAGTAGGCTCGCTTTCGCTCGAGGACCCCCGCCTTGCCTGTGCACCCGCACCCTCGCTGCAGCCACACCGCCATCGCACCGAGGCACCTCGCGCGCTCCTCCCGGGGTCGCGGCAGGGCTCCGTCGCCACCCGCCCCGCACCACGGCGCCGTCCCGCGGCCGCTCCCCGCGCTGCAGTCGCGCCGCCCCATCGCGCACGGAGCGCGGCGCTCAGAGCGGCACGCGGCGGGCAGGTAGCAGAAGCCAGCGGCCGTAGGGCCAGGTGAGCGGCGCGCGGCGGAAGGCGGCCGCGAGCTCGGGCGGAGGAGGCGGGCGCCGCACGCGCCCGCGGGCGGCCTCAGAGCGGCGGCTCGAGCCCAACGGCCGCCTGGCGCAGGCGGCGGCCTGCGGGAGCCGTTCGGCGTGGCTGCGTGGGACGTAACAGCGGCGCGAGGCTGGTGGATTCGGTGAGGACCTGCGGATGTGTCGCGCGTTCACGCAGGAGGCGACGGCCAGAGATGCGGCGAACGCTTCCTGGTGTGAAAGCGGGGCGAGTCGCGCTCCGCCAGGAGCTCCCGAGCGGCTCTGGGGGTGGCCGCCGTTCGGTGCTCGGAGCGCTCGGGGGCGGCTGTAGCTGTAGCTCTACGCGCGGAGCCGCGCGGAGCTCTTCACCGGAGCGCCTTTGGAGGCCTCGGCTGCTCGGGGAGGGCGCGTGGGTGGCCGCGGGGCGCGGGGCGCCGGGCGCCGCGTTCGCTGCCTCGCGGCGCGGAGCTGCGCCAGCCGCGGTGCGGGGACTCTGCGTGCGCGTCCCTTCGGCAGTGCGGGGCATCGGGCAGAGGCGTCTGCAGCCGGCCGCCGCAAATGGCCGCCAGGTGAGAGCGGCGAGCCTCTTTTTTTCTCGGTGTGCCGACGGGAGAGTGGGATTTTAAATCAGGGCGTACGAGGAAAACTAGCTGTAAAGCTGATGGGTGTTATTGCTGCTACTCCGGGGAGGAAATAAATGCACGGGAATGAAGGTGTTCGCGTCCAGCGCACCCCGTGAGCCGCAGCTCCATGGCGCTGCGCGGCCCTGCCGTGCTGACCGATGGCCGCGCGGCTGCTCCGCTGCTCCTTTGTTTGTGGCCGTGTCTTCGTTTGGTACCAATCGTGGTTCGGGTCGGCCCGGCAGCACGCTTTGCTAGTTGAGGATAAGTCACCAAACACGTTGACCCCTACTTGTTTAGAATAGGGAGTACACTGCGAAGCAAGAAAATCAGAGCCTGCAGAGGTGGCTTCTATTTATCTTTGTAACTACGCAAACCCTTATTTATGGGTGTCTCAAATTCAGCTGGTTGAACGTGTGTACTCTTTTGACCTGAAAAGAACACGGCTTTCTGCTAAGAGCGGAGCTTCCCTGGCTGGAGGGGGCGGTCTGTGTGCAGTGGGTTTGGGGCTCCCAGCCACGGCGCACCTCCCGGGCGTGAGGCACGTGAGCACGATCTGCCCGGGGCTCTGCTAAATTATTTCTTGCCTTTCTCGTTGCATAGCAATTTCAGAAATAAGCAACAACTGTGAGAGATCGTAGATGTGTTGTTGTAACACATCCGCTACTGTTAATTGCTGCAATTGAAAACCAAGATGCCTTGTAGAGAGGGCACAGCATGAGTTGGTACGGGTGGCACTGATGGCACAGCAGCAGCCTCCGTCCTGCAAGGACATGCGGACCTGCAGTCACCGTGTGTGTGTGTGCGCTCTGGATGGAGAGGGACAGAGCGGGGCTATGCTTTGCCCTGGCCTCTTTCCTCCTTTTTTAATAGTGAAATGTAAGTAGGGGAGTCTTTACAGGTGGTCAGTAGTGACTAAATTTGGGATAACGGGCCTGAGAGAAGGACAGCTGGTGGCCCTGGTGTCTGCTGGTCTAACGTCTGCTGGTGCTTGTGTGAATCTGAGAAATGAGCTTCATGTGAAGGACTGATAGGTGCAGGTAAGATGATATGAAAGAGTAAATATTTTCCTGCTTTGGTTTGGTTCTGTTTTTACAGTTTGTGGTATGATTTGTGGCATTACGTGAGGTGCTCTCTTACTGAGCAGCCCTATTGCTCACTGTCACACCTGGGGCAGAGACGCTTCTATTTTTGCTAATTCTGAAAAATGATTAAATGAACACACCATTACGTTTATAAAACGTCACCCTTTGAAGCGTTGCACACAAAACTCCATCACTCCGTTGCTGTAAATCGCTTGACCTCCAGCACAGCTTAAATATATTTGTAGTTTTTGCAAACTGGCCGTCGCTGTTTCTTTTACTCCGACCCGCCCAGCTGTTGTCGGGCGCTTTGCCGGAGCGGCTCCCGGCAGCGGCGCGGGGCGGCCTCGGCACGGAGGAGCGGCGCAGTCGAGCTGCGGCAGCTGCCCTGAGCCGCACGTGGGGTGGGTGGTGCGGAGAGCGAGCCGCAGTCACCGCTTCGGGCAGGGGCGCGCGCTGTCTGATAAGCAAGCGGTGTTTGGGAAGATTAACGAACTGATTTCTGCATTCTTCAGACATTTGATGCCATTGTACGTATTTAACAGAAAAATAAGTCTAGCTTCTCTGAAGGACTAGTGGAGTGGACTCTGAAGGCAGTGGAGTGCTGCAACAGGTGTGTTTAGTTGTGTGGTGATTCTGTGCTGTTGCGGGGATCTTTTGATTGGCATTTGTTTTGCTGCTTGTTACTCACACCTGTGGGAGCAGCTTGTGCTCAGCTGGGGATCGTGTGGTGCGGTGTGTTGCGGCCTGGTGCTGGTCCCTAACCTCGGTCTGCAGTGCTAGCAGCTGTCCCAAAGGGGTGGCTCCTCTTTTGTTACTGGGTGAGAACAGAGGCACAGAGGGCAGGCTGTGTGTATAACTAATCCTCAAATGCTGCTTTAAACAATTGCATTTTAAGTCTTGTTTTACATAATCTGTCTTATGCAGTGCTCTTTTTTGCTATATGTCTCAAGCACTTTAGTCTTTTATTTAAGATCTGTTTATTGGCACGTGCATCTATGGGCACAGTATAAGCTGTTGGTGCATGTTTTGTACCAAGTGTATCTGGGAGGCATACACAAGTTGATGTTCCTGTATTGCTTGTAATACCTCTGTTTTAAACTCTTCTTTGCTTGCCTTACTCCGTATAAACGACAGATATATGTCACTTATTTATCCTGAAGATTTGCCAGGTATCTGTGGGAGGAGGTTTGCGAATGAGATTTGAGGGAGCCTTTTGCTTTCAGGATGAGCACATGTGAGCGCTTGTGCAGAGAAGCCCAGGGGCGGTGGTAGCCTGGCAGAGGTTCCTTTTCCTGCCTGGCTGTGCCGTGATGGACTCGTTCTGCAGTTCCCATGGCAACAGGGATTTTTGATCTGCAAAACAGAACACTGTATACGGTTTGAGGAGCTGTACATTCCCTTTATTGCAGATGCTATTTTGATATGTGAGAGGAGCTGGGCAATCTCCCTCGTGTCCTGGCCTCGTCCCCCTTTTAATAATCTGCATCTTGTTTGTAAGACATGGAAAAGCAAATTTTTCTTTGGCTGGGCTAGCTTTAATTTTTGACATAGTATGGTAGAAAATTGGTTAAGGCTCACTGTAATTATGTGAGAAACCTGCTGCTTCCAGGTGGGCAGAAAGGGCCTCAGCTGTAAACAATGTAAACATTTACATGTATACATGTAAAACACTGTGAGTAGAGTTGCTCAGGATTTGCATTGGCTGCTGCACATTTTGCTTTGACGTGCTGGACATAATTTCCAACACATGTTAAAATGGGCTTACACATTTTAACACAAGAATATCAACATTCTAACCCATGCACAGAAACTTGTAACAGTTGCAGTAATGTGTTTTTTCATGTGCGTGCTGACTACTGGCCTATTCAAATGAAAGTGTTAATGATTTTGCCCGGAAGAACTGATGAAGGTGGGGTGGGGCCCGGGGTTGCGATCAGAGCGTTGGACCTACTGAGCCCATCTCATGTGGAGCTGCCCTCCCAGCAGTGCCGGTGCAGTGATGGAAGTTGGAGCGTCCACAGCTGCTCCTGGTTACATGGGATGTCGGGTGTTGACACTCAGTCAAGTTAGAGAGCTCTCACAGTTTCTTGTAGCCTCAGAATAGTTCTCAGAATAGTTCTAATTTATTGTGTTCAACATACATCTTATATACTGTTCACTTACTAAGATTTCCTGTCCCTCTATTTGGTTAATTGGGCCTAGCTTCTCCCAAACAACAGTGGTAAAGGATGAAAGGTTTCTTAAGTGTGATAAGATTAACAGTGCCTACAAACAGAACCTCCTTTTTACCCCTAGACACAAACAGATACCATTTGCTCTCTGTCTTACACTCCACACTCCCAGGGTTTCACAGTGATAGAGTCTGTCAAGGTGTCTGATAAATTCTTTGGTGACTTGCTCACAGTTACATCTTCCCTCACAATTGGGGTTGTTTCCCACTTCTTTTTTTGAGAACCTGTTCCAAAAAAGGATCCATTTCTAACTTACTGGGCTCCCCATACATCTCTTGTGATCCTTTCCCCTCCCCTTTTGGTAAGTGATGAAGAAGAAAATAGGAATGATGTGGTTATTGAAGGAAGCAGAGTGTGCAAACTAGTGCGTGTCCAAACTAGGTAATTGTGTTGTAAAATCCTCTGAATACTACAGGTCTTTGTGAGTCTGAAAGGCAGTCTCAGAATGCATTAGCAGCAAAGCGTGTTCCCAGAGACCAGCTGTTTTTTACATGGTCTGTGCTGGGAGTCCACAGTCTCTCCTTGCCTCCATCACCAGGCATGCAGGGTTTTTATGGAACCATGGCAATGGAGCTGTGCTGCTTTGAACTTTGCAGCCAAAGCTGCTTGTCCAGCTGTGTGTGGTTTTTGTTTTGTTGTAAGGAGAACAGCAACCCAGTGTTTGGGCAATAACTTCACCCAAACATCCATCTGTAGAAAGCCTCTTGCTGGTGCTACACGGGTGCATTGAAGCGTGAGATGATCCCAGGTTTTACAAGTGAAGCTTGAGCTGCCCCAAAAGTGCTGAGTTTTTCTTCTTTTTCCCTTCTAGGAGGTAGATTAAATGAGGTAGAGGCATGTAGCTTGGCTCTCTGTGCTATCTTTCTCACAAAGAAAAACTTTTAAATCAGCAGAGCACTGATGTTGAACAACAGTTCCTAGCCTGCAGAAGTGTATCGTTCAGGATTCTTTGCTTGGTGTATGGGAATCTTCACATCTGGGGTTTCAGACAGATCTGAAATGTACAAATTATGGCAGTGAGTGTGCAGCTGTGCGTGGTGACAGGTAGCATCTGGCAGTGCATTGCATACCATCTCTGCCACTGCTCCCCACCTCAGCTCATTTGTGTGAATGTGAAGGCTTATTGTGAGATCTGTCTGCCTGGTTTTGCTTGTCATACCAGGCATTGGAGTCCTTCACAATTTGTGGACTTTTGCAAGAGAAGGTGATTGCTTGGGCATTAGGCTTGAGAAATGCTTGAAGTCTGGGAGAGAGCATCCCTTCAATGCAGTTAACAAATAAGAGGAGCTGTGAGTTGTGGTCTCAGATCTTTTCCGCTGTACATGTTGAGGCTGTGTGGCCGGTGACTGTGGAGCCCTGGGTGCGGAGGCCATGCAGCCAGCAGCTGCCTCTCCTGAGGCACACTGGAGGCAGGGCAGTGACACCCTGGGTCGTTCTTGGCTATAAATCCTCCAGCTGCCATCTCTGCTGTTCACATTTACGGGCTTTTCAGATCATCTCTGTCACCATCTGCTGCGTAATGGAAACAAAACCATTTGCTGTGGGGAGTCACCGCGGAGCCCTGAGCAGTGAAGGAGATTTCCAGACGTGTGCCATCAGTGAGAGCGTGTGCCTTGGCTTTGTTACTGTGCTGTGTACTCCTCACCAGGCTGTCCTGGTGGGCGGGAAGCAATGAGGTAGTGTCCGCTTTATGGGGATGGAAACATTTTTCTGTACTGTATGTGCGCTTTCATGCTCTTGTACAATAAATACCACACATCTTAAGGTCTCTAATTAGAAGGAAAACATAGTACGTGAAGCATCTTGTCGGCATAAATATATTGGTGACATTTGTCCTGCTCGGGCAATTAGACAAGGAGGAGCAGCTTTCCCTAACTGCAAGTACTCGCTAGGTGTCACTGCATGATCGCACCGAGCTGATGGCTTCGCTGAGAAGCTTGCTGATGGCACTTCCCTTGTGAAGAGTGCTTCTGAAGGGAATTACTACTTGTGCCCTTAGAATGTAGCGTGGCTTACATTTTAGCAACAGCTACACGTCAAAAGGAATTAATTAAATCCTCTTTTAGAAGCAGTCCGATAAAAATGCTTATTTAAAACAAAATCATACTTTGTGCTAAATAAAGGTAATTTAAAGGCTTTCAGTAGCGTATGTGTTGACTGATCCATCTAGCTTTCTTGCCAGTATCTGGAATATTACTGATGAAACACTCAACTCAATACCATTTCAGCTTCTGCTTCTGACTAAAGTCCCTGAGAAGGTATGGGAAAATCACCATTTTCACAAGGATGCATGTGTGATCTGCAGCTTGAACACATTCACTTATTTTCAAAACTCTCTTTCCCTAAAGGGCTGTAGAAGATCAAGTCTGCAAATGTTGATGAAAGTGGAAGAAAAATGCCACAAACATAGCTAAAATTGCTTGGTTTTATGTAAGAAAATGAACTTACTCTCTTGCCATACTCTATGACTAGAGTGAAATACTGTGTTTATTAAAGTATCTTTTAATGATTGCATTACTTGCACCTCGGTATTAGATTGATTTTTAAACAGATTACAGTTCAGAATATTTAACCTTGTTCTTAGCCTTGTTGTAGTGACGCACGATTAGAGATTTTCTATTTTTATTTTTTAAGCTGCATGAGTAACAAGTGTTCATCTAAAACTTTACCTTGCTGTAAAATGTTTTGTTTTCATCTTGTATGTGGAAGCATTCAGTTAGAACTATGTATTAGTAGGTTGAAATATCACTGATATTCATTTGGCAGAAATTTGAAATGACTTTGCAGTATCTTCTGGTTCATACTCAAATTCTATTAAATTTTAATCCATTGCCCTCTTCTATGTAATCTGTTTAGAGGGGAGGCCTTCTTTAGCACTGTTCTCTGGTACCTGGGGAAGTTACTGACAAATTGCAGTTTGTTTGCTTATAAACACATTTTTCATTAGTGCTTAACACTCTGTTGCTGCTGTATCAGTGTGTAACAGGAGCACGATGTGAGCGTTCCTGGGCTGACCTTCAGCATTTTCCCTCTTGTTGTAGCTGTAAATGAGAAGTATCGTTGGTGTCATCTATGTTGACTCAGTGACAGCATGGCACTTAACTCTCAGATACTTTCTATCTGATTGTGGGACACAAAGGCATATTTTTCCCATGGCAGCTGCCCTCTGGTTATCTTGTATAATGAGAGTTGTGTGCTACATCCCTTTCTGCTGGGCCAGCTATCTTCCTAGCCTGATTTTTGAGACAAACTCTGGTTTGGCTTGTACAAGGAGGCCCGTAACAGGCACACTGGTAAGTTTGTGGAGATTAAAATAGACATTTGTCTAACATATGCTTCTCCCTTATACAGACATACTGAATATAAATGCATCTGAGCTCTAAGTATGGGAGACTCCGAGTGACTTGTCACTGCATATGATTCTTCTACTTTGTGTCTCCGAACGCTGAACAAAAGCCCATTCTCCACCATCAATTGCTCATTAACTTCACCAGAATTATTGCCAATTCACAAGGATGCAGAATAGAGCAGATTCTGTCGCTGTCTTAATAATTATTCCTAGTTAAGGCTTAAGAATTTGTGCATGAGAATTACTGATTTTTTAGTTTCTGATGACAGCTTTGGGATTCTTCTGGGCCTTTTCAGAAGTTTATCAGTCTGAAAATAGGTGTGCGTGCTTAGTGATGTTTTATTGTCCCTTGTTTGATGCATCTTGAGTAATTTGGTTAGAATAACCGATGCTTGCTTTCTGCTGTCCTGCTTTTCATTGCCAGCTGTGATGTTTTCTTGGTATGTTTCCTGTGAAGTTTGTGGTTGAGGAAAGCCTTTCTGGAAGGGCAGGTGCTGCCCTGGAGGTGGCTGATAAGGCACTTGCAGCTCAGGAAACCAGTTTGATGGTTCTGTACTGCTCTAACCTTTAAAGTAATATTTAAAGCTCACTCATCCTGTATTACGTTGTGTCTTCTACATGGCTAAAATGGGCATACTAGCGAAGTAATATGACTGAATTTCTTGTGTATGGGCAGCAGGTACAATGAGAATCCACAGCTCTGATCCATCTTTCTGTGGGTAGACTTTTAGTGTGATGGGGTTTTCTCTTTTACAAAGAAGATGCATTTATTGTAATGGAGAACCCTTCCTAAGGAAGCGAGACTTGGTTACTGTTCTTTCCTCAGTCTGAAAATGCTCAGGTCTATACCTGCATTTTCCAGAAGTGTGCCATAATACGAAATAATTTGGAGAAGGCAGTTTCTCCTAGGTGAAACCAGACAAAAAGGGGCATAGCACTCAAACCTAGTTATTGAGTCATTCAGCTGCACGAAGGGATAGCTGAGCAGGCTTTGTTGTTTGCAGGGCTGATATAACATTTTGGAAACAGACTAGAATCCTCCTTCGTCCTCTTCTAGAACTCTTTTGCAAATCTATCGGAGGTGCAATTTTCCTTGCTGGATAAACTTTGGTGTGGATAGGGTATTTGATCCTGTGACAGAAATAGAGATATTACACTGATATTGTACTTTTGTCTATAAAATACCTGATCTGTGGTCCTAAGAGGAGGTGAAGGATCTTACATTTTACAAGTACAGGTGGTCTTTGGAATGTATTGAAGTAATTATTAATAAAAGATGGAACATTTCCTGGCAGCTGGAGGCACATGCAAGCATTTCCATCTTTTTTTTTTTTTTTGAGCATGTATTTGCATAATTGCCAGCAAGGTCACAACTGGCTTGACTCAGAATGAGCTTAAAGGTTTCGTCAAGTTGGTGCACTAGTAGAGATATATAAATAGAAGAAGAAATCAGAGTAAACCATAAAATAAGGTAATCTTTCAGATACGCAGTAGTGGTGACTAAGTCAGATGTCACAGTGCATCTGTCACAGCCAAAAAAAAAAGATAAAACAGTGGTATCCCTCTCTGACCTAGCTGTTGGTGACCTTATTATCAGTCTGTCTGTGCTCCTTCCAAAAAGGATAGTACCTCAGCTTTTGTCTTCCATGCTCTGCTAGTGCCATGCTTATCAGCAGAGCTGCTATATCTGAAAAGTGTTAGTTTTTCTTTTTTTTTCTAGAGTAAAATGTAGATTAGTTTAAAACAAACAAAATGATAAACTTGTTGAGGAGTGCTTAATTTTATCTTTCAGCCATGAAGTCTAGATTATGGTTTAAAATAAACTTGCTTTTAAAAGTTAATGTTTCAGGGTTGGCTTGTTTGCTGTTACTTGTTCTGAGGAGTAGATTTCTGAATCTGGGGAGAATTTACCTGTCTTAGTTGTTGGTATATGAATGGTTGGGACTGGAAATAATTTCTGTGCTAGAAAGCTGCTTTATAAGATAGTTGCAGATGAATTAGTGGGAATCCATGCATGCTCTTGTGCAAAAGTTCTTTACTTACCTTTTTTCTCTGTTATGTTGTTTTTCTGTACCACTTTGGATTTCTCTGAAGGCAGATGACTGCACTGCTAGGTTGATGGAAGGATAGATATTGGTAAGTGGGTGGGAGTCTGAGAAGTTGAAGTTAATGCAGCTTGTGTTTCTGTAAGGTGAAACCTAGTCTGCCTTAGATGTATTTGTCAATTTTGCCATGAGATTTGTTCTCGCTTGGCACTATTTTCATGGAGCTTTCTGGACTTCTTACACAGGCTTTATTTTTTAAGAGCAAAGGAGAATTTGTTTTGAGTTTGCTTTTTGTAACAGAGTCTGCGGTACTGTTTCTCTTAAAATGGAGGAAAGGACTACATCACGTTTCAGCTGCACTGACCAGCAAGCAGTGTATTCCTTCTTTTTTTTTTTTTTTTTTTTTTGTTCTCACCATCTTAGAATAGTTTTTACAGCCCTTTTAAAATTCCACCTTAAGTAATATGTTGTCAAGTGTCAGATCCGCTGACCCGTGTGGCCACTCTTTAGCATCCTCATCTAAAACAGGCTTGGTTTCTTACTCTTTTAAACTGGAACAAATGCTGTTAGGCAGAGCTGCTCTGGGGATGGCATGGTCTTCTAGGTTCTATTAAAAAGAAAAATTGCCTGAATGTAAAATAATCCTGTTATTTCTTGAAGCTGTGCAGATTCTTGAACTACAGGGCAATGTGTTTTTGCTGTGCATCGCCAGTAATTATCTGGTTGCTTCTCCAGCCTGAGCAGTCATCCCTTCAGGCTTTGGTAAGTGCAGACAGTAGGGCATTTAAGCCAATGTAACTTGTATGTCTGCTGCGTTTTCATATGGTGATATTTCTGATTTCAGAGTTCTAGTTTGTTCAGAGGTTCGCACATGTTCTACGTGGTAGCCTCTCACTATTTAAAACTTGGATTGCTGAATCCTACTTGCCTTGGTGATTTCTAAAGCTAGTAGATGATGGCATCTGTCCACCAATTTTGAGAAAGAAACCTCAATTCTCCATTTGCTGTCAGTCATAAATCACGAGCAATTTCCTTGCAGTGGATGCAGTTTCAATTTAGGGAAATGTGAGCAATGTGGCCTGCATTCTATAGCAGAACATAATTGGGTTCCAGTTCTTTTGACCAAGCAGAATTTTTCCAGGCAGCAAGCACTGAGTGCACACTGATGAGTCAGATGTAGTGCACACTTCACTTTCTTGTTTTTCTTATGTTGGTGTTCACTCTTCTTGGGACCATACTGGGACATTCCTTATTGATGGTGGGTTCTGAGTTGCTGCAGGGAATCAACAGTGGCTGTGAAATTCTGATAGTTGTGTTACTGCCTTGCAGTGCTTAGCCCATCTTTTTTCAAGGGTTTGCCTGCAAGTGTCTGCTTAGATTTCAGATGTTCCTGGGAGCTACAGAGGCGCTCTTTGCTCATTGTAATAGCTACTTTTCTAGAATGATTATTTTGCAAAAAGAAAGGGGAGTTGGCAATCTGTTCTGGATTTAAAGAAGTCAGAACTTGGAATCCAGAAATTCTAATTCAGAGGTGTCAGCAGAAAATGTTTTGCCTGGTAGGAAGGAAATTGGTTGGTTTGTGAAGCATCCTGGATAAGCTGAATATGGCTTTCTGTAGTAATAATGTGGATTCAGCAACAGCTGATCCCTGTCTATAAGAAAGAGGAAATACCAGATGCACCTTCCTTTCCACCCCCACAGCTTCTCAGATGTACGTCAACTGGATGGTAATGACTGTCTCTCTTTTCCCCCTTCTCAAATCTAGTGTTTATTGCACAAGGGAGTTGAAAAAGAGAGCAGACCTTTTTACAAGGTTGTTGTTTGTTTTTATTTTTTTGTCCTCTATCTTTTGAGAGGTTGGACCTTTTTCTGTTCTAAACCATGTAGGCCATTGGTACAACTCCTGGTTCACAGCCATGTGAGCCATTTTTTACTGTAGGCATTTTTTACTGTTGGTCATTTTGGACTTCAGTTTCACAGCATATTTTTCATCCAGGCACTGACAGTGGTTGTCTGTCCTTGACTGCATCATCTGCGACACCAAAGGAATGCTCTGTGCTGGGCTTTCTTAGCTTCCTCTAGACGTGATGCCCTTTGCCGTTCTGCTGACAGATCTTTCAGCACTGCTGTTCAAATTACTTGACTGCATCTCCCAGAGTGGCAGCACACACACACTGTTTTCAGGAGCCTCTCCTAACCCTGCTACTATCAGTTCATAGCAGCAGATGCATTTTTCCTGGAGTGGTGTGTTTTGATTTGGTTTGGATTTTTTTTTTTTTTTTTTTTTTTGGGGGGGGGGGGGGGGGGGAGGGAAGGAAGGGGGGAAGGAGGGATGTTATTATGTATGTATGTTCATTTTTAATGATCTGACTGCAAAAAACAAAATTCCTAAGGAAGGACAGAGCCTGCATGCGAGTGCCTGGGAACCCATGGATATCTGGAGTGCGGGCAGAGCTCTTGGCCTGTATTTCAAACCACACATTCCAGTCATGACAGACTGGTGGGATGTAGGGCACTGAGAATCAAAGTGTTACAAAGTCTCTCTCCTCTCAGGAGATTTAATAAATCTAGTATGTAGCACGTGGAGTATCTTCCAGGAATCTTGCTAGTAGAATGATGAGTAAGATTTTTATTTCTAGACCACTTGTGTGTTGTCTGATGTCATCATAACAGTCTTTCAGGACAGCTATTATGCTGTTGGAGACATGACTGCTTCTGCATGTCTAGGTGAGCTGATGACTCTACTGCTCCTGACTCAGGTAGCAGCCACCATTTTTCTTAAGCAAATGCCTAATCCTGATGAACAGAATCAAATATCTGGCTTTCTCCAAATATCAGGCTCCATTTGTGTCTTCATTAAACAGTGTACCTGAGCTGCTCTCACACTTTACAGAAGAGATATACAGTAATTAGTTTCTAAAGAAAGACTGCGTGATTAACTATCAAAAAGTTACATAACCTGAGGTGGATGCTGGGAGTCACCTGCTTTATTATTGCCTGTGTGGATCATCAAGTGGAAATAAAAAGAGGTGATACCCTTAATCATTTCTCCAATGTACCTTTTTTCTCTGGCCACCTCTTCTCTTTCTCTTCTACCTGCAAAAGGTTTGCATTTCAGAAGAAACCAAACTGGTGTGCAATGTGCTGCCCAGCATTTTAAATATGAGAACAGAGAAATGCAGCACATCCTATGCCAGATCGCAGAAAGAAAACTGTCTTGGCTTGCTTTGGATGTACGCATGAAGTAAGGACCACTAATGAAAAACTGGCTGCAGAGCTTAGCAAACCATCTTCTTTGATGTCAAACACTGTTGTGGTTTTCACTATTGATTTATCTTTAAAGAATTTTAACTGCTCTGTCTTTAGATAAGTAAATCCTTCATGGCTCTAGGAAGGAAATTGGCATGTGCACTAAGGAGGCATGGACTAGATATGGGATAGAGTAAAGCAGAAAGAGGAAAAAAAAATGTTTTACTAGATTAAACAGAACAGCTGAAAATCTTTTTAAATAAAGGGAAGCATAAGGCCTAAAGAGAAGGAAAATGGGGTTATTGATAGAGCCTACAGAGGGAGGAGAGTGGAACAATTAGCTCTGCTAAAGACAGAGTCTGAGAAAGAATATTCCAGAAAGAATCAGGTTGTTATGAAATACAGGAGATTTGTTTGTGATTCTAATTACTAAGCTGCGTCAGTTCACCTTTATAATCAGGGATGTCTGAAGCATTACGATAAATGAGGCTTTTATTTGTGTGGGGTTTTTTTGTTTTCCACCATCTCTTTTAATTTACTTTGTTAGCACCATTATATGGTAAAGCAGCGATGTAATTTATATATGCTTCCTAATTTTTTTCTCTGAAGCTTTTTTCTTTCCGCGTCATAAAGGAGGTTATCCTTCAAGATGTCACCCCTCCATAAAGGGATTGCTAAAAGAAGCTTGAGTTTTCGTAAAGCCAAAAAGTGTGGAAGCAAATATTTTAGTAGCAACAGAGTTGAGGAAAAAGAGAAGTAAAACCTTTGCGGGAGTCTGTTTCCTAATGAAGCTTTTCTTTTGTGCAGTGTAGTAGTTCTGGAGAGGTGGAAAAAGTTCAAAAAAGCTGAAATGGCTGAATGGTTATAAACCCCCTCGTTAATTACTCGAGTCATAGCATGAACTGGGTACAGACCTTGGTTCAAAAAGGACACGCTTTCCTTTATTCTGTCTCTGCATATATGCAACTAATTAGTGTGGTGATAGTTATTCAGAGCTGCAAAAGTTAGTGAAGGCTTTGAAGATTCTGGCTGTGGATGCAGTCAGCCTGGTTCAGCCATCATGGCCAGGGTGGCAGGCAGCTCCAAAGGGACTGGAAGGCAGTGCTCAGAGGGCGGTAGGCCGGGCACCCAGAGCCTCAGCGCAGTGTGGGGCTGGCAGCCTGGTGAGGACACGTGGTCGGGTACTGCATGGCTGTTGGATGGTTGTAGCATAGCTTGGGCATAGCCGAGGGCAAGAGGCTTCATTTAAAGGCAGCTTCCTGGCAAAGGATGCTCAGGCCCATGGTAGACCACTTTGTGCTCTTTTTCTTTTGTGCTACAGGCCACCAACTGTACTGCCTGTAACTTCTCCTTGTGCGTATCCAAACCCCCCACAACCAGAGAGCTTGCTCAGAGCAAGACATACAAATAGAATTGCATTTCATATATCTAAAACACATTTATCAAGCAAATGGCTTTATTTTTGATGTGCAAAACAGGGCAAATCTCACAAGGTCTATCTGAATGTTAAGTAGGAAATAGAAGAAACTGCCAAATGCAGGCTAGATAGATTGCACGAACGCCGCTCTGCTGAGGAGGTTTGCATGTACCTGTCTTGTAAAGTGTGGGGGAAACAACAGCCTACGTAATTATAACCTTTTTTTTTTTTTTTTTTTTTTTTTTTTAGAGCAAGGCTACTTGCAGTTTCTTTTCTAATTCTGTCTTAAATAGTTGCTTCAGCCTGGGACTGTTTTAAAGTCTGGGTTTTGTTTGGTTGGATTTGTTAATAACTCCCATATTGCTTGGCAGGCACTTGCAAGAAATCCGGACTTGTTTGTGTGTACTGTCCATTTCTGTCTGAGTAATAGTAGCGCTTCAGGGTTGGAACAACAAAGCACCTTGCATCCGCATTGGAAAGTCTTATATTAAAACCAGTTATGAGTCTGCAATTGTCTATCTCCCTGCATCTCTCTCAGCAGCTAAGCCAGTAGAAGGGTGAAGCCTTGGTGCTCAACTCTAAGCTTATCTGTGCAGATAACAAAGAAAGTAAAGTTCGAGATATCTTCCAGCTAGTTGCTTTTCAGACAAAATGTCTCTTCACACTTTCCTCAGTGTTCCCAAGATTTATTTCTAGGCATTGAGGTAAAGTTTTTTGTTAAATTGAGCTAATTTGCTTGTAGGTGTCATAAAGAATCTGAGTGCTATGCACAGAATCCACTGGCAGTTTGTTATGATGTGGCAAACAGCTAGTTTTTCCAGAAGCTAAAACTGCTATCACTGTATAGTGGGTCTGTGCTAATTCATATGGTCTCACTACAGTTAAAGATCAATAATTCAGTGAAGATGGATGCTCTTATTTAAAGGAATTCACAGTTAATTTAAATGAAAATCTGTGGCAGCAAATAGAAGGTTGTAAACAGAAAGGTATTTTCCAGCTTCTGCTTGTTAGTATTTTGATTTCAAAGGGAAATCGTAGAACACAGGTACTTTGATGTGGCAGTAAAGTTTCATTCGTGATTTTGATTTTAAACTCAAATGAAATGAACTTAATGCTCATGTCTTCAACTGATACCTGATTTATTTGAATATGTAGAAAATCAAAATTCTCTTTGCAGTTTGTCTTGAAAAATGCTTTTTCATCATGAATTTAAGAGGCTGCAAGTAGACTTGGTAATGGAAGGGAAGCACAAAAAATTGAAAATTGTTCAACTCATTTTTTGCATGTGAATTCCTATTTATTTAGAAAATTTTGCGTGGACAAAAATCACCTAGAGATTGGCTTTTGGCATTAGATTTGGGTTATTGGAGTTGGCGTCAATGAGCCTTCTAGGTCTCTTCCAACTCAGGGTATCTTGTGATTACTTATGAAATAAGTAATAAAGATGCATAAGCACAGCTTATATAGGTAGAGTTTTATATAGATAAAGCTTCAAGGAAGATGTTAGTAGCAATTGTTCTCTTTTTAGATATTTTATGAAGACTGTCCCAAGCAGAAAGAAAATGTATTTAGCTGATGCTCAGGGATACTAAAATGCCTGAAGTACAGCTACAATTTGGTAGAAATTAAAGCCACAGAAAATCTCCTTGCCCTCTATTATTTTGGCCTCAGAACTTCTGATGCTGCATATCTCAAAACCATAGTGTTATTTTTAGTCTGTGCAATTGGTATTGCTGTACAGAGTTGGAGAGTAGTAGGAAATTACCGTCATCAATCTCTGAATTGTAATTTGCATTGAGATTTCAGAATCTTGCTTTGTGTAAAAGCAGCATTGTTACTTGGATAATCACAGAATTTCTCAAAAGCACAGCAGCATTCTTCACTGACAATCTGGAGAGCTGAGTCAGTATCAAAGAATGTATATAGGCACTAAGTATTCCTACAGCTGCTTGCTTGTTTTTCCTTAGAGAAAGGAGCTGGAGGGGAGAATTGCTATTCACTAGAGGAACTGAAGGTTATTAATAGAGATGTCTATTTTTTTTTCCTTGTCTTTAAATTTCATCATTACCTTTCAGTACAGTGTGTCCTCACTGATTACTAAGTAGCTTATTAGACCTATTTTTCAGATACGCTTTTTTGTGTGTGTTTTTCTTGCTGTTTTCACATTTTGCTGGGATGCAGCTGGGGGTGGGGAGCGGGAAATAGGGGAGAGAGGAGAGAGCATGTTCCAGAGGATGCCAGGATGACTTCAGTTATTGGATGACTGCTATTTGATGGATAGAAAAAAGGAGGAGTAAACCTTTCAGTCTGCACTCAGCTGAAACACAGAAAACCAGTGTACAGGTAAGGGAGAAAAAATCCTGTATTGAGCAGCTGTTCTTGATCCTTGCCACAATATTTCATGGCTAACAAACATGCATGTGCAACAGTCTTACCGTTTATTTCTCGTTAGTGAATTTGAAGCAGTGTCTTTATTACTTCTGCTTTCTAGGACATTTCAAATTAATTGTAATCCATAGGGGAATCCTAGGCATCCCTGATGCTATTTGAGAACTTGCTTATGTGATGGTGTAGTCATTGATGCTGAAGTTGTTCATTAGGCTATAGGATGAGAGATCTTTTGTGTGATGGAGCTACTGTTGAAAATACAGCGTATGCTACCAGCAGCAAAACAGTGTAGGTAGATCTGAAAAGAGTGATGTTTCTTTCATTTATTTTTGCTTTATTTTTGTGTTTAAAATTTGTGGTTTATAATTCAATCAAAAAATTATTTCATAAAAATACATATAATTAAATTACACATACAAGATCAGTATTACAAGATTTATCTATTGCAGCTGCACACCAAATTTAATCAACTGTATGAAAATCATTCTACAGACTTCATATGTTAGCAGCAGCATTTAGATAACAGAAATTTGGGATGGTGAAGAATAAATAGTAAAATAATAATTATTAGTACAGTAAATAACCTAGTGCAGAAAACAGGCTTATCCATTGAGGTATGTTATGTGAGGGTTTACAATTACAGAAGGAAGTCTTGGTCCCACTGAAGAATTTGGAAACAACAGAGTTTTCTGTACGAGGGGAGGATTTAAATGTGTCAGCTCCCTCCTGACTCTGTTTTGCATGTGTTACGTGTAGCAAATAGCTGTAATACTACAGGACCTCATTATGATTGTTTGAAGCAGAAATCTTTATTGACATAAATGAATTGTGATTATAAATTGTTGCCAATGTGTATCTTTTTTGTTTTTAAAGCAAATAATTATTTACATTATTTCACATTAGTGATGGACTTACCACTACAGTAGGAATCCATGGAATTCATTTATTTTAGATAACTGTGCTTTTGCTGTATTTAATCTCATAATTATCTTAAAGAAGCTACTGCAAGTATTCCAGTAACCACAATATATTTCCAACATGACTTCTTTTTCCTGACATTTCTTGAAGTTAACGATAACGTACTGAGAAATACCTATTTTTTAAGCAACTTTCTATATTTACTCTTTTTTTGAAGGGGTTCATTTTTAAATTGTATGGAGTGATTGCTCCTTAATCAGTTGTGTGTTACTAAGTTTAAGTTTATTACTAAGTCCTAAGTTTATTTATTCCAGTCACACTCTCCCCGCTTTTTCTTTTCCCAAAATGAGAAGTTTAACTCAAACCAGTTCTGGTAACAGCGAGGAGTTGATAAAAACAAAGATCTGGTTCCACCTATATTTAAATGATTCTGTCTCCTTGGAAACGCTACTGCTGCAGATGGATTTGGATTTTGCTGGCTAAAAATACCTACTTAATAATGACAATATCAAAGATATTGGGTAAAACTGCGGTGTGTAGTCACTTGTTCTGAAGTTCCCTCATGATTCACGTACTACTTGAACTAAAGATATGCATGTTCTATCCAGTATTCCCAGTCAGCTGCTGCTGGAACTCACCAGTGGCATGGAAATGAGAGCACCTCATTAGCTGTGGTCACAGACCTGAGAAGGAAGTACATGCGTGGGGGAGGATTGCTGAAGAACTTGTAATCAGGCAGCAAGTTGGAAAAATAGCTGGTGGTGAGGGTGTAGAAGTCAATAGGAGCTACGGCAGTATCTGGTTCTTTCTCTCACATTGCAATTTTATGGATGACTGATGCCTCCTAGCCGGAGCTCTGCCACACCCTGTCCTTCAGTAGAGCAGTCTAAAAGCCTTTTCTGGGAGCCCAGATAGGAGTTTGAAAGTTTCTTCAGGTCTTTGGTGGTACTACCTGAAAACTTCGGTGGGGATCCCATGGTAGACCCAGCTAACATTCTCTTAGATGACATAGATCTGAAGGTTAGGTGTCATGAGCCTGAATTTGTGGCCCAGCTGCAGCTTGACTTTCTCTTGAATCTCCTGTTTGCCTATAGGGCTCAGTACCCTTTATGTGTCTCTTGCTCTGTTGGAAATGGCTTTTGATGCAACAACTCACTTAGAAAACAGTTACGAGTGAGACAGTGTCAGAGTGTACAGCTTCTATGGGCAAATCTCATCTACATGGGAAAGCTTTCTCTCTTGTTGAGTGTCTTTGAATCCACTTCTGCCAGGTCGCACCCTGCAGCTGAATGCAGAGTTCCTGGATGTCTGGTTGAATTAGCACTGCTTTTTACTCATCTCTTTTCACTCTTCAGGGAGCATGCTGAGAAGAGGCCCAGGGAGAGCTAGCCTAGAATTTTCTTGTTTGCAGAACTGCGTGTATTTCGTGTAGCTGTTGAACTCAGACATCAGAAGGTTGCTTTAATGCTGCTGTATATGAACATTTTGTATTGGGGTGATGAATGGAGGATATTTGCATGCTTGGTTTGTGCAGGTGTTTGTGAGATGCTGTGCAGAACGAAGGGGTACAGAACTGCCACACATTGTTATATCCGTACAACGTAGACAGGAGAGTGAGCATATGCCAGCATCCCTTTAGCATTCTGAGTTCATTGCCGGTGGAGCTAGTTTGAGTGTACAGTGGAGTGTGCAACAATGTGTAGGCAGTCTGGAAGATTCGTGGATTAGTGCTCAAGTGTGAAATCAGGAGTTCTCTAAAGCGACGGTACAGAAACCCTGCAAAGAGCAGGCTTGGCAGGATTTAGCTTGCAGTTTTGGAACAGATTCCCCAGGTTGAATTGCACAGCCATATTCCTATAGGATTTATTTAGTGCTGTAGGTTTAACTAGTCTGAAGCAAGCAAAGCCTTTTCCTAGTTTATGTCCTGTGTAACTGACCCCTGCTGTAAGCACTAACTCATGAATAAGATTATACTAATGGTATTTCCTGTGCCTACACAGTGGTCTCTAAGTGGAATTATCCCGCTGTGTGTTTTTAATTTTTACAGATTGTACTTGTGAAATATCAGAGCCTACCTCTGATAACTGGTGCTTGTTATTAGAGCTGCCAAATACACAGAAACATGTATTGCAAACATAAATTTGAATTCTGAACAGCTGTTTGATTCATGTTCTTGTACCTCTGCTGTTCACTGTTTGCAAGCATTCATGCAAATGGATTCGTGTCTGCATTAATGCAGTCCTTTACATGAATAGTCATTTTCACAAGCAAATGGTATTCTTTGTGTGAGTGATGTTCTCACTATAGATGCTTTCAGTTTTGACTTTTTTTTTTTTTTTTTTTTTTTTTCCCCTTGAAAAGCTGTCAGCTGTATGAAGAGCAAAATGTGATTTGTAACCAAGCAAATGCCTTGGTCAGTTCATGACCAACTCTTACTGATGTTTTCCAAGGAAGAGAAATCTTAAAAATATAGTGTGAGCTAATAAATAAACCTAAATGCAAAAAGAATATTAATCATGACAAATAGTCCAAACATCTCTGCTTGTGGGCGTCAATATTCATGATTTAACTCTGAAATGATTTGCCAAGTCTTCCTAGCATCTTGTAGCACATGCTGACTGGCCAGTGGGTGGGAGTTGTTTATGATGAGTACTGAGCAGTAATGTTTTATGTGTAACATCTGTTTTCTGCATCCTCCTGTTCTGTTTGCAGTCATCTACATAGGATAGGTTTTTGTTCAGAAGGAAATCTGTACTGCTACTCCAGACCTTGTCTAATTTTTTTCTTGCTTCCAGTTGATACATTTGAGACAAGGCAAGATGCTGTGTTACTCATGTATTAAGTCTTTGTTTGCCTGCCATTTATTTTTATTTCCAGATATGAATTTTTATCCAGGTAGATTTTATTACTGATGCGATCAGCTCTCAAGAAGGAATCTGTCCAAAATAAGGTTTCATAAGTGAATGAAAGAAAAAATTAATTGAATTTTTTTAAACCAAAATGCCTTTGGACTTTCTCGTTTGTTTGGGATTTTTTTTTTTTTTTTTTCTTACTGGAGCTTTAGGCAGTATCTGCTTCCTGAATGCATCGTGAACGTGAAGATGCATGATCTGAGACAGGGACCTATTTCATTATTTCATATCTCTTTGATTTTGTGTTTTGGCTGTTACCTGTGATACATTGTATCTTTGCTGGTATGTTCCGTGCTTTTTCACTTACCCATATGGTAAACCATATAAACTGTATATATATTTAATGCTGAATTTTGCAACACAGTCATTTTTTTTTTCGTAAATTGTGATTAGGAGAAGTGTCTCTTTGTCAGGAAGGAAAGATTTTCTGAATTCCTTATGTCCATACTGCAGCTTGTTGTCTGTTTTCTTAGCATCTTCTGGCACATGTCAAAGCAATAGCAGAAGTGCAAGTTAGGAGAAGAGCCTTTTCCTCTGCGTACCCAACCTGGTGCCGGTACTTTTTGTTCTGTGGATTGTATTTTTGTTTTGCTTTTTTGTTGTTTGTGGGTTGCAGTGAAGGACTGCGGGTGATAGCTAACAGTGTGTGGAGCTGGCTTGGCAGCGTGTCTTTCAGGGGGCAGCAGGGGAGGAAAAAGCTTCTCCTGGGACCACAGGAAGCAATGCATTGCCGCCCCTCCCTTCCACTCACCAGCAATTCTAACACAGCTCTTCTGGGGCTTTTCACTGCTATCTGGAGATACCTGCTTTCTAAAGGACTCCTGCGTTGAGTTTGTTACCATGGTTTTCTAAAATCTTCAGCCCTTTCAGGCGCAAGAAAGAGTCAATCTACCCAGGCTTTTGCATTATTTTACTCTGTAGGTTACAGGTACTGTGACTGATTTAAATATGCCTGCACGCAGGTGGGACTTTCTCTCCCAGCAGTACCTCTGGCTGCAAGCTCCTTACTCAGGCCTGCCTGTTGCCATGGCGCCGTGAGGCATCACCTTGCCAGCCTGCTGGCCCAGGTCTGGCAATGTTCTCTGTAGCACTACTCTCCAGTGTGAGGAAAAGGAGGAAAGATGGTTGGGGTGCTTTAAGAAAGAGGTCCTTCTCCCAGCAGGCACACGTCATGCTTCTGCTGTGGCAAGTTGTCCTTTCCTCAAAGAATCCTTGTCTGTGTCAGGTGTTGGCATTTGACCTACAACAGTGCGCACATGGCCAATTTTCCTTGTTCTGATACTGCTCCATCTGTCTCAGCTTTGCTTAGCCTTAGTGCATTTTAGTGCTCCGTTAGCGCAGTAAGGAGTCTGGCAGAGGTTGTTGCATTGCATCACTGTGGAGGACATTGTTGTGAAGCGTACATCAACAGGCAGGAAAGCTTCTGGCTGTTAGACAGCTCTTTAATAATTATCCACAAACATCTGGTTTTAATTGGACTCTTCAATTTTCGCCTGAACAGGCAGTTTGCTGTGGTGGATCTCTGATTGTATTGGATTGTTGTCTCAGTGTTCACCTCTGAAGGCTGGAGCTCTTGTTGTCCTTCTGAGAGCCTGAAAACAGTGACTTACTACTTTTCTAATTCAGATTTTAATGTATTCTACACATCTGCTTTTCTTAGTCATATAATGTTCGTTTTCTGTAGAGTCTTGTACTTTTTGTGTACTGGATTCTATGCAGAAGTATGCACCTTCAGAATATACAAGCTGCTGTAGTGCTTCAGACTTGTACTTTCCACTCATGTACTGAAAGTTCAACTTAAGTCTTTGGTGTCTTGTCCTGTCCCCAGATCCTGTATAGTCTTAAGATCAGGATGGGTTTGGATTTCTTTGTGACTGTGGTAGCTTCAGTTTGATTCCCAAAAATCAAACTGAAACTACGGATTTAGTTGTAACAATTCAATTAGAGTTCCCTGTCCTCATTTCTTGATTCTGGACTTCAGGAACCCTTACAGATATTAAAAGCTTTGTGGTTTCATTTCTGTCAGAAGTTGGACTGCTGCTTTACTCTGTTTTCCACTGGGATGTGTTTTGTGATTAACAGAGTACAAAATAACTCTTGGATAAGCACGATGTGCTGTATACTGCTATGCTTATTGCTCCTGGAGATGTGGATGTGATACAGGTAGCATGATGTCTGTGTAAATGAGGTATGGCTTAAATGCATCAGACTGAACATGCCTCAGTCCTGTGCAGATGTGCATCTTTCTGAAGAATATTGGCTTATGGAATGGCAGCTGTTTGTACAGATGTGATTCTGAAGGAATCTCCTGCTGGTACATAGTGTGTACAAACAGATATCATCTGTGTAATATCCACGTTTTTGAATAATGGAAGTATCTTTCCCCTATCCAATGTTTTTTCTGCAGAGACTTGATACCAGAGGCACACAAATCAAAAGATTTTTTTTTTCTACACAAGTGACAGCACCTAAATTCATAGTGATACTCAGCTTCTCCACTGCTCCCTTGTACCCTGACTTAACTGTATTAGCTAGCTGGGTCTAGAACTAGTGTATACGTTAGTTCCAGGGATCCTGGAAATCGTATGGTAGGGTTCATTGCAGAAATCTTAATAAGATGGCTTTACTGCTGTCAGCTCATGGCGCTTGATGTAAATGTGGGCTGTGCTAAATGCAAGGAAATTTAAGACTCTTTGTCGTTAAAAATAGTTGTTTCTGCTACTAACTGTAAACAGTTACAGTTACTGAGACTCTTACCATCTGTGACAGCTTTACTGAGGGGCAAGTTGCATGTTAGTCATCTAGGTGCTATGTGGTGTACTTGTAAAAGACAATGTCTGGCAAAAAGACGTTAGTCTAGAAATCATTTCAGGCTATGAAATCAGCTCTTTGTGACAGTCTGCACACTAGTAATGATTACAGCTATTAGGTTTGCCTTGCAGTGCAGTTATGACAGAGCTTCTTTGGACTTGGAGCTTAAAGACTCCTGTAGCCACAATTTCAATGTACTTAGACATGGATTTGACCTAGGTTTTGATTGCACAGTAAAATCTGTCAGCCCTTTTCTTACTCTTTCTGCCTTTTCACTGAGATGTTTCAGTGTAAGCATTTTCTTTCTCACACTCCAGCTGCTTCTTTACCCTGTTCTGCAGTCAAGCTATAATCCTTTGGTTTTGATATTGCAGGCTGTTGCCATGGAAATAATTGTGATTTCGCAAATTCAGTGCTGTAAGCTCTGCAGGAAGCAGAGGAAAAGGTGGTCAGCAAGAGATACAGTGAGGACAGGGAGGGCAGTTTGGAAGAGTTTTTTTCTGACTCTTAACTTTTGGGGTTTTCTTCCCCCTCTTCATTTTTTCCATTTTTCTAGGTTTTCAATGTGTCACTGTGTGGGTTTTCTTTATTAAGTGGGGTTGTGTTAGTTGTTGTATCTTAATAACTTACAGTATTTAAAGTAAGGTTGTGTTTTGTGTGGTTTTTTTTTTTAGTTGTTGTTTTTTTTGTTTTGGTTTGGTTTTTTTGTTGATGTTATTGTAAATTGTAAGGAGATATAGAATGATCCTTTCCTCGTCCTCAGGACAGAAATGTAATACTTTCTTTGCAGCGTATAATTACTTACTTTTGGAGAAAAGGGCAAAGTTGAGATATGAGCGTGTGCTGTTTGTCATGTCTTTAGCCTGAGCAAATCTCTTTCAGGAAAACAATTTTTTTTGTAAATAGTAAAAGTTGAGAAGATCATGAAAGGGATATGCATTTAAACGTGTTTGTGTGCCTGACAGTATTAGAACCTAATATATTTGTTCTTTAATTTTTAGTAAGCTCTGCAGACAAATAAATTCAGTGTTGAAGATCTGCTGATAATACAGCATCTGTTCTTATCATTATGTTGCATTATGGTAGCATTCCACATCTATATTGAAATCTTTTCTCTCAGTTAGACACATCCATAAGGGTAAAATGAAATTTAGTGGAGGAAAATACTTCATTATAAACTAAATTGAACTGGCAGCTTATAGAAGCTGAAGGCAAGTGATGTTCAGAAGAATGAGAATTTTTTGCTACTGTATGCTTGGAAGTGTCAAGCAGCAGCTTTTTAAATGTGTCTTTTTTTCTCCAGCTATTTACAGCAACTTTCTACTGATTAGCGTAGTCAGAGAGCAGATATTATCAGTAACTTTTAAATTAAGATCTTGCAATTAATTATATCACAAGGATGCAATCAGTAATGATGCTGACAGTAAACTTATACTTTTTTTTTTTTTAAATTAAAGATATAGGAAGAAAAAAACTGGTTTAGCCTGTTAGATGCATTAACGTGATCTAGGAATTTTTATTTTGTTTTCACTTAGTATTCCATAAGTAGGGATAAAAAGGTCAGGTATCTTAAACGAAAGGGAAACAACGGTATTGGACAGTATGGTTAGAAAGCAAAGTTCATGAGGATAGATTCAATCCCATGACACTTGTATCAATGGACATAGTCTATGTATGTGCCACTGCTCTGAGTATCTGAACTTTCTAAATGCTGCACAAGAAACTTCTGTGTAAATTAAAATTGCTATATGACCTCAGAACAGTATTTGCAGGGCCTGGCCTGACAATATGCTAAGTATCTCATGCTCTAAAATCTAATTGAAAATATGGACATTTGCTAGTGCTCAGCATTTCATTCTGAAATGTACTTGGTGACAAATACTGATTTTTGTCACGTAATAGGTCTAGTTGCCAAGTATGGTTTGAAGTGTTGTGTGAATGAATATGCATTTCTACTGAGTTGTATGGGATTACATGCATTTCATACTTGACCAAAGCATAAAGTGAAATACTTATTATTTAGTTTTGTGCCTGAAAACTAGTTGTGGAATGTTGACTGTTCTGGTAGAATACAGATAGCACTTTCTATCTTAAGAAGAAAAGACAGTCTGTAATAGAGTTAGAATGTCTTTTGGACAGCTTCTCCTGTAAAAGTTGTTTAAAAAACCATGATAAGGAGCCACTTAACTAAAGGTAGAGGTATCAGAATGATATATAAACTCCTCCAGGTGAAATGAATTAGAAGACTTGAACAGCAGGCAGGTGTTTCAATGCTTCATTACCTCTGTTCCTGTTACAGGTGCATGTGACAGCACTGCAGCAATGAGTGGAATTTTAAAGAGGAAGTTTGAAGAAGTTAGTGGCACCTCGCCTTGCTCCTGTGTGTGGGATTCGGATGATGATATTTCTAGCAGTGAAAGCGCTGATAGCGGAAGCAGTGGCCACCCATCAGCTTCTAATCATTTTACCCGTAAGTACTGAACTGTTGTATTAAGGCATCCAGAAAAGTTCTACTTACTTTGAAGAGACACAGTGTAGGCTGCCTGCATTTATTTTGAAGTTCTTTTCTCTGTTTTACTGTATTTCAGCGTTAACAGTGTGAGGAGATCCTTCCTATTTAAAAACATCTTTTTCCTCTAGAAGACTTTTTTGGTAAAAGTTAGTGGTTGTCAGATTGCATAACTTTTGTACCATATCAGTTACAACCAGGGAATGTGAAATGTTTTAGGAAAATGGGAGAACATCTTCTGTTTTGGGTGATAATTTTGAGGAAGAGGAAAAAGCAGCAGTAACTAATATATGAGGCCGGTGTTTTTGCTTTATCCTGTCCAGTGCTGAGTAGTCTGCACTATCTGTTGCAAATCAGGCAGCTGATCCTTGTAACCACTCATCCTGTCACCTGAGCCTCAGTCTTTTCCTTTTACCCTTGATAGGAGCAGAAGGATATTTAATGAGATGGTGTTATATTCATGCTTGATGTCTATATGAGACACTTGAAGAACAGAATAAAGACAGCAGCTAGTAGAGTAGATTTTGAAAAACCAGATTTTTCTCTAGGCTTCTCACTGAAATTAGAATGGTAGTGAGAAGGACAAAGACTGAGATGAACTGAGACACAGGTAGATATGAGAAGTCAACCCCCCTCCTCCACCCCCAACTCATTACTCTCCTTTGATTGTGTTTAGGCTCTTGCTGTTGGCTCTTGAACTTGAACTCTCTGAGCTTTGCAATATGGTTTTCAGTCTGGAATTTCTTCCGCTTGGCCATCTGCCAGTGCTTTACTCTAGCAAATAGGCTTCAGGGCATGGTGCAGATACATTTATTTTGCTTAGCTTTGGACGATTTTCCATTTTTATATGGTTTTTGTTTTCATTGTTTCGTTCTTAACAAAGCCACAACGTATTTGCTTGTTGTTTCTATCGGTAATGGCAGTACTTTAAAGCAACGCAGTTTGGGGTAACTATTTTTTAAGGTTTTTGAGAGAGGAAGAAACAAGTACATAAAATAGACAAGAATCCATGACTGCTACAATAACAGACTTTATAAATCACAAAACAAGCTGATTGAAGTAGTTGTTTTTGTGTGTGTGTGAAGTAGAAATAAGTAATGAAATTTGAATTTAAGGAACGTGGCTCTTCATAGCTGAATCTTGGACAATATAGTTGAGTCAAAATAGAAGCCACATATTCTT